>NC_081290.1:6509545-6812575 GCF_030435805.1 Mustela lutreola | reverse complement strand
GCAAAAGCTTTGATCTTGATGAAGTCCCAATAGTTCATTTTTGCTTTTGTTTCTCTTGTCCTTGGAGATGTGTCTAGAAAGAAGTTGCTGCAGCCGAGGCTGAAGAGGTTGCTGCCATGTTCTTCTCTAGGATTTTGATGGATTCCTGTCTCACATTTGGGTGTGATGTAAGAAAATGGTTCAGTTTCATTTTTTTGCATGTAACTGTCCAATTTTCCCAACACCATTTGTTGAAGAGGCTGTCTTTTTTCCATTGCATATTCCTTCCTGCTTTGTTGAAGATTAATTGACCGTAGAGTTGAAGGTTCATTTGTTGAAGAGGTTGTCTTTTTTCCATTGCATATTCCTTCCTGCTTTGTTGAAGATTAGTTGACCATAGAGTTGAAGGTTCATTTCTGGGCTCTCTATTCTGTTGCATTGATCTATGCGCCTTTTTTTGTGCCAGTACCACACACTGTCTTGATGACTTCAGCTTTGTAATAGAGCTTCAAGTCTGGTGTTTTGATGCCGCCTACTTTGGTTTTCTTTTTCAACATTCCTTTGGCTATTCAGGGTCTTTTCTGGTTCCATCCAAATTTTAGGATTATTTGTTCCAGTTCTGTGAAAAATGTCAATGGCATTTTGATAGGAAGGGATTGCATTGAATGTAAATATTGCTCTGGGTAGTATAGACATTTTAACAGTATTTTTTCTTCCAATCCATGACATGGAATGTTTTTCCATTTTTCTGTGTCTTTCTCAATTTCTTTCATGAGTGTTCTATAATTATCTGAGTACAGAGTCTTTGCCTCTTTGGTTAGGTTTATTCCCAGGTATCTTATGGTTTGGGAGCAATTGTAAATGGGATTGACTCCTGGGGTGCCTGGGAGGCTCAGTCAGTTAAGCGTCTGCTTTCAGCTCAGGTCATTTTCCTGGGGTCCTGGTACTGAGCCCCGCACTGTGCTCCTTGGTTAGTGGGGAGCCTGCTTCTCCCTCTCCCTCTGCCTGCTGCTCCCTCTGCTTATTTGCTCTTGCTCTCTCTCTCTCTATCTCACTCTGGCAGGTAAATAAATAAAATCCTTAAAATAAATAAATATCTAAATAAAGAGGATTGACTCCTTAATTTTTTTTCTCCTGTCTATACTGTTGGTGTATAGAAATGCAACTGATTTCTGTGCATTGGTTTTTTTATTCTGCCACTTTGCTGAATTGCTGTATGAGTTCTATCAGTCTGGGGGTAGAGTCTTTTGTTTTCCACATACAGCATCATGTCATCTGCAAGGAGTGAGTTTGACTTCATCTTTGCTGATTCAGATGCCTTTTTATTGTTGTTGTTGTTGTTGTTGTTGTTGCCTGATTGCTGAGGCTAGGACTTCTAGCACTATGTTGAGTAGCAGTGGTGATAGTGGACAGCCCTGTCGTGTTCCTGACCTTAGGGGAAAAGCTATCAGTTTTTCCCCATTGAAAATGATATTTGCTATGGGGTTTTCATAGATGGTTTTGATAATATTGAGATATGTACCCTCTATCCCTACACTGTGAAGAGTTTTGATCAAGAAACGATGCTGTACTTTGTCAAATGCTTTTTATGCACCTGTTGAGAATATCATATGGTTTTTGTTCTTTCTTTTATTAATGTATTGTATCACGTTGATTTGCAGGTGTTGAACCAGCCTTGTAGACCAGGAATAAATCCCACTTGGTCATGGTGAATAATCCTTTTAATGTACTGTTGGATCCTATTGACTGGTATTTTTGTGAGAATTTTTGCATCCATGTTCATCATGGATATTGGTCTGTAATTCTCCTTTTTGGTGGGGTCTTTGTCTGGTTTGGAGATCAAGGTAATGCTGGTCTCATAGAAACAGTTTGTGAGTTTTCCTTCCATTTTGGTTTTGAAACAGCTTTAGAATAGGTGTTGGGTGCCTGGGTGGCTTAGTACATTAAGTTTCTGCCTTTGGCTCAAGTCATGGTCTTAGGTCCTGGGATCAAGTCCTGCATCAGGCTCCCCACTCTGGTGAGTCGCTTCTCCCTCTGCCCCTCCCCACAATCACACTCACTCTCTCTCATGAGAATAAATAATGTCTTTAGAAAAAAAAATTTTTAAAAAGAAGAATAGGTATTAATTCTTTAAATGTTGGGAGAATTCCCCTGGGAGGCCATCTAGCTCTGGACTCTAATTTATTGGGAGATTTTTGATGACTGCTTCAATCTCCTTGCTGGCTATGGGTCTGTTCAGGTTTTCTATTTCTTCCTGGTTCAATTTTTGTAGTTTATACACTCTAGGAATGCATCAATTTCTTCCAGATTGTCAAATTTGTCAACATATAAGAACACATAATATGTTTTTATAATTTTATTTTTTTAGTGTTGATTGTGATCTCTTTTTCATTCATGGTTTTATTTATTTGGGTCCTTTTTCTTTTCTTTTGGTAAGTCTGGCCAGGGGGTTTTCAATCTTATTAATTCTTCCAAAGAACCAGCTCCTAGTTTCGTTGATTTGTTCTACTGTTTATTGTTGTTGTTGTTGTTGTTTCTATTTCATTGATTTCTGCTCTGATCTTTATTATTTCTCTTCTCCTGCTGGGTTTAGGCTTTCTTTGCTGTTCTCTCTCCAGCTTCTTTTGGTGTAAGATTAGGTTGTGTATTTGAGACCTTTCTTATTTCTTGAGAAAGTCTTGTACTGCTATATACTTCCCTCTTAGGACCTCTTTTGCTGAATCCCAAATGTTTTGAATAGTGGTTTTCATTTTCATTTGTTTCCATGAATTTGTTTTATTCTTCTTTAATTTCCTGGTTGACATGTTCACTCTTTAGTAAGATTCTCTTTAGCCTCTGTGTATTTGAGTTCTTTCCAACTTTTCTTTTGTGATTGAGTTCCAGTTTCAAAGCACTGTGGTCTGAAAATATGCAGGGAAAATGTGTCTCTTGCAGACAGCATATCAATGAGCCTTGCTTTTTTATCCAATCTGACACACTGTGTCTTTTGATAGGGGCATTTAGCCCATTTATATTCAGAGTAACTATTGAAAGATATGAATTCAGTACCACTGTATTGTCTGTAAAGTGGGTGTTACTGTATATTGTCTGTTTCTTTCTGGTTTATGTTTCTTTTGGACTCTATCTTTGCTTAAAGGATGCCTTTTAATATTTTTTATAAGGCTGGTTTGGTAATCAAAAATTCTTGTAGTTTCTGCTTGTCCTGGTAGATTTTTATTACTCCTTCTATTTTGAATGACATCCTAGCTGGATAAAGTATTCTTGGCTGCATATTGTTTCTCATTTGGCACCCTGAATGTATCATGCCAATTCTTTCTGGCCTGCCAGGTCTCCATGAATAGGTCTACTGCCAGTCTAATGATTCTACACTTGTAGGTTACCTCTTGTCCCAAGCTTCTTTCAGGATTTTCTCTTTGTCTGTGAGATTTCTAAGTTTCAGTATTATTTCAGGATGTTGACCCATTTTTATTGATTTTGAGGAGGGTTTTCTGTGCCTCCAGCTTTTTGATGCCTGTTTCCTTTCCCAGATTAGGGACGTCCTCCACTATGATTTGCGCCAGTATACCTTCTGCTCCTCTTTCTCTTTCCTTTTCTTCTAAAAATCCCAATTATTCTAATACTGTTCTGCTTTATGATAGCACTTATCTGTTGAATTCTCCCCTTGTGATCCAGTAGCTGTTTATCTTTTTCTTATCTTTATTCTCTATCATTTGATCTTCTATATCACTAATTCTCTCTTCTGCCTCATTTATCCTAGCAGCTAGAGCCTCCAATTTTATTGCATCTCATTAACAGCCTTTTTTTTAAAGATTTTATTTATTTATTTGACAAATAGAGATCACAAGTAGGCAGAGAGGCAGGCAGAGAGAGAGGGGGAAGCAGGCTCCCTGCTGAGCAGAGAGTCCGATGTGGGGCTTGATTCCAGGACCCTAGGATCATGACCTGAGCTGAAAACAGAGGCTTTAACCCACTGAGCCACCCAGGCGCCCCTCATTAACAGCCTTTTAAAATTTCAACTTGGTTAGATTCTAATTCTTTTATTTCCTCCATAAAAGGATTATCTAGTATCTACTATGCTTTTTTCAAGCTCAGCAAGTATCTTTATGATATGAATTCAGTACCACTGTATTGTCTGTAACTCTAGCTCTGACATCTTACTTATTGTTACCCTGAACTCTAGCTCTAACATCTTACTTATATCCATAATGATTGGGTCCCTGGCAGTCAGTACTGCATTTTGTTCTCTTTTTTGAGGTGAGTTTTTCCATTTTGTCATTCTGTCCAGAGAAGAACAGATAAAGAGAACAAAATACTAAAATGGCAACAGCAACACCAGAGAAACATACCCTAAACAAATCAGAAGAGATCTGAAACCTGGGGGGGTGGTGGAGAATATAATCAGACAAGTGAGCAGAATAGGGCAATACACTGAATTCTGTATTTTGGTTTGGTTTTTTTTTGTTTTTTTTTTTTGTTTTTTTTTTGAAAACTAGATCCCAAAATTATAAAGGAAAAAAACTTATATATGAATAAAAATAAAATTGAACACAATGAAAGGGTAGAATGTGTTTGTAAAAATGGACTTAAAAGACAAGAAAAAAAAACAAAAGAGAAAGAAAACAACAATAACAAGAACAACAAAAAGAAAAGGGATATAAACAGACAGACAGGTGAGCAGAGCAGAGTAATACACGATCTCCTGAGTGTATTTTGGTTAGTTTGCTAGAGGAGACTACATCTTAAAATTGTAAAAAGAAAAATGTACATGTACAAAAATAAAATTAAATACATTGAAAAGAAAAATGTACATGTACAAAAATAAAATTAAATACATTGAAAAGATAGAAGTAACTGTGATTTTGAAAATTAAAAAAGAGTTTAACAAAACAAAAACAAAAAAGGAAGAAGAGGAAGGGAAAAAAAAGACAGAATATGATCAGACAGGTGGATAGAACAGAACCACACACTAGATTCTGGGTGTACTTTGGTCTGTTAGAAGAAACTGCATCCCAGTATTTTAAAGAAAGAAAAACCTATATGCACACACACACACACACACGCACAAATAAGGTTAAATACAATGAAGGGATAGAATGCAACTGTAAAAATGAAAATTAAAAAATTTTTAAAGGAGTTGATAAAACAAGAAATTGATTGAAAAAGAAAAAAAAATTTAAATAATGAAAATTTAAAAAATTATCTTTGAAAGATTAAAGAATCATGAGAAAAAAGCCACGAGTTCTATGTGCTGTATTCCCCTAGGGTGGGCGTTTTGCAGTTCTCGTGGACTGGTAAACTTGGTCTTGGCCGGATGTTCTTGCTGATCTTCTGCAGGGGGTGGGGACGTGTTGCAGTGATTCTCAAATGTCTCTGCCCCAGGTGGACTTGCACTGCCCTAGCGAGGGCCCAGGCTAAGTAATCTGCTCCAGTTTGCTCAGTGTGGCTTTCGTTCCCTGAAGGATTTCTGTGCAGCTTTAGAGGATGAGAATGACAATGGCGGCCTCCCAGTCCCTGGCCCCACTCCTCGGTGAGCCCTCGGGGAAAAGCAGTCAGTCACCCATCCCCTGCCGCACTCTGTGCTCACCTGGTCTGTGACCCAGCATTTCTATGTCTGACACAGGACTCCGTTTGGAGTCTCCAAACCCTGCAGACTCCAGTGGTGCACTCCTGAGCCAAGAGCAATGGCCTGACTGTGGCCTGGATCAAGGTCTATGGCAAGGCCGAGCTGAGAGCTCACTCCTCAGCTCACTGTTTGCAGCCGGCTTTCCTGCTCCAACACCTGGGAGCTCTGCCGCACTCAGACATCCTGGTCTTTCTGTGACCCCGAGGGTCCTGAGACCACACTGTCCCAGGTGGGGTTCCATCCCCCACTTAGCCACCCGAGGGATGTCCCTCACCAGAGCCGACTTCTAACTGGCAGTTCTGGTTTCGGGCTGCCTGGCTCAGTTACTTGCCAGGAGCCGGATGATGGAGGGTCCCTCCCCCATGGTCTAACCCATATGTCGCCTTGGATTCACTTCTCTGTATGTCCCACGTTGCACAAAGCGGTCAACTTTCTATTCGTAGAGTTGCAGCTGTTCTTTTCTTCGCTCTCCTGTTGCATCTGCAGATGTGCAGAAAGATTTGGTAGCGGTCTAGAGTTGTTCCTGGGACCAGACGAAATTCAGGTCTCCTACTCCTCCGCCATGTTGGACTCTCCTCTCTCATTTTACTCAGTTTCAAAGCAGTGTGGTAGTTTAAAAACAAATGCACATATCCTCCAACACTCCGTCCATGCAATGGTGGAGCCTATTTCCCCTCCGAGACTGTGAGCCGTACTTGATGACTTGCTTCTAGTGAACAGAATACTGCTTTAGTGAGGGCATCTGACTTGTGAGACAAGATGACAAGATGACCAGCCTGCTCCTGGTGCTCTTGGATCACTCACTTTGCAGGAAGCCAGCTGTCAGGCCCTAAGGACACTAAAAACGCCCTGTGAAAAGGTTCCTGTCTTAAGGAACTGAGACCTTTTACCAAGAGGGAAAGAGGAACAGAGTCTTCTTGCTAATAGCCATAGGAATGAACTGTCTCAGAAGTGGCTCCTCTAAGCCCAGCTAGGCCACCCCCAAATTACTGATCCCCAGAAACTACAGAACAGCATTCGTCGTTTTAGGCTCTCAACTTTGGTAAATTGTTATGCAGCAGTAGATAACTAATAAAGACATGGTACCATGAGGGTTACCATCCTAACTCCTCGAACTGTAGGCACGGCTTTGGAACTGAGCAGTAGGTGGAAGCTGGAAGGGCTTCAGGCAGTATTAGTGAAAGCCTCCAGGTCCTGGACTAGACCACGAGACGTCTGACGGCCCCTAAGGAGACCACCAGTAGTGGCTGCAGGGGAAGCGAGGAACAAGTTATTGGCGAAGTGAAGTGGTTGTTACTTAGTGGCAGGACATTTAACAACATTGTCACCCACACGAATGGGGAAGGTAGAAAATGTAATGAAAGAACTGAGTGACCGAGCTTGATTTCCAGTCAAAATGTTGAAGTTGCCACCACCTTCTTTTTGCTGCTTATAGTAAAATGTGAGAGAAACTTAGAAGGACAGCCGCAAAGCGTCCTGCAAAATGGGGTACAGCCACTTTGGAACAGAGTTTGGCAGTTTCTTACAAAACTAGAATACTCCTCATAGAGAGTGGCAACTGCTCTCCTTCATATTAATCCAAAGAGGTGAAAACATATATCCACACCTGCACGCAGATGTTTCTGACAGCTTTATTCATAATTGCCAAAACCTAAAAGCAACTGAGATGTCCTTCAGGAGGTGAATGGATAAACACACCATGGCCTATCCAAAGAATGGGAAGTTATTTAAATAGCACTAAAAAGAAACGGACTATCCAAACCATGAAAAAAACATGGAGGAAACATAAATACATACTAAGTGAGGGGCGCCTGGGTGGCTCAGTGGGTTAAGCCGCTGCCTTCAGCTCAGGTCATGATCTCAGGGTCCTGGGATGGAGCCCCGCATGGGGCTCTTTGCTCAGCGGGGAGCCTGCTTCTCTCTCTCTGCCTGACTCTCTGCCTACTTGTGATCTCTCTCTCTCTGTCAAATAAATAAATAAAATCTTAAAAAAAAATACATACTAAGTGAAAAAAAACGGTAGGAAAATGGTAGTGATTGTCATGGCTCCACCTCCATGACATTTGGCAACAGGCAAAACTCTAGTAAAAGATCAGTGGTTGCCAGGGGTTGGGGGGAAAAAGGGTGAATAGGCAGAGCAGGGAGGATTTTAGGGGTAGTAGAACTACGCTGTACACTGTAAATGTGGGTAATCATCATTATACACTTGTCTAAACCTACAGAATATACAAAACTAAGAGAGAACTCTCATGTAAGCTATCACTTGTCGTGATACTGATGGGAGTTCATTGACTGCAACACATGGATCCTTCTGGTGCATTTAGCTTTGCTGTGATCCTAAAACTGCTCTTAAAAAAAAAAGAAAAAAGTATTCAGAGGCACCAGGGTGGCTCAGTCAGTTGAGCAGTCCATGCTTGGTTTCGGCTCAGGTCATGATCCCGGGGTCCTGGGATGGAAGCCTGCACTGGGCACTGCACTCAGGGGGAGTCCGCTTCAGGAGTCGCTCTCCCTCTGCCCGCCCCACCCCTGCTCTTTCTCTCTAAAATAAATAAGTAAATTTTAAAAATTTAAAAAAAAAAAAATCCATTTTTAAAAAAGTATCCAGGACTGGTTTTGAAAATTCCCAGACAAAAGTACATATGGGAACTTAGTCTGTCAAAGATGGCACTGCTCATCTGTGGAGATACATGTAACATAAGTGACTGACTAAGAATTGGTATCCAGAATACATAAAAATCTCCTACAAATCAACACTTAAAAAAAAAAAGCTATAAAAAAAGAACGAAATGGCAAAAATCTATGTGAAATGACCTCCATCTCTCTAGTAATCACTGAAATTCAAGTTAAAACAGTATTATTTAATAAACAACAGAGTATTTCCTCTTGGGCCTTTATTATTCATATTTTAAACGTGCAGTTTGATTATGCTATAAATACTTTAGTTTGTTCTTTTCATTTATAATAAACATTTCCTATTGTAAACATTTTTATGGCTTTAAAATCTTCCATCATGTGGATAAATCAAAACTTAACCATTTCCACAGTGAGGTTGGACGGACAGTTGGACCGACGGAACAATGAAGGCATACAACCCGGTGATGAAGCAGTACGGGATTAGCTGTGCTCTGTTCTTACCTGCATTTTTAAATAAGTACCAACTAAAGACTATACTAGGAGAGAAAAGTTTATTTCCTTATAAAAGAGAAAAAGCGCCATGTCAGTGCTTTACTTGTCTATTAATTTTCAAGATCTTTTTTAAATCTCATAAAATACATTTAAAAATAAACAGTTAATTTTTAGTTTTAATTTTTATACAGTAAAAGGCTGTCATTTGGTGGAACTGTAATATTCTTGGTAACACAGTTTAAAATGTGTTTATCTACAACAGTTTGAAGAACAGAATATTCTAATTAAACATTCTGATTTAATTCTGAGTTGTCATGTGACACTTTAAACAGATTATAAATTTTCAAAGAATTAGAATATGAGGTAATGAGAACACAATTTATACATAACTTTTAAGAAATTCTACTACTTTTTAAACCGTAACTTTTATATTTAGGAATATTTCCAACTGCGTTCCTGCTTATCGCAAGCATCAGTTTGTTAGCAAACAGCCGTTCTACTCTCTGGCCAGCTGAACTTCTCACTTTTTAGGATGCTCTCAGCCCTATGCTATGCCTTTTCTGATAGCTCCATAAGCAGCCTGTGTTATACAGACACTCTGTAAGTCTACCTCCTTCCTGTGTCATAGGGCACAGTCACCCGCAGAGCATTCAATATACATTTCTGTATTTCAAACTAACCACCCCCAAATGGAGGAGGGGTAAAACAAATAACTGTTACAACTATAATCATTGTTTCATTTCACAAAGATGAAACAAAAATAAAATAAAAGCAGATATCTAATCGTTGATGAGAAATTTATTGAATGTTCACTTTGTGGCAAATACCAAGGTAAGTGCTGAAAACATTCTCAAAATTTTCAAAACAATCAACGAGGTAGGTGGTCTTGTATTTACAGAGAGAGAATGGACAGGGAATAAATCATGTATTCAAATACTTGCTACGCCCCTAACTTCCTGGGCACTGAACCAGCACTAATGATACAGCAGGGAACAGACTCTGCCTTCTGTGGAACCTGCTGGGGTCACATACAAAATGGGCCAGAATTCTAGGTTCATACATCACTTTGTAAACATTCTGAGCTTGGAAATGGGTGTTCGTCCCTGAAATGGATCCATACTTCGGAATGACAGAAAAGCAGAGACTGAAAAGTTGAAGCTCAGACCCTGATGGCCTCTTCTAGGTATTTTTACCTTCTTTGACCCTGAAAGATCACTCTGCCTTTGCTGACAGCATCCGACCTTGTGAGAATCTGATCTTCAGGTTTACAGAACATATTCTCAAAGGAAGATTTATACAATAAAAGGCATCCGGCAGAATTAAGATACTATGTGATTGAAGACATAAGAGTTAAGGCTTTCATCTTTCAACTAGCTATTTTTCTATCTTGCATATAAACCTCAGTTAAGAGCAGGGCGAAGTCACAGTAGAACAGGAGTCCGAGCACAGAACGGACTTTGGCCTCCAGGCCTCTAAGTGGGGTCCGAATGTCCTGAGGAAGGGGGGACTTCCAGGAACCATCAGAAGTCAAGGAGCAAAGCTGTGAACCCTAAGGGCTATGCCATTTCTAATTTTATTTACCTCTCTCAAGGAGCCACCCAGTTCAAGAGTACAAACAAAGAGAGAGAGAGAGAGAGAGAGAAGTTTCAGGTCTGAAATAGCAAATTTGCATCGGACACTTCCTGTTAAACCCTAAAGCTACTGAAGTTGACTCTTGAGAACTCCCCTCACCGGGCCAGTGCAACTTAGTCCCTGAACTTCAAGATTTTCACAACGAAGGTCCAGTGATCTGAGGCATCTTTGCAGAAGGCCCCGAAGTTTCACGTAAAACCAAAAGTGAACACAGAGAGTGAACAAGAGAAGTTTTAGAAGCTACTTTCTAATTCTGGTGGGCAGAAAACTGCCTTTTACTCTAAAATAACAGAGAACACTTTTCTCATCTACCACAATATGACCCAGGAAATCGGAGGCAAAGGCACCCGCTATTTCCAAATCAATGACTTGCAAACAGAGGCTGAGCACGGCCCTGTGTCCCCTGAAGGCTACTCAGCCACGCCAAGGGAAGGGAGACCAGCACAGCAGTCCACACACACCACAGGACCTATCTGAGATTAGGAACCTTTTATTGAGACAAAGCAAACAGTGGGCTGAAAATACCACAGCATGAAGGCAGGCTGGGGAGACCAGTCCGACTTCTTTTTCCTCTATGGTGGTCCAAATGACGAACTAAAGACACTCCACGATTACTATTTATACTTAAGGCAATTTAAAAAGCAAGGTCGTAACCAAAAAGCCTATACCTGGCATTCAAAAAAATAGTTTTTGGATGGACTAAAAGAGCTTAATTGGCTATGAAAAACCTGTACAGCAGGGACCTGTTCGGAGCAGGTAAGCCTATATACAAGTAAGAAACTCCTACTCTTGTAACATTGTCCCGTTTAAAGAGAAAATCTTGAACTCCTGTGCCCTGCAGAGGCCTCTACAACCCCAGCGAAGCACAGACCTACCTCTATTAGAGAACTATTCACACTGCACTCCAGATACACACACGACACACATCTGCCCCCTCGCGTTTCCCAAACAGGCTGCGAGTGCCTTCTGGGAGGGCCACGGCTCACTCATTCTTGTCCCTACAGTGCCAATCAGCAGGCACCCAACATTTTTCTTCTTTGCACGAATGCGAAGTGACAGTAATTTTACACCACCAGGGACATTTCACACATTCCCACCACTACCCATCTCCAAAACAGAAACACTAAACTGCTACCATGTTTACTGCTGTTTTTCACAATAAAGTACTTTAGGACTCTTTAATGTAAACAGACAACCTTGATTAATTTTCAAGATAATGATACAAATGTAGCATTCTTCTTGGGATGGAAAATTTGCTTGGAAGTTACTTCATTCTTTTTCTCTTTTTCAAAAGTGCATCTCGTAGTGCCAGCTGGAACGTAAGAAAAATTATTTAAACGTGGGAATCTTGGGTACCCCATTATACTAATTTGGTTATACAGCAGTGCACCAGAATGGAATCACTAAATCAACACATCATCCTGAGGGAAGTGTGTGTCTTAGGTGTGTGACGGATGCTATTCCACGAATTCCCAAGCACTGTTGATTCCTAGAAATTTTTTAAGACCCCTGGCTTTTGAATTTTAACAATATAGATACGTGGTTTTATTTGTTTGCTTTGAAGAATTTTGGGGGGTGGAACTGGCCTGACTTTCTATCTAAATGTTCAAATTTTTTGGATTTTATGATTTTTAAGTTATTGCTTCCTTGCCTTTATTCATATCCGGGTCTTGGTATGTCTTTGTAGACAGGCAGAATAGCTAAGGGTAGACACTTAAGGTAGAAAAATTAAGTTCACTTTAACCTAATTTGTATGGCTGAGGAGGTATTTCTCCGACTCATCCATGTCTTAATTTCTCATCTGTCAAATCTAAAATCACAGTACCTATTCATATTGTTGGATACTGATTAAGTTAGTTAAAAAATGGAAAGCTTTAGAATAGTCAAGGCACAGGGTAAGAACTGTATGTTAGAGAATGATGTTATAACCCAAGGTTCCATAGCTTTAATTCTGCTCATTAAACTTTGTGATGAACATCTCAGAACCCTCCCCCTCAGCTGCCAGCATCCGAACACAAGGGACCTGCGCACTCTCCTTCCTCTTCCTTCACCTTTCTTACGGCCGCGCTGCAAGCTCCTCCTCTCTCTGCCGTACGCTTTACCTTCCTTTTCTAGCCTCATCTTTTTACGTATTCTTCTTTTTAAAATTAAGATTATTTATTTACTTATTTAGCAGAGAAAGAGGAAGAGAGAGAGAGCGAGCGAGCACACACACACAAGCAGGGGGAAGGGCAGGCAGAGGGAGAGGGAGAAGCAGGCTCCCCCAGGAGCAGGGACCCCAATGCTAGGCTCAATCCCAGGACCCTGGGATCATGACCTGAGCCAAAGGCAGACACTTAACTGACAGAGCCACCCAGATGCCCGACCTTTTCACATATTCTGTGAGTGTACTCCAAAAATGTATAACAAGACTTCATGCGGGGCGCCTGGGTGGCTCAGTGGGTTAAAGCCTCTGCTTTCGGCTCAGGTCATAACCCCAGATCCTGGGATCAAGCCCTACGTCAGGCTCTCCACTTGGCGGGGAGCCTGCTGCCTCCTCTCTCTCTCTCTCTCTCTCTCTCTCTGCCTACTTGTGATCTCTGTCAAATAAATAAATTTTAAAAATCTTAAAAAAAAAAAAAAGACCTCATGTACATTTGTCAAGCCATGGAAGACATTTTTATTTAAGACAACAAAACATCATGGAGGAGTCGAAGGGGTATGAAATGTGACTTTTCCAGAGGGTGCTTCGGGTGTATGAAATAATAGAAAATATACACTGGTCTCTAGCCCTGGTTCCTGGCACAGAGCTCCTAGAACTGGTCATTTCCTAAGTGATAAGGGCATCTCCTGTTAATATTGGTCTTTGACCCTGTCCCTGACACAAGGCTCCCGAAACCTTTGTAAATTCCACATGGCAAGAGCACTAGGAGCATCTTTTCTACTGAGGCAACCAGATGGGTTCCTGGAAATGGGCTGGTCGAAGAAAGACCTTCGAATTTTTGGCCCCCTCCACCCTGAACACACATGATTTTCCAGAGAGGGGAAAGAGGCTGGAAATGGAACTAATAATTGATTCTGCCTAAGTGATGAAGCCTTCAAAAAATCCCTCTAGGGGTGTCTGCGTGGCTGGGTTGTTAAGCATCTGCCTTCGGCTTGGGTCATGATCCCAGCGTCCTGGGAAGGGGCCCCACGTCAGGCTCTCTGTGCGGCGGGAAACCTGTTTCTCCCTGTCCCGCTCCCCCTGCTTGTGTTCCCTCTCTCGCTGTGTCTCTCTCTCTGTCAAATAAATTAAAAAAAAAAAAAAAAAAAAATCCTTTCAGTGTGAGGCTCTGAGAGCTTCTAGGTTAGTGAACACATCTGCACTGGGAGGGCGACGTATCCCACGTGTGTCCACAGGGACAGAAGGTTCTGCATTCAGGACCCTCCCAGACCTTGCCGTCTGTTTCTCTTCACCTGGCTGTTCATCTGGGCCCTTTACTAAACTGGTAAACTTAAGTAACCACTGCTCTGAGTCCCCTAAGCAGCTGGAGCAAATTAATCAAACTGAAAGAGTGGGTAACTGGTCAGAAACACAGGTTATCACCTGGGCTTGCGACTGCTTTCCGAAGTGTGTGTGTCTGCGCGTGTGCGTGTGTGCGTGCGTTTTCGGGAGGGGAGCTGGGGAAGGCGGCAGGTGCAGTCTCATGACAATGGCTTGTGGGATCAATGAATCTGTGGGGATTGACACCGCCTCCAGGAAAACAACGTCAGCACAGCATTGCAGGACACCTTGCCAGTATTATAGAAAACTACTCGCGTAGGGACAGAACATTCACACGCTGTGTGTGACCATAAATGTCAGACGTGTAATGTGTGAGGAGCAAAAGATAGACACAAAAGGTAGACTGAACTGGGTTCTTCTATTTTAGATCACATGTCCGTTTGGGAGATGCTCTGAAGTTGCATGGCCGATCCCGCAGCCACCAGTTACATGCGGTGCTTGGACACTGGTTAGTCCAGGCGGAGATGTGCCACAAGGGTAAAACACACTGGCTTCAGTTAGTTCAAAAACAAGAGGGTACAGTATCTAATAACTTTTATACTGATCATATACTGAAATGATACTATTTTGGATATATTAGCTTAAATAAGATTATTACTAAAATGAATTTCACCTCTTTTTATTTTTTTATTTTAAAATTATTCATGCGGTTTGTATGGAATTTCTATTGGGAAGGGCTGGTCTAGAGGGAAGAAGAGAGTAAGAGAAAATCAGGAACCCAGAGTCAAATTTTGTAATGAAGAGACCTTGAAGAAACTGAGGCAAGGATCCATAAACAGAAATTCTCCTCTCAAGGTTCTAAATGACAAAGAAACTGGAGAACAAAGGAAAGACATTCTTGAACCAACAGGTCCGATGTCCCGTGAACTCTAACTTCTAAATAAAAAATCCTTTCACCTCATGACTCAAGAGGTGCTGGCCGGGAACGAAGCTAGGCTTCCAGATCATGCCAGAAAAAATCTTGCTGAACCAACAGAGGAGGAGGGAGGCAGGGAACACCCTCGGTCACAAAAACTTCGTAATAAAGGAAGGAACAAACCATGCTAAAACTCCGTGGTTACCATTCTTCAACCCTACCGTCCTACAAAGAGAATCCAAGCCGACTTCCTGCTAAGCGCGTGAGCTCAATGTCGCGACCTTGAGATCCAGAGTCAGAGGCCTGACTGACTGACCCCCCGGCACCTCACAACTCAGGTATTTAAAATCCAAAAGGGTACCCTGCTTTACATCTCAATTTTAACAACCTCTCTTCAAAATGCTGTCACTGTATTATTTACATGATGTTGCTGGACATAGTTTAGAACCAGGAAAATGAAGTAAGCAGATAGATTTTATTTTTGAAGTATTTTATTTATTTGACAGATAGAGCCCAAGCAGGAGGAGCAGCAGAAGGAAAGGGACAAGCAGGCTCCCCACTGAGCAGGGAGCCAGACACAGGGCTTGATCCTAGGATACTGGGATCATGACCTGGGCCAAAGGCAGACACTTAACCGGCTGAGCCACCTAGGAGCCCCAGGTAGATTTTAAATGGCACCTTAATTTAGTTAATACTCCCTTGGTGCCCCCCCAGATGGAACACTGCCCTGGAAATCAGGCCATTAACTTTCTGGCCTGGCAGGCTCATCCTTGGCTAGCAATCTAGGAACCCTGGTTTGCTCCTGACTTGGTTTCCTGGCGATCCTTCAGAATACATTTAGAAATGCTCTGGTACCTTCCCCGTGGAGAAAGGTAAGAAAACATGAATCTGTTTTATTATTATAATGAATTCTAAATAAGCCAGCCAGCTGGACAGCATAGGACTACACAGCAAAGCCTGTATATGGAAACCTGTGAACATAAAAGCTTTGCAAAAGGGCACATAAGGAAGGATCGTATTGTATTTCACAGATGCAGTGTCGAGACTGTTAGCATAGGGCTGACCTTACAGACCGTCTAGCCTCCACTCCTTTGAGGAAGGAAATGGACGCCCCTTTGGTCACACAGGTGAACTCAACCCAGTCAGGTGTAGGATTTGCATGTCCTGACCACTTCCCCCCTCTCCGTGCTCTCCAATAATGCTCCCCATTAATCCTAAGACACACATAACACAGGGTCCTAAAGGTACAACTGCCTCAAGAGTACAGACATCTTGGGGTGCCTGGGTGGCTCAGTGGGTTAAGCCGCTGCCTTCGGCTCGGGTCATGATCTCAGGGTCCTGGGATCGAGTCCCGCATCGGGCTCTCTGCTCAGCAGGGAGCCTGCTTCCTCCTCTCTATCTCTGCCTGCCTCTCTCCCTACTTGTAATCTCTCTCTGTCAAATAAATAAATAAAATCTTTAAAAAAAAAAAAAAAAGAGTACAGACATCTTAAAACGACAACAGCGCTCTCACCAATCAAGCCTCACTGAACTCACCTGCTTTTCTCGGAAGGAACGCTTGTTTTTTGACCGGACGTTATGGCTGTATCGCATCATCATAAAATTCTTCTGTTTCTTCTTCTCTTTATTTGTGGAACTGGAAAACGGGTTCATTTTGGTTTTCTTCCTCACAAATTCCTTTCGGTCTGTCTTTCCGGCCTATTAGCACACACACAAGAACACTTCGAGGGTCAGCTCCCCCATAGACACGCCAGGCGCTCTACTGATGCCAAGGACAAAAGGAGGCTGCAACTCTGTCCTTGTTCCCCAGTAACTCGCTCCAGGGGAGAAATGACCATGGTACACTGAAATGGGGCAAGGGAGCTCAGTGGCAGAAAAGGGCATAATTCAGCCAGTCAGATCAGAGGAGCTTCCTAGGAAGGAATGAGCTATTTTCGGCCGGACGAAGGCATGCACGGCGGGAGAGAGGGGGAGGTGGAGACTTTCAGGAAGCGCGGACAGAAAATGAGAAGGTGGAGAAGGAAGAATATGGGTTTTTAAACTCATCTGAACAGGTTCCAGTACCAATGGAATGCAGAGGGTGATGTGGAACCAGTATGGGATGGTGCGCAAAACAAGTAAGGTGTAGAAACCGGAGCTGGCGAGACAGGAGGTTGGAGGCTGGAGATGTGCAACCAGATACGGCCACAGCCCGTGCCAGAGGCTTTTCTTTAACGACTATAAACATCCCCCTGCTTTCCCAATAGCCTGGATAAATGCACTGAGCGGCCCAGATGCCAGCACAGGGGTAGGGCCTTTCTGTGTTCTACATCTTGTTTTGGATTGGTGGTTTCCTGGCTATTTGTTAAAACTCAGCTAACAGAACCAACGCCTGTGCATTTTCTTCTACACTATTTATACCTTTATTTAAAACATCAGAATAAAACACTGCTCCTTTTAGTTCATTCTTCACCTTATTTGCTTATTTGCTTTTTGTTTGAAGAACCAGGGGCTGAAATGGTACTTCACTTACCATGGCCGTTGCTAGCCGTGTCTCCTTGTCAGACTTCGGTTTCTTATGAAGGCGTTCAATGTCCCGAAGAGAAAGCAGCTCGCCCCTGCGGTGAAGGACAAGTATCGTCTGAAACCAGGGCGGAGGCCCTTCTCCTGATCCGCGCCACCACAGGAGCGGACAGGAGCAGCCCCGGGATGGGTCGTTTTACCTGGACTCCTCATCACTATCAATTTCAACGTATTTCCTCTTTTGGGCTTTCCCCGGGGCAGCATCGAGTTCCTTCCTCATTTGGGCCATGCGGATTTTCTGGAAGTCTTCCTGAGTTAACACGCGGCTTGTGCTAACGGCTGCCGCTTTGGCTTTGCGCTCGTCCACAGGCATGCTGTTGAGCTTCTGGGACTTGGAATGCACACGAGAGAGGTTTAAAGAGCGACCAGCTCAAGTGAGAGCTAAGTGCTCCCCACGGCCCCGCCCAGCACAAATTAGGTCTTAAGAAACATCGGAGTGAGGCCCAGTACGAGGACATTCCAGGACTTACTATTTCTTGCTGTTCTTCGTCAGAAGAGTGCAGCACATCAACCCACTCGCCATCGGCATCCGCCTCCTCACTGAGACTGGTACTTTCCCATCCATCTGTGTGACACACAAGACATTGTCAGTGCTGTCCCTTCATGCTGTACTCACGGTAAGTCTAAATAAATTCAGCAAAAGCAAGGTTAAAGCCAATGGAGCTCTACTGACCAAGGATTGGACAATGTTTATTGCTAAATAAACCACATCAATTTAACTAATTTATAGAACGGGAAATAAGCACTGACCATGTATCTACCATACGCTAAAACCTTAGAATCACTTTTTTTTTTTTTTTTTTTTTAACTCTCATGACTCAAAAGAAGAGGAAGAGACACTGTAAGTTAAGATACCCACCCAAGCCACACTGCTAGAAAAGTGGCCATTCAGTGAAATCATAAAAATCATGTCTGAGGGGTGTTTGGGTGGCTCAGTAGGTTAAGCCTTTGCCTTCAGCTTGGGGCATGGTCTTAGGGTCCTGGGATCGAGCCTCTGCTCAGCAGGGAGCCTGCTTTCCCCTCTCCCTCTGCCTGCCTCTCTGCCTACTTGTGATCTCTGCTTGTCAAATAAATAAATAAGTCTTTGGGACGCCTGGGTGGCTCAGTTGGTTAAGCAGCTGCCTTCGGCTCAGGTCATGATCCCAGCGTCCTGGGATCGAGTCCCACATCGGGCTCCTTGCTCAGCGGGGAGCCTGCTTCTCCCTCTGCCTCTGCCTGCCATTCTGTCTGCCTGTGCTCGCTCTCTCCCTCTCTCTCTCTCTGATAAATAAATAAAATCTTTAAAAAAAAAAAATCATGTCTGAATCTAGAGCCAATGTTCTTTCCACCAAAACGGCAAGCGGACATTTCTCTTGGCCACACAGCAAGGGTCTGACAACTTGTCTAAGCGCATTTATACATGTTTTTAGAAGCTCGTTAGAAACAGTCATTCAGAGAACGGAAGTGGAAGATTCTGGATGCGGAAGGACCGTGTAGATACCTCAATGAGGAGGAGTAGTTCTTACTGGAGTCACAGCACAGTAAGCTTTCGAAATCACAGATACTTGCAATTTTTCAGTTATTCCCCACAAGGAAGTGGTTCATCTTTCTGGTATGGCATATACACAACCACTCCAGTGGAGGCCTCAGCTCTAGCTCTAGTCTGGTTGCCTGCTACATTCCACCCTGTATCCTACACTCTAATGGTTTCTTTTTTTCTTTTTTTTTTTTTTAAAGATTTTATTTATTTATTTGACAGAGAGAGAGAGATCACAAGTAGGCAGAGAGGCAGGCAGAGAGAGAGGAAGAAGCAGGCTCCCCACTGAGCAGAGAGCCTGGTGCGGGACTCGATCCCAGGACCCCGAGATCATGACCTGAGCTGAAGGCAGAGGCTTAACCCAATGAGCCACCCAGGTGCCCCCACTGTAACAGTTTCTTATATCCTTCAGGGCTTTGCTCAGTTTGCCTGGAAAATCTCCACTATTCTACCATTCCACACTTATTAGTCAAGATATAGCTCATGGGTCAGCATCTTTGAGTTTTGTTTTGTTTTTTTTTAAAGATTTTATTTATTTATTTGTCCGAGTGAGCACAGGCAGACAGAGTGGCAGCAGAGGCAGACGGAGAAGCAGGCTCCCGCTGAGCAAGGAGCCCAATGCGGGACTCGATCCCAGGACACTGGGATCATGACCTGAGCCACAGGCAGCAGCTTAACCAACTGAGCCACCCAGGCATCCCGAGGTTTTTTTTAAATGTCTTTATTTGAGATAGCACGCAGGCCGCTCGAGCAGGTGTAGAGGCAGAGAGGGATTCAAGGAGGCTCCCCAGTCCGTGGGGACGCGGGGCTCAGTGCCAGGACCCTGAGATCATGACCCGAGCTAAAACCAAGAGTCAGATGCTTAACTCACTGACACACCCAGATGCCCCTCTTTGAGACCTATTTTGAACTTCTGGGGTAGACCTGACTTCTCTCTTGCCCTTAGGCCGCATTTCAATCATAAATGCTGGTTAACACTTTACTGCTGAGCTATTTAAGAAAGGTCTTCAAGGACAGGACACCATTCATCTTTACACTGACAGCAGCTAGCTCACGGGTAAGGCTTTACAAACTTTTGCTGATACAATTCATGAATTAATATGAAGAAGACAGGACTCTAGTAATCAAGGAATAAAGGCTAATCCTGGAAATCAGAACGGAGTCTTCTCAAGCATTCAATAACGTCCAACAAGTGTTCTTCAACAAGGGGACTGCTTATTGGGGGGTTGCTCAGGACTAATCCTCATCGTTTTTTCTAGGCAACAAAAAACTAATATTTTTCCCGAATGCCCCGCAGGCTCTACCTAAGGGGCAGCTGTCTTGAGGGCGTGACCTCTACACTACAGTGCAAGTTCCCTAAGAGCAGGAACCACGCTCATTTTGATCCCCGGTGCCTGTTAACAGTGCTTGGCACACAGTCCTTGCTCAGTAAGTATCTGTTCAATGAATGTTCAGTCAGCATAAAGATTTCAAGGTCGATACTGTATAGGAGTGATTTTATCTCCAATAATGGTGAAATGAAAACAAACCTTCATCGTTTTCAGCATCCTCGTCTTTTTCAACTTCTAGAACTTCTGCTCCTGGAATGTAATCTTTAGCATCCAATTCTCCATATTCTTGTACTCTCGCTTCTAGGGAGGCCTCCGTAGGCTTCCCCTAAAGGAAAGAACATTGTTTTGAAGATTTATTTATTTGAGAGAGAGACAGAGTGCGCACGTGTGCTCGTGCTCGTGGGGGCAGAGGCAGAGGCAGACGACGTCAAGCAGATTCCCTGAGGAGCACGGAGCCCAAGCATGAGCATCAAGAGGTGGATGCTAACCGATGGAGCCCTCCGTCACCTTCTCCACCCCCTAAAATAAGGGTTTGTTTGTTTTTTAAATAAGGTTTTTAATAAGGTTCTTAGACGGCATTATTCATGAAAAGGATTCTTAGGGCACCTGGGAAGCTCCGTCAGTGAGGCACACACTCTAGATCCCAGCTCAGATATAGAACTTAGGGTCGGGAGTTTAAGCCTCCAAAAGATAGGACTCTCTAAGATGATGAATGTAGAAGGGAGAATCATGAACAATGGAAGTAATCAAAGGACAGAAACAGTCGACTTATGCCTTGGGGCAAAGTAAATCCCTCAGCCAGGACTCTGCTCCTACTTCCTTGCTCTCCTCTGATATGATCCGGACACTGGCAGTGAGCGGACAACAACTATCCAATTCTCAAGTCTTGAGATCGCCAGCTCTCTTTCTGTTCCAAGCACACATTTCTCTTCCTTCCCGCTTCCCAAGAGGTTCTACCTGGCTGGGAAACAGCCTGTTCAATACTGGCATCAGTTACTGTCCTTTCTCTGGAATTCTCATCTGTTAATGATATCACAAGCTTTCAAGAGGAAACAGCCTGATGGGTCTGTAAGATTCAGTCAGCATTAAAGAGCGTGTGCCAACTACAGAACAGTTAAAGCGACGAGATTTAATTCAATTGTGTTCTGAGAATAAAATTACCAGTACTTATAGTGGAAGCTTCAAAAACACTAAAACTCACACTGTAGGAAGCTAGTCTCACCTTCTGAGACTGTAACCTTTGATTAACATGCATGTCTCACTCACCCGGAACTTCTTCTGCAACATCTTAGGATTCAGTGTTCGGAAGAGCTGAATCAAAGTTCTAGCAGACATCATCACATCTGTAAAATAACACCTTTAATTAGGAACTCCAGAGCAAAGAGTCTATTGATAAAAAAAAGAGTCACTTGATATTCTTTGATCTACGGAGAAAAACAGGCATCTTACTCTTATCTCTGTGTGTTTTATACTGAGCCAGGTCTTGGAGAAGTTCTTCAGTCATGGCTAGAGGACATCGAGCTGTTATCTCTTTTATAGCATTGATTCTAGAAAAGGAAAATGAATTTTAAAAGCCCAAACATCAATCTCAGATGGTTTAATCTAAGGTTTTCTAAAAAGACTAAATCAAAAGGTATAAATTGGGGACTTCCAGGGTCAGCTGTCCATTAAAAACATATCCTCTGCCTCCAGGGACATTCGACATACCCTACTGTCATGACCTCCCCAGAGTTCTTGTCGGTGACAAAATTGTTGGCCACAGTCGTGAGCACTGACTGAATGATCTAAATTGGGAATAAAAGAAAAGAGGTGAGTGCTGATAAAATGCCTCTTCTACTCAAACATGTGAGGACGAAGGGACAATAGACCGTTCACGTAAAACTCTTCCGTCCTCAGTCTGGGAGTTGGAAGGACTCAAGACGGAGAAAGACAGATAAAAATAGTTTGGGTAGCAGTCCTCCCGGCTATCCTCAGATTAAATTCTGCTCTCTTTTAGTATTATTTTTCAAGTTGGATTTAAACAATTGCTTTGATTCAGGACAACCCAATGATTTTGCTTTATTTTATTCTATTTTATTTATTTTTAAGTAGGCCCTACACCTAGCATGGAGCCCCAAACAGGGCTTAAACTCATGACCCTGAGATCAAGACCTAAGCCTCCTGAGTCAAGAGTTAGATGTTTAACCAACTGAGCCACCTAGGTGCCCCTCTAATGCTATTTTAATCAAAGAAAGGAATTATCCGCGTTGAAAAATAATTACTATAAATAAGTTTACTGATACCCCTTTTTAATTTATTGATATTCTTGACTTCTCTGACAAAAGATTTAGCAATTAAAGTCAGAATTCTCAGCTTTTCTAAAATGAACTTTACTTTTCTATAGGAAAAAATTTTTTCAGTTTCTATAACTAAACTTGTATGTCCATCTCTTTAAGAGTTAGTGTCTCTTCTCATTTTGAAGAAAAACCGGCCCAGTGAGAAAAGCCACAATGATACAGTTGGTAGTGGCACTGCTAGGAGACAGAAATAAGGGGTAGAGTTCTCACCTCGGGGGGTACTAAGTGATGAGATGCTTGGGCAGCATACAGAAGGATCTTTGTTACTTCTAAAAAATGTAAGAGAGCAGAAAGATCACAGTCAGTTTACTGCTCTGCCTCTCAGAACTAGTATTAAACATGGCAAGCACGTTCTCGCCTTAGACGCTACTGCTGCCTAACTCCACCCGGAACCTCGAGCCCCAGAGCCCTGCATGGCTCACATCTCACTTCCCTCAGGTCCCTGCTCAGTCGCTGCCTTTTCAAAATGCCTTTCCTGATATATTCTAACCTAGAACTTGCCCCAGCACTCTGTATTGTCTTTATTCTTCCCTTTTCCTCAAAATACTTTTCTCCATGTAGACATTTTATACACAGC
Source organism: Mustela lutreola (assembly GCF_030435805.1). NCBI lineage: Eukaryota > Metazoa > Chordata > Mammalia > Carnivora > Mustelidae > Mustela > Mustela lutreola. The sequence goes on along the minus strand of NC_081290.1, from coordinate 6,789,514 downwards.
ACTCTCCGGATCTCCCTCCAGACTGAAAGCTCTACGGAGGTGAGGACATCCTTTATGTGGTCTGTGGAATTCTTAGCGACGAACTCAGGGTCCAGCCTAGAAATCACTGAATAAATAACTAAAAATATATACGCATCCTCTCCCTTCAAAGGGGCAGCATATATTAGGAACAAGCCCTCCGACAAAAGGAAGAAGTGAGGTGAATCCCAATTTGCCATTTATTTGCCGAGGGACCCTGGTCTTTTTATTTCTGCACCTCACAGGACTGAAGCGAGATCTGATGAGATGATTATGTAAAGCACTTAGCACAGCACCTGGCTCCTGTTAGAGGTTCGATAAATGCTGGCTTCCTTTCTATCTTGGTTCAAGGTCAAAGGCAAAAGCAACCATCTCTTCTTTCCTGCCCTTATGTTGTTTTGAACTGAGAATACATGTGAGGACAATGATAATGTAACAGAAAATTCTGGTATCTATTACAGTTACAGTAGGTCAGATTGCTTGTTTAGAACTTTCTACCTGTTTAAAATATTACAAAAAGACTTGCTTTGAGAATCCAGTCTTTTGTCTTCTAAAAATAACTGTTTCTTAAAGTTGATAAGCAGAATAATTAACCCATGACAGACTGGGGTAAAGAAAACAAAAGGGTTTCCCTCCCCTCTTCTTAAACAGAACACACTTTACTCTTCACTCTTGCCTTTAATAATTCCAAAACAAAAGGCATGGGTAGTTATTCCAACCCTTATTCAGCAAAGGAATGTGGCAAGTGGGAAGCTTACCTCTTTGGTGGGGCTGCAGAAACCTTTGCAGAAACGGGTAGAAATTGAAGAGAAAAAGCTGTGGAAAGAAGCATAATCTTTAATACTTATGTAATTGATGTTCTAGAGGTTTATTTTTCCCTAACGCAATTTTCTCACCACGCTCAACTAACTAGGGATCATTATTTATTTTTGTTTTTTCTCAATAATTATTCATGATCCACTGTACTGTGTTACCCAAGGAAAGGGAGGGCATGCTCCTGCCATCCTCATTATGTCAAGGAAGAAGTATATGCACAATCAACTAGGAGGAAAAAAGGAAACCAAAATGTAACATTCTTCTATTTTTAAAATCGGTGTGGCTGCAGAACTAACTTTCTTAAGTCTTCAAAGATAAAGAGGATTATAGGAAGGAACAGCAATGATAGGCCCCAAAGCAAGGGATAAAATAGTAACTCGAGCCTGAATAGTACCTGGTATAATTTAATCACCCAAACCCCCACGGTTATAATTTTATTACTGGATACCAGTCCAATCACACTGCAGGAAGCTTGCTATTTAGCTCAACAATACTCTGAGCTCTGTATTTTACGGAGAAGAGACTAGCAATCTGGAGTCTACCTAAATAAAGGTGACAGAGTCTAGTTACTAAAGCAACTGTAGTTTACAAACGGTAGTTGACATACAGTATCGTATTAGTTTCAGGAGCCCAGCATTGTGATTTGACACTACCATACATTACAAAATGTTCACCAAAGCAGCTGTCATCTTTAACTACAAGGAGAGGAACTTTGGACATGGCCTTGTCTTAGCAAAGTTCACCGCGTCAGAATAAATTGGTTTTTTTCCATTTAGCCCCAAAGCAAAACCAGAACCAGACCAGTAATAAGGAAGATGTAGATTCAGTATAAAGACGGATGCTCAACTGTAGTCAGTTGTGAAACTCTAGTATCACTTCTATCAAACCATGCTTAAATTACACATCACTTCTGCTTTCCTAGGAAGCTCAAATTCAGGCCTGACATGAAATTTCTGCACAAATATAACATAAATTCATCTGGTAATCCTGCTGTAGGACTAGAGCCCGTGGAGAAAAGGCATTTTGTTCATTAGATGTTAAGTTTTTCTTAGAAAAAGGAAACAAGTGCTTTCACTCACATGTACTTTAATTTTTAATTGAATACATGTTGACACTGCTAGATTTTCAATAAATAAGGCTGTTTTACTTTTCTTCTTTGAATAAACTTTTTGAAGGGGGTGCCTGGCTGGCTCAGTTGCAAGAGTGTGCAACTCCTGATCTCAGGGTCATGAGTTCAAGCCCCATGTTAGGTGTGATTACATAAAAATAAATAAATTAATATATACATACATACATACATTTTAAGAGCTTTAAAAAATAAACTTTTTTTGTTTATAAAAAATAAAAAATTAAAAAATAAATAAATAAATAAACTTTTTTTTCTTTTTTAAACTTTCGGAAGAAGGGAACACATTCAATGATGTACACAGCAGCAAATCTCAAGAGTGAAATGATAGGGAACAACCTCAATGCCATTTCTTCACGGCCTAACTTTCTAGAAATCTCATTTTCTACAATAGCAGTTGGTCTGTATGTGTGAAGTTTCCATATGTACGTACTATACAGATATACATATATATGTATATAAAATACCACCAAGGAGCTCCTACAATTTAATTCAACATGAAATAAATGACCAGAGAATTCAGGTTTGCAAACACTGAAAATCTCCCACCAGAGTGATCTGGAAGTCAGTAAAGCTATAAAGGGATAAAGAAACTGCAGAATGGAGTAATAGTTGATAAAAATACATGGGTTATGATGGCTCAGAAAAACGTACATGTCGATCAAATGAAGTAGAAAATCAGAACATAAAATAGTCTGTCCATAAAAATATATGTAGAATTTAAGATCCATATTTACTGATAAGAAAACAAAGTGATAAAAATTGCTATTTTCGGAGTGGAAGATTTTATTCTTCTCTAAATTGTATGGGTTTAAATGGTTTTGAGGGATAAAATTAAGCCGCTGCTCTACCTTAGTGGCTTTCCTTTCACCAGGAATAATTCTATTTCTAATATTCTCACCAAAATGAGAAACATAACGTAATTCGAACCTCGTGAATTCCCACCAATCTGGAGATGAGGTTCATGAGCATCATTTTCACCTCAAACCTCTCCGTAGAGCTCTCTAGCTGCTTTAGCAGTTTTTCTGCAAAATCTGGAAAGCAGAAGATCAGAGAAATACACTGTGAGTCCACGGTCTGCACAGCATTATCTGACAGGTGTAGAGAGAGGCAGTCTTTAGATCAGTGACTGTGGTAGTGAGTGTGTCATTGAGTGTGGCAGATCAGTGACTGCGCCTAAAACCACTCTGCTGAACCAGGACGGTCACGAACAGCAGCAATAAAGAAGGTGAAAAGATTCACACACCGGTGAATGGACTTTCACTGGTGCCCAAAGTTAAGTCTGAAGGATCCCCAAGGTTCTGAGCATCCACATCTTGACTGTTTGATAAGAGCCCCACTTAACAGTTCTCAGAGCCTTGCTTCCCAAAGTGGGGTCCACAGACCACCGGCAGCTGGTCTACCTGGCAGCTTGTTAGAGATACAGTATCTCAGGCCCCACCCTAGACCTACGAAATCAGAATCTGCCCCGATAAGAGATTATCAAGTTTTCATTTAGTCAAGCACAATGTCCTACCACTACTGTTCGTTAAAGACATAAAGAACTCTTCTTCCACATTCTTATTTTGCTGTGCACTGGGAATTACAACTTTAGAACATAATTCCCCAGGCTACAACCAACTAGTAAACAACAATTACTGTTTATTAAGTGCCAGGGAGCTTATATTCCTTGGTAACAGCCAGAGAAAAAGCCAGAAAGGAACTTGGCAAGTCATAATTATAATACCTTGGGGATCATGAATCAAATGAATAGCTGAAAAGTTAAACACTTCTGGTTTCTTCTTCTTTTTTTGTTTCTGAGATAAAATGAGAAGAAAAACATTTACATTATACCACACTATTGCAGGAGGGGAACCTACAACAAATTTCTTTCAAAAACTTTCTTTCAGGGGCGCCTGGGTGGCTCAGTGGGTTAAGCCTCTGCCTTCTGCTCAGGTCATGATCTCAGGGTCCTGGGCTCGAGTCCCGCATCGGGCTCTCTGCTCAGCAGGGAGCCTGCTTCCCTCTCTCTCTCTCTGCCTGCCTCTCTGCCTGCGTCTCTGTCTACTGTGATCTCTCTCTGTCAAATAAATAAATAAAATCTTTTAAAAAAAAAAACAAAACTTTCTTCCAACTAGAACTAAAGGTGGTTTTTGTCTTTTTACATTAAACCTCGGAAATGTTCCAGCAAATAGCACCCGTGAGACTTAAAAGAATTTAGAAATATAAACATTTAAAGACAAAGAAGGGCTAAATTAATGAGGTTTTAGACTAACCATTGCAAAATACAAAATGTATTTCATTGGTATACTCTTCTGAGAAGATGAATCCAGCAAAAACACTCTATTATAGGCCATCTTGATCACAAGTGAAAAGTGAGTTTAATCAAATTTACTCAAGTCACAGACTCTGCTAGAGCTGAAAACATTTCAACATCTAAAAAACTAGTACTTAAAAATTCATCACACATTTCTAAGTTTTTCAAAAATTCTATTTATTTCAAATTCGTAAAAGCTTTTGCTAAAAACTCCATATTCTACAGTTTAATGATTCCTACCTCATTTGCCAGGTACAAGTCTCACCTTGAGTACTTTCATAGCCTTTTCCAACCTTTTCTTGTGTTTGGAGCTTTTCTTCCCTGTGGCATATTGCACTAGCAAGTCTCTTGCTGTTGGTCCTTCATCCTGAAGAAGAAACTACTTTGTAAACAAGGAAAATCTGCATAGAAGCAAACAGTAAGGCTTTCAGAGACTTCTCTGCATTTATACTCTGCAACTGCTATCAAAAATGAGCACGACTTAAAATTCAATAAAAAAGATTGCCTATGTGTACAAACAGGTACATATAAAGACTGTCACTGCAGCACTGATTTTTGTTTTTATATTCTGCTTTTAATTCTTATGCAAGTATAAAATACAACTTCGTTTTTATTTGAAAAAGGAAACTGGAAACACTATCATTAGGAAAATGCTTAAGCTATAAAACATTCATATTCTGGAATATATGGAGGTTAAAAGAAGGAGGTAGATCTGTATGTACTAAATGCATTGGTGTATCTATATATACAACACAAAGAAAGCAGGTTGCAGACTAATGCACATATTATTTATGTATATTTCAAAGATCTAATATACATAGAACACATACACATAAATGCATGGGAAATAAAATGGTTATCTGTGAAGATGAAACAGGGAAGTGGGAATAAGACAGGATCAAGAAAATTTTTACCTATAGTATCTCTAATTTTTTTACAATAAGAATATATTATTCACACATTATTTAATAACAAAATGAATTAAAAGAGCTTATTGTCTCGTACTGTTACCACAATGCTAATATGAGAAAGAATATTTTTTCTTAAAAATTTTTGATTTTACTAAAAAATATTTTTTAATAAAGAAAATTTCATGACATATATCTTCATTTTGCCTTTTAAAAAGATGCCACGATATTATTCCTCTCCTTCTCTAAACACTCTATGATACCGATATCATCTCAGAAAATACACTGGCAGCAATTTTCATTCTAAGTTTATATAATGAGTTAGAGGTATAGCTAAGAACAAGGCTAAATGAATACAATTAGTTCTTTACTCAATCTTAGTGAATGTAAATGACAAATTCTAAATAGAATAAAATCTCAGCATGGCAGAACACAATAAAAGATAAAAGTAATATGTAAGCGTCTTTCTAACTTGAGCAGTCATGGATTTTACAATCTGTACTGGGAGCAACAATGAAATCTGATAGACTACGGTCAAGTTCAGAAGCATCTACAGTTGAACGTATAACCTCAGATTCTGAGTCGCTGTCCTTTTTCTCCTCTTCATCTTTCCCAAGGAAAAATGTCAAAGCAGCAACTAATATCTAAAAACCAATCAGAATGAAGTCAATTACTCACCCCAGCTTACAACAAAGAATAAATACTTCTGTTTATGCATTATTCTCGCACAGAACTAGGATCTGAAGGAACAAAATCAGACTGATGGGATTTGGGCCCATTTTTCTCGATTAAAACACAAATGTTGTTATAACATTATTTGTCCCAAAAGTATATATAATTTTAAAGATATATTTAGATAAGAACAGCCAGGCTCTATGCAGTTACCCTTTAAGAAGACTACCAGGAATTTCTACATCTCTGCCCCTACCCCAAAAAGTGACATTGTAGCCTTTCTAACAAAAAGTCAAACATATTCTTAAATTTCTTTCAGCTGTGCCCAGGCCCAAAAGAACAGTCAAGAATTATAGAAGAAAACAAACACTAAGGCTATAGTTTACTACAAAGCATTTAAAAAACTCTTAACTTCATTTGCCTCCTCTAAAGCACCGATGACCCAGGGCGGCAGCCTCAACACAAAGGGAGCAGCACAACCAAATGCGAACTGCGAGCCCGTTCTGCCTCCCATGCCCGTCTCCTTGCTACTCACAGCCTCCACACAGCTCTGCGGACGCTCACCTTGGTGACCTTGGAGAAACATGCAGTTGTGATCACATTGACTGTTTTGGCATCATTCCTGGGGTAAGACAGATGAGTGTTTTCCAAGTAAATTTTCATTCTCTTGCATTTCAAAGCATTGACAATGGCACAAAACAGACAATATATACTCCTCCACAGTTTAAAAAGTTGTGGGTTGGGGCAACTGGGTGGCTCAGTGGGTTAAAGCTCCTGCCTTCAGCTCAGGTCATGATCCCAGGGTTCTGGGATCGAGCCCTGCATCAGGCTCTCTGCTTAGTGGGAGCCTGCTTCCTCCTCTCTCTCTCTGCCTGCCTCTCTGCCTACTTGTGATCTCTGTCTGTCAAATAAATAAATAAAATCTTCAAAAAATAATAATAAAATAAAAATTAAAAAATAAAGTTGTGGGTTGCAAAAAATAAATAGTAATAGGAAAAAAAAAGTCATGGATTGCTAAATTGTCAACCATAGGTAAACATTTAATTAAACTTTAGCCCAGTTTTATGTCAGAAAATTTTGCAGCCATTTAATATGGGTTGTTTTGAAGAATTTTTAATGACACAGAAACATAGTCAAGATAAGAGAAACAAAAAAATGAATAAAAACTTAATAGTACTGCAAAATCCAACCGTACCTAAAAATTCGTATGTTAAAGGGGGCGTCTGGGTGGCTCAACTGGCTAAGAGGCCGGCTCTTGATTTCAGTAGGTCATGACCTCAAGGTCTTGGAATATAGCCCCATGTGGGGTTCTACATTCAACAGGAGTCTGCTTGAGGATTTCTTCCCCTCTCCTCTGCCCCTCCCCTTGCTTGTGTGTGCCTACGCTCTCTCTTTATACAATAAATAAATCTTTTATTTTTTGAAGATTTTACTTATTTATTTGACAGAGAGAGACAAAGCGAGAGAGGAAACACAAACCAGGGGAGTAGGAGAGGGAGAAGCAGGCTTTCTGCCTAGTAGGGAGCCCAATGCTGGTCTCGATCCAACAATCTTGGGATCATGACCGGAGCTGCCATTTAATGACTGAGCCACCCAGGAGCCCCATAAATAAATAAATCTTAAAAAAAGATTACATTAAGAAAAGATCACATTAAAGAAAAGAATAGGAGAAAATATCTCTTTTTTTTTTTAAATATTTTATTTATTTATTTGACAGACAGAGATCACAAGTAGGCAGAGAGGCAGGCAGAGAGAGAAGTGGAAGCAGGCTCCCCGCTAAGCAGAGAGCCCGATGTGGGGCTCGATCCCAGGACCCTGGGATCGTGACCTGAGCCGAAAGCAGAGGCTTTAACCCACTGAGCCACCCAGGCGCCCCTAGGAGAAAATATCTTAAACTATTAACAGTGATCACCTCTGGGTGGTAAAACTATCAAAAAAAAATTTAATAACCTTTCTAGCTTCTCCTAATTTTTTGTTGCAATGAATATTACTTTTATAGTAAAAAAGACAGGAATTGGGAGCAATGTACCAATAAACCGAAGTTTACAGAGCCTGATACTTTACATACATGGGATTAATGAACTTGAAAATCCTCAGACTGGCAGAGTAGAATGAGCACAGATTTCACAGTCTGACATCTGGGTTTGAAGTTCAGCTCTGCCCTTGCCTAACTACTAAGTTTACACTCCATGAACTTTAGTTTTGTCACCTATAAAATGGGGATAATGCCAGATAAGCTGCATTATGTTATTCTAAAGGTTGAAAAAATCATATGCGGCGTAGGCGGCTCAAGAAATGGTGGCCAATGTTATTAGTTATTTGGATTGCTGTTTTTAAAAAATTTCCAACTTAATCTGTGACAGAGATCAAGAAAAATATTTGTCTATGTACTTTGTAGTCATTATAAATGAATGAGAGTCTGTCTCCTTCTCAAAAAACACATATACCTTACCAGATGTTTCTTCTGTAGAGCTCAATCATCACATCCAAAGATATCTTAGCTGCAGTTGCATTGCTGTCTCTTAGCATGGTGTACATGAAATTCTGCAACACCTTAAGAAAAAGAGGAGAAAGAAGACTTAATACATTAACACTGTATTATATGTATAATACGTACAATGTATAGTACGTCTAACCTGTACACTGCTGGTGCATACTGCGAGCATGGGAAACAAAAGGTACTTACTATGTTCACCTTATTGTTCTTGTGTTTTGCATTGATATTCTTGATATCGGTGACGATATGTGTGTATAAAGTCTAAAGAAAGGAAACAAAACATACACATTTAACTAACATTTCTAACGTTGCTCAGTTTGCAGAAAAGCACAAGTGCGTGGGAGAATTTAATCTGACCGACTTTCCATGATATAAGCACCATAAACAAAACACAAAGCAGCAGCCAAAATGCAAAAGGGAAGTTGCCCTAAAAAGGTTGAGCAAGGAGTTACCATATACCCCAACAATTCCAAGAAAAATGAAATATATTTTCACACAAACATTCACAGCAGCATTATCCGTAACAGCCAAAAACTGGAAACAACCCAACTGTCCACTAACTGATGAAAAGACAAACCAAGTGTGGTACACCTATATGACGGAGTATTACCTGGCAACGAAAAGGAAGGGCGTACTGACACATTCCACAACACGGATGAACTCTGAAAGCAAGACGCTCAGTGAAAGAAGCCAGACACAAATACCACATGTTGGGTGATTCCATTTATATGAAACACCCGGGACAGACTGATCTATAGAGACCAAAAGTAGGTCAGTGGTTACCCAGGCCTGAGAAAGATGGGGAAGTGGGGAGTGAATGCTAATGGGAATGGGGTTTCTTTTTGAGGGGGATAAATATTCTCCAAAATTGACTGTAGTGATGGTTGCAAACTCTGTGAATATACTAAAAACCACTGAACTGTACATTTCCAATAGATGAATCATATGTGAATTAAATCACAATAAAGTTATTTTTATAAAGGAAAATTGCTCCATTTACTTAGCCCCTAACCAATATACCAATACCACAGGTGCCCAAAATATGCTCCCACAGACAACTTTTATCTCACAATTAGGCGCAGAAATACAATTGCTAAAATCAAATGGTGGCAGTCTCTAATACTTGGAAAAAAAAGTTTTTTAACAAATGCGAACTTAAATTTTTTTCTTCAATTTCTTTCACAAACCTTCAGCCCTAGTATTACTTATACAAGCAAATACAAGTCACAGGGAAATCTTAATAACGAAAGAAGTGTTTGGGAGATAGGGTGGGGGCTGTTAGAGTTAGCGGTGTCCAGTCCATGCTCTGATTTAGCTCGCTGGTGAAGTACAGATGAAAAAGGCACGGGTTCCGGAGCCATACTGCCCAGGTTTATATTTCTGCCTCCCCGCTAACATGGCCCATGACTCTGGGCATCTTACTCTACCTCCTCGTGCCTCAGCCTTTTCATTTGTAAAATAACAGTAATAATAAACCCGATCTCATGTTGCGAGTAAACAAATATTTAAAAAGCTCTGAATGGTAGCTGGGAAAAACCAAGCACTCAATAAATGTTAGCTATTAGCACCACGTTGTATACACACAAGAACGGATTTTTTCCTATTAAAATTATTCTTAACTGCATCCAACAACATGAAGTATTAAGAATTCAATCTATAAGTTTTAGGGGCGCCTGGGTGGCTCAGTGGGTTAAAGCCTCTGCCTTCGACTTGGGTCACGCTCAGGGTCCTGGGATCCAGCCCAGCATCAGGCTCTCTGCTCAGCAGGGAGCCTACTTCCCACCCCCCAACCCCCCCCCCCCCACCGCCTGCCTCTCTGCCTACTTGTGATCTCTGTGTGTCAAATAAATATATAAATAAATCTTTAAAAAAAGAAAAAAAAATTCAATCTCTAAGTTTTAACGTCACTGTAAGGAAAAATGAAAATATAAGGAGGGAATAAAGCAATTTTGCTACTCGCCTTTCGCAGAAGCTTATCATGGCAACGCAGAAGTTCAAAGAAGAGTTCCAGCAAACTCGATGGGTTGATGAGATTCTTATTTCTCAGCAAGATCAAAGCTTTGCAAAATGTCTAAGGAAGGAAAAGAAAACATACCATGTGATGATGAAAAAGATGAGAAAAGGGAGCATGTATGTCCTGAAAGAGCGCGCGCCCTTCTACCTGTTAGATACTATTCTGGGCATTAGAACAGAACAGCCTCTGCCCTCACGGACCTTCCACTGGGAGCGGGCAGAAGAGCAGACAGAGGAGCGAGGAAGCACATCAACAGGTGTTTCTCAGACATGAGCCACGAGGAACGGTAGGATCACTGATACGCAGTGACTGTGGAGGGGCTGCTTTACACATGGAGGTCAAGGAAGTGTCAAGATAGAGGACAAACCGGGGTGCCTGGGTGGCTCAGTTGTTTAGGTGTCTGCCTTCGGCTCAAGTCATGATCTCAGAGTCCTGGAATCAAGTGCTCCCTGGGCTCCCTGTTCAGCGGGGAAATCTGCTGCTCCCTCTCCCTCTGACTCTTCCCTGCTTGTGCTCTGTCTCAGATAAACAAATAAAATCTTAAAAAAAAAAAAAAAATGACAACCCCCTAGCGACCCATGAATGCACAAACATAAGAAGGGTGGGGTAACAAGAACAGAATAAATGGGAATCATCAGTCTGAATTTGTCACCTTCCAAGACAGTCCTTGGACGTACTGTTGGCACCAAGAATCAGCCAACAGCACTTACAGCCTCCCGCTTACCACCAACCTTCACAAGTACCTTCTGGCCCAGGTTGGCTTCTACTACTGTTCTGCATGAATGGAACAAGTAATCCTTGGAGAGTAGTTGATTCCAAGTCTTGTGGCAGGAAAAGCAGTAAAAAAGGTTTTAGAATGATTTCTGCCAGAATGTAAGGATGCTTTCAAAAATAACAGGGGCTTATGGGCACCTGGGTGGCTCAGTGGGTTAAGCCTCTGCCTTCGGCTCAGGTCATGATCCTGGGGTCCTGGGATTGAGCCCCCACATTGGGCTCTCTGCTAGGTGGGAAGCCTGCTTCCCCCTCTCTCTCTGCCTACTTGTGTTATCTCTCTCTCTCTGTGTCAAATAAATAAATAAAATATTTAAAAAAAAAAAGCTTAGTCAAAAGGACTGAAAATCTCCCACTGGCCAGGTGATAATAATTTGAACAAAAAAATAAATAACACTTAAAAAAAGAAATGAATACAAGGGGCATCTCTGGTTAATGCTGGTTAAGTGTCTGACTCTTGGTTTCAGCTCAGGTCATGATCTCAGGGTCAGGAGGTCGAGCCCTGCGGTGGGCTCCAAGCTCAGCATCGAGTCTGCCTGGAGTCTCTCCTTCCCTTTCCCTCGTCTCTCCCCTCTGTACTCTGCTCGGCACCACAAAATACATGAGTATTTTGTTTCTTCCATTAAGAAACGAAGTCTGTTCTATCTGTGTAAGTAGGAAGAAGTGAACAAAACCTTGGGAATAATTCAAAAGTCCTGGGAAAATAACCAAACACTAGGCAGAAAGTCCAGCAGCTGTAAAGGACCGGTGGTCATCACAATCACCAATTAGAAAGAGGAGCCACCAGTTTGTTTTAGGGACGCCCAGGTGGCTCAGTCAGTTACGTGTCTGCTCAGGTCTGGATCCCGGGGTCCTGGGATGGAGCCCCGCATCAGGGTCCCTGCACAGCGGGGAGCCTGCTTCCCCTCTCCACCTGCCCACTATTCCCCCTGCTTGTGCTCGCTCTGTGTGTCAAATAAATAAACAAATAAATAAATAAAATCTTAAAAAAAATGGAGGATCCACCAGCTTTTTTAAACGAATCCTTTAAAGAGGAATGCTAATTACACAGACTCAATCCCTTGTTTCCAAGGAAAGGAAATCTCCATAAATTATTTTTTAAAAACCCATTAATCACGATAAAGAACTATAAAGAAACACACACATTTACTTATTTAACAATGCCTGCAGACTGGTTTGGTTGGGTATTATGAGACACACAAAACTTAAAGGAAACCTAATTCCTTGGGAAGACAGTAAGTCTCATACTCAAAATCCCAATCTGTATGACCTATAGGGACTTGAAGTTTTATGACGTAAGTAGACGTCCTTTGACTAACAGTCTGAAGTCTCTTCAGCTGTGCTGCCAGGTCCCGCATCCCAACTGAAAGTCATTCAGTTGACAACCTAGACCTTGAAACTCTGGCTTGTCTGATGGTATCTCTTCTTTCAGGCCTAATCAAATTAATAAAATCCTAAAGAAGTATAAAAACAGTAGAATTATAAAAAGTCTGGGAAAATGTAAGAGAAAGAAACAAAACTGAATCTACACAGGTAGCATAAGTTTTGGCATAAGATATTAACATGTTTGTGATCATAATATTTGTGTCAGTTCTACCTGCTGCAGGGGTGTCTGAAAAGCAGAGGTATGAAATCTGAAAATGCCTTAGGCTGGGTTCCCAAGAAGCAGAGGCCGATTCAGTACAGTGATTTGTCGAGGGTGGGCTCTTCTAGAAGAGAAGTAAAGGAAGCAGGGTAGGGCAGACCAAAGAAAAGCTGAGCAAGGATACGTCCTGGGCTGGAGATCAGCTCTAGGCCAGTCACACAGAAGCCTTGGAGCACAAACTGTAACATAAAGTTGGACCCACACTGAGAGAAGAGGCTGGGCTTTTATACCTCTGGGATAGCCAGGTACCCGCGACAGGCTGAGAGGGCAACCTCCCAGATGCGGGGGCTGTCACTGAGCCGGAGACCGGAGAAAGGACAGCTGTTCACCCCAGGCGAGGGAGGCGGGAGCACAGGGCTGGTAAAGGGGATCTCAGCCAGGACTGAATATCAACCACTAAAGCAACGATATTTAAATGGTCAAGCTGGCCAGTTAATGAGATTTACAAAATCAAGCATTATAGGAGTGCTCCTAATCAATTCTGGTTTGGCACTGCCCAATTCGAACTGAATTTTATTCAAACTCTTAAAATTTATTTATTTATTTATTTGCTTGTTTATTTATATTTTTAAGATTTATTTATATATTTATTTGACACACAGAGATCACAAGTAGGCAGAGAGGCAGGCAGAGAGAGAGAGAGGAGGAAGCAGGCTCCCCGCAGAGCAGAGAGCCCGATGCGGGTCCTGGGATCGTGACCTGTGCGGAAGGCAGAGGCTTTAACCCACTGAGCCACCCAGACACCCCCAAACTCTTAAAATTTAAAAATAAAGGAATACATAAAGCACTGTAAAAACTGTAAATTATAATTAGGGTTCTTAATGCATAAGAGATTTGAGTGACTAGAAGGAAACACGTATTCAAAGGAACATCCTGGCAGGGTTAGCATGCTGGACGAACAGAAAGATCGGAGAGCGAGGAGTGTAGCAAAAAAGGAGATGAGCTCAAAACTACTGGCAGACGCCCCTGGCCGGCTCAGTTGGTAGAGCATCCAACTCTTGATCTCAGGGTTGTGAGTTCGGACCCCACACCGGGCACAGAGATTACTTAATAAAATCTTGGGACACCTGGGCGACTCAGTCAGTTAAGCCGCTGCCTGTGGCTCAGGTCATGATCCAAGAGTCCTGGGATTGAGTCCTGCATCAGGCTCTCTGCTCAGCAGGGAGCCTGCTTCCTCCTCTCTCTCTTTGCCTGCCTTTCTGCCTACTTGTGATCTCTGTCAAATAAATAAATAAAATCTTAAAAGAAAAAAAAAAAAACCCAAACAAACAAACAAAATCAAAACATTGGCAAGAAGCAGATCATATAGGGACTTACAGGCCATGTTAGTAATTTTGAGTTTTATTCTAAGTATAGATGAGAAGCCAAAGAAAGATTTTAAGGAACAGGTGATACATTCTGATTTACATTTTAAGAAGATGTTTAGCTGAGGCTGTCCTCATTTAAACACATATTATTTGCACACGTAAACACAGCACAACAGATCAATCCAAATACTGGACCTACCATTCGAAGATCTGGATCCAAGACAGTGTGATTGTAGGAGAGAAGATCTTTCAACTCTTGAGGAAAATTACTTAAATGTTCTGGATAGCAGTGACCAATCTGTAACAAAGCAAAGTTTCTTCTGAAGTTTCTTTCTCTCCTATAATTCATATGCACATACACATGACGCTCTGCAAAAGGAGAGTAAAAGGCTGTTTCACAGAAGCAGACGGTTTCAAATCATTTTTCTATTCTACATGCCAATTTCCTGACTTCTTTCATATTTCTTCTAATCTTAGTAAAACATGTGTGACCGGAATTAGAATCTGCTTTTATGATTAATTTGACAAAAAAAAACAAACAGCCTCAAAATTTTGCTTTGGTTGGTTCTGTGAAACGCTCCAGCAAAATCTTCTAATTCAGTTTAGGGAGAAAATAAAATTTGCAAAAAGGGAAACTTAAAAAAAATTTTTTTAATTAAATTTCCATTTCTAACTGGAATAAGGTTGGGTATTACTGGAAAAATAGTCTGCAAACTGTATAAAACAACTGGTCTATGTTTTACTCAGAAATCCTCTTACCTGTGCCATAAACATCACCAGCTCTGCCAGTTCTTTGCTGGGTTTATTTGGTTGTAATTTGAAAATCTCCACATTGGATTTGTAGTGATTATACTGCTGTAGAAACTGTAGGAAAATAAAATTTCAGTTGGTCATCTTCTATTATATGGCTTTCTCAGTAAAGAATGAGAAATTACTTAGTAGACATGTCTGACAGTGGCATGGAGAAAAAGGTATGGCAAAAGACTGCAGGAACATCTTTTCCTTATCGGCCTTCTTCAAAGTAAGTGTTGAAAAATGTGAGCACATCATAGGTAATCTAAAGACCCTTCCCTTTATCATTAGAAACGTAGGTGATGTGGTGTAAAGCACATTAAAGCAAGAATCAAAAACTCATATTCAATATGTAGAACACTCCCAGCAGCAGAAAAATATAAGTCAGAATAAGTAAATTATATTGCAACTATATAAAATTCTCTAGTCAAAATCCCCGTCTTCCTTCAAATAATGATTAGGATTTTATCCTGGAGTTCTAGATAGGATGTGTCAACAGCAAAAGCAATACACAAAAATAATAACAGCTTCCACTTAATTCAACACTTGCTATATGCCAAGTCATTATGTACATCATCTCATTTAATTATATTTAATTCTAACAACCCAGCAATCTAATGTTGGAACTCACCAGGCCTCCGTTTCATGCCCTATATCTACTCTCCAGCTCCAGAGCACAGTTTTAAATTGTGTGAATGTATGAGAGACATTGTGAGAAGGAGTATTTTTTTTGAAGATTATTTATTTATTTATTTTTAGAAAGAGACAGAGATGGGGCGCCTGGGTGGCTCAGTGGGTTAAAGCCTCTGCCTTCCGCTCAGGTCATGATCTCAGGGTCCTGGGACCAAGCCCTGCATCAGGCTCTCTGCTCAGCAGGGAGTCCGCTTTCCCCTCTCTCTGCCTGCCTCTCTGCCTACTTGTGATCTCTTTATCTCTCTGTCAAATAAATAAATATTTATTTAAAAAAAAAAAAAAAAAGAAAGTAAAGAAAGAGACAGAGGGCATGAGTGAGTTGAGTGGCGAGGGAGAGACTCTCCAAGCAGAGTCCCTGCAAGACGGGAGCCCATGACAGCTCTATCCCAGGACCCCGAGATCATGACCTGAGTCAAAATCAAGGGTCAGGTGCTTCACTGAGCCACCCAGGCACCCTGAGAATGACTACTTGTGTTAGCAGCCCTAACGGGCCCAGTGCACTCCGTATTCATTATCTCCAATTGCCTGGCATCTGTGTTAATAGACATCTTGAACTAGCATGGTCAAAAAACAAAACTCTTGATTTCCCCTAACAAAACTCTTAGGCCTCCACCTTTCTCCGAGACCAGGAGTCAAGAAAAAGACCTACAGCCCCTACAAGCTTCAGATACGACCCTGCTCTCCTGACCGGAGTGAGCAGGGGGCCCCAGACGCCCGTGCGCTCCCGGCAAGATCCTTATCTCACTTCTTCCCCCTCGTAGCCACAGTCCAGCCGCCACTACCTGCCCTGAGATTGTTAAGAACGGGTATCACCACGCCCCTTAACGTTCATCAGTCACCACATAGGTCCAGGACTCCCAGGCCATCCCTTAGTCCCCTCTAATCCCCAGACCCGAGGAGTTAAGGACTCTCGGGAGGGGCCGGGGCCCCGCAGCCATCCCGACGCTCCCTGGAAAACTGCTTCTCTCCGGACACGCCGCGGCCCCGTTTCCTTCCGCTCAGCAAGTGTCCCCTCGGCGAGCACTGACAGCCCTCCGGACCGGGACCCCTCCCTGCTCCTTAGCTGTCCCCACGGCCAGCTTTGACTCTGGCGTCCGGGGGCGCGCAGACGTCCGGCGGCGGGCTCACGACACCGGCTCACCCCGCGTCCCCGACTCACTCCACTTAGGGGTCTCTGGAAGCAAAATGCTGGAAATCTACGTGGAAGTTGGAGATGGGGAGGGGGCCTTTGTCCCTCCATCTCTATGAGATCGGGAGAGAAACCCCAAAGCAAATAAAGAATACTAATGATGATAAAGTAAAATCTCTAAGGGACTCAGAACAGTGACGGGCAGCAATTTCCACGACGTGGGGAACGAAACCAGAGACATGTCCCCTCCTCAACCTGTCTCCTCCCGAGGGATCCCGGACCTAAGCGAAGAACCTGGGGCGACCCAGGACCCAGCTCCCCTCCACGCCTTCCCCCTGCCGGGCCCGGCGCCGCGCCGCACTCCCACCTCCTCCACGTAGGCTGGCGGGTCCCGCTTTATCAGATTCTGCAACTGCGGCAGGTTGCTGGGCAGCTTGTTGTTGTTTCTGCTGGACATGTCGGCGGCTGACGGGCTCCGCCACGAAGAGTCTCAAGAAGCCCCACGCCGCCAGCAGCCGCCAACCGGGTCGGCCGCGTGGGGGACTCCCGCTTCCGAGAATGACCGGAAACAGCGCCAGGGACGCCCGGTAGGCGGCGCCATGTTGGCTCTTAAAAAAAAAGGGGGAGGGGGCAGAAACCGGAGAGCCTACGGGAGCCTCGGAGTGTCAAATTTATTCCCACCGCCAACTGCTTATTAGGGGTTTGCACGAGGTTTTGATTCCCCCCCACCGGCAGAGACATTAGTTTATATCGCCATTCTGACACTCCTATGGAACAAATACATAAGAATTAATCGTTTTTTAAATCCCACAGCCTAAGGACAGAAGCTTTTTCCTCTGGGAGTAGAGAGCACCATCTATCCCATTTTGGGGGGAGGGGGTGAGCGATGAGTCGCGTGATGCTTTTTTGCTGTAACTTTAAATCGGTTTTGTTTAGTTTTTTTTTTATAATTTTTAATTTTTTATAAACATATATTTTTATCCCCAGGGGTACAGGTCTGTGAATCACCAGGTTTACACACTTCACAGCACTCACCAAAGCACATACCCTCCCCAGTGTGTCCATAACCCACCCCCTTCTCCCAAACCCCCTCCCCCCCAGCAACCCTGTAACTTTAAATTGTTTTTGTTTAGTTTTTGGTTGTTTCAACCCACCGAAGGTCGCCCGAGGGAAAAGGGGTGTGGCCTGGATAAAGTGTAATCGTGCTGATTGATTTTAAAATGCAAATTAATTTGTATGTAAAGGACCGCCCTTGTTATAAGCTTTATAGGGACTCTTCGGGCGCCGGCTGCTGGTCATTCGGAGAGAGTACGTTTCTGCAGTTTCACGGTGTGCAACAAGTGCGGTGAATGACTCCAGAACGACGTAGAGCGTTGTTCATGCAAAAATACGCGAGATCGCTCCCTCCGTGCCAGGCAACGTTCAGGCGCTTGGCTTGCATTCCTCATTTAATCCTCGGAAAAGCCCTCTAAATTAGGATCTGTCATTATCTGCGCTGCGCAGAGGAGGAAGCAGGCTCGGGCAAGTGACTGCCCAAAGTCATACATACCCGTGTGGGAGCTGAAGATTTCCGTGCAGTTTCGGCTGGAACTAGATGAGAAAGAAAAAAAGGAGCCTCACAGCGGTCCCCTAGTAACGGATCCCGCCTTGGTAGAGGGACAGTGGTATCCTCTCGCTTAAGAGAAACAATTTCAGGTGCACCCGGCTGCCTTAGGCCAGAGCATGCCACACTTGATCTCAGGGTTGTCAGTTCAAGCCCCACGTTTTCCGTAGAAATTACTGAAATAAATAAATTTTTAAAAAACAAACAAAACATGGAATTCACAAGACAGCAACTTCATTTCACTCCAGGTCATCACAGAACTGGATAGAATGAGCCCAAAACAGGGTAACTGTAATCACACCTGAGCACAGACAAAATCAAGACTGTGCAAACCACCATTAATTTCTCAACTAGGTTTGGAAAATGGCTGTTCTGTTTATTAATTGTTGAGTCAGGTTCTTATGACATTATTAAGAAGGAAATGTAGGCATATGTATATATTTTTTTCTTTTTTTTCCTTTTTTTAAAAAGCCTATTCAGAAGGGCATCTTGCTGGCTCAGTCTGTAGAGCCTGTGATTCTTGATCTCCGCGTAATGAGTTCAAGGCCCATGCTAGGTGTAGATATTATTTATGTGAGTAAATAAATTAAAAAAAAAAAAACTTAAAAAAAAACCCCACTCATAGATTTAAATTAAAAATAAGTCTAGAGTGCCTGGGTGGCTCAGTTGGTTAGGCGACTGCCTTCAGCTCAGGTCATGATCCCGGAGTCCCACATCGGGCTCCCAGCTCTACGGGGAGTCTGCTTCTCTCTCTGACCTTCTCCTCTCTCATGCTCTCTCTCACTGTCTCTCTCTCAAATAAATAAAATCTTTAAAAAAAAAAAGTCTATAGGTTGTATTAGGAAAAAAGTATCCTCGAAATGAAATATATTAAAAAAACTTTTTGAAATTATTTAATAGAATTCCCGTCAAAATCACAAGCTTATGTACTATGACTCTTCCATCACAAAACTATGACATGAGTAAAACAGGCCATATCACAAACTTTTATTTGCCACCTGTATGTCAGGAACTAGGGTAGGTGCTAGGAATCCAAAAATAAACAAGGCATGGGCATTTGCCCTTGGGGAACTCACAGACTGAAAAGGGAGACAAATAGATAAGCACTTTTAAAATGAATAAAAATGTTCTTACAGTAGAGCAGTGGAAGCCATGGAAAGGACAATGCAGCCTAGAGGAACCAGAACATCCCCTTTCTATCTTTGCAGAAGAGACCCTATAATAATTCTAATACAGATCCGATCGTCTGGGTTCAACTGGAGTAAAAATCTCGGTATTACAGGCGCCCAGACTAGGGGCTAGTTTAAGTTTTGATTGCATAAGAAGCACCCTCTTCTCATATCTTTATTTGGGGTGACTTTTGCGGGAATGTGATATTCCAGACAGCAGCTTGAATGCCAGCCTTGAGCCCTTGAATCTTTCTTACAAGCAGTAGGAAGAAGGAAGATGTGGGAAAGCGAAAGGGTGCAGCTGCCGCTGAACTAGCCTTACAAGAGTTCCGAACAATGCAACACTAATGCATTTATCTCCTTGGTCAGAACTTTGTGAGACGGATAGCCCTACCAAGGGGTGTTTTAGCTGTGGCTAAAGGAAGGAGAGATTGTGTTTGTTTTAAAGGATAAGGAAAGGTTTCATGAAGATGGGTATACAGTTGCGTCTTGAAAGCGCGTAGTTTTGATATGGGAGGGGGGCTACATAGACGACAAATAATAACTTGATTGAGACAGGTGGTAGCCTCCCAAGTTCATTAGTCTCATCTGTGTAAGAGAACATCATGAGGCTCCTTAGGGAATATTTCCTTCCTTGTAAAAGGAGAATGTTGAACAAACCCAGTTCTCATGCCAGCTTCGTTACTGGAGGTACGATCTATATGATGATCCATGGAAATTTTCCATTAAACTGATGCGAAATATATTCTCTTTACTTATTTAACCTTACATAAAACAATAATACCTGGGAATGATGGGTTTGATGTACTATTGGTTTGATGTGGTATTTATTGAGCTCATCTAAGGGGATTTTTTGAGCTTCCACAGGGGATTCTACCCTTTGTTTTTTTATGAACATGTATTTGTTTTATAGATTTATTAAGAGGTAATTAGTGTGCAAGATATTGGCCATAAAGTGTACAACTTGATGAGTTTTGATATGTGTACGCACCCACAAAATCATTATCACTGGGGCGCCTGGGTGGCTCAGTGGGTTAAAGCCTCTGCCTTCAGCTCAGGTCATGATCTCAGGGTCCTGGGATCGAGCCCTACATCGGGCTCTCTGCTCAGCGGGGAGCCTGCTTCTCTCTCTCTCTCTGCCTGCCTCTCTGCCTCCTTGTGATCTCTCTCTGTCAAATAAATAAGTAAAATCTTAAAAAAAAATCATTATCACCATCAAGATAATGAATATATCCATTATCCCAAGTTTCCTTGTGCTCCATTGTCCCCAAACATGCAATTTTCTTTCTGTCACCATAGATTGCATTTATAGAAATGTTATATGAATGGAATCAGGCATTTTTTTTTTGCTCTCTCTCTTTTTTTAAAAGTTTTTATTTATCTTTTTGAGACAGGGAAAGAAAGAGAAAGAGAGCCAAAAGGAGTGGATGAGAGGAGCAGAGTGAGAAGTGGACTCCCCTCCGAGCAGGGAGCCCTACACGGGGCTCTCTGAGATCACGACCTGAGCCAAAGGCAGAGGCTTCACTGACTGAGCCACCGAGGCGCCCCATACATTATTCTTTTGTGTCGGACTTCTTTCATTTAGTATAATAATTTTTTTAATGAAAGATTTTGGTGTTTTTTTTTTTTTAGATTTTATTGATTTACTTGAGAGAGACAATGAGCACAAGTGGAGGGAGTGGCAGACAGAGGGAGACTGAGAAGCAGACTCCCTGGGAGTTGGACATGGAACTCGATTCCAAGACCCTGGGATCATGACCAGAGCTGAAGGCAGATGCTTAACTGGCTGAGCCCCTCAGGTGCCCCTAGCATAATAATTTTGAAATGCATCTGTGCTGTGTATGTATATCAATAGTCATTCCTTTAATTCTTTAGTCATATTCTATCATATGTGTATAATGTAATTTGTTTGCCCATATACCTGTTGACTGTTTGAATTATTCCCAGATTCTGGCAATCAATATTTGTGTTAGTTTTTATGCAGGCATACATTTGCATTTCTCTTGGTGAATGCCTAGGAGTGGATGGTTGGATCATATGATAGGTTTTATTGAACTTTTTAAGAAACTGCCAACCAGTCCTTTGCTTCCACCATTCCACTAAAACTGTTTTCATCAAGATCACCAGTCACCCTGATGTCGCTAAATTCAATGGTCAGTTTTCATCCTTTTATCTTATCTGCAGCATTGGATACAGTTGGTCTCTCCCTCCTGGAAACATGTTTGGTAACTGAGCTTTAACTGGTCTCTGCTTCTTCCTTTGCCCCCCCATTATATGTGTCCTTATAGCAGTGGTTGGAGGGACCCTTAAATGGATCAAGTTACCCCCCAACTTCTGTTCTCATTCAGATTTATTTTTTTAAAGATTTTATTTGTTTATTTGACAGAGAGAGATCACAAGTAGGCAGAGAGGCAGGCAGAGAGAGAGAGAGAGGAGGAAGCAGGCTCCCTGCTGAGCAGAGAGCCCGATGTGGGGCTCAATCCCAAGACCCTGAGATCATGACCTGAGCTGAAGGCAGAGGCTTAACACACTGAGCCACCCAGGTACCCCCTCACTCAGATTTAAAGCTAATGTTCTTGACTTTGTATCCTACCACATTGCTGAATTGTTGTATGAGTTCTAGTAGTTTGGGGGTGGAGTCTTTTGGGTTTTCCATAGAGAATCATGTCATCTGTGAAGAGAGAGAGTTTGACTTCTTCATTGCCAATTTGGATACCTTTTATTTCTCTTTGTTGTCTGATTGCTGTTGCTAGGACTTCTAATACTATGTTGAACAAGAGTGGTGAGAGTGGGCATCCTTGTTGTGTTCCTGATCTCGATGGGAAGGCTGCAAGCTTTTTCCCATTGAGGATGATATCTTTCATAGATAGATCTGTGGAAAGAACTAAGATGCCCTTCAACGGACGAATGGATAAGGAAGATGTGGTCCATATACACTATGGAGTATGATGCCTCCATCAGAAAGGACGAATACCCAACTTTTGTAGCAACATGGACGGGACTGGAAGAGATGATGCTGAGTGAAATAAGTCAAGCAGAGAGAGTCAATTATCATATGGTTTCACTTATTTGTGGAGCATAACAAATAGCATGGAGGACAAGGGGAGTTAGAGAGAAGGGAGTTGAGGGAAATTGGAAGGGGAGGTGAACCATGAGAGACTATGGACTCTGAAAAACAATCTGAGGGGTTTGAAGGGGTGGGGGGTGGGAGGTTGGGGTACCAGGTGGTGGGTATTATGGAGGGCACAGATTGCATGGAGCACTGGGTGTGGTGCAAAAACAATGAATACTGTTACGCTGAAAATAAACAAAAAAAATTTTAAAAAAATAAATAAAGCTAAATAAATAAATAAAGCTAATGTCCTTGAGTGGCAGAGAAGGGCAGACACAATCTGACCCCACACTTCCTCTCTTCTCTCCCATCACACTTCCCTTTGCCCACTCAGTCCAGACATAATAGCCTCCTGTCTTCAATGTGTCAAGCCTCAGGGCCTTTCCACTTGCTGTTTCCTTTTTTTTTTCCTTGAAGATTTATTTATTTTGAGAGAGAGAGAGAGCGAGCACATGACAGGTGGGGCTTAGGTAGAGAGAGAAAGAGAGAATTTCAAGCAAACTCCCTGCTGAGCGTGGAGCCCAACACAGGGTTTAATGACCCTGAGATCATGACCTGAGCTGAAACCAAGAAATCAAGAGTCAGATGTTCAACCAACTGAGCCATCCAGGTGCACCTCCCAGCTTTTTAAAAAGATTCTTCAAAAAAAAAAAAATAAATAAATAAAAAATAAAAAAATAAAAAGATTCTTCAAATCTATTTTTAAAGAGATTTTTAAAATTCTCAGTTAGAAATACATTTGCTTTAATTAATTAATTAATAATTTCAAGTTTTTATTTAAATTCTAGTTAGGTGACATATAGTGTAATACTGGTTTCAGGTATAGAATTCAGTGATTCCTCACTTGTGTCTCACACCCAGGGCTCATCACAAGCGCCTCCTCTGGCGTAAGCCCCCCAACCCTCACTCCCTCGCTCTCCTCACATGTCTGCTCAAGAGACCCCTTGGTAGCGAGGCCTTCCCGGACTTCCCACTCTGCCTGCCACTGCACACTTCCTTCTTCTGCTCTGTTGTTCTCCATCGCTCTTGTAAGCCTCTGGCCTAGTGTGTATTCACTAGCTCCGTTGTCGTCTCACTGTCTGCCACTTGAGTATGACGACGGCGACTTTGTTTTGTTCACTGTTCGATCCTCCACACTCACGGCAATATGTGGCACATAGTAGGTCATCAGTTAATATTTGTTGAATGAATAAATACACGGTCTCTTGTGTCTTCCGCCTCTTTAGTTGAGCGATTTGATTTACTAAAGTAACAACTTAAAAAATATCTTAGACATCCGCAGGCAAAATTTACTTCAAGATCAGTAAGTGACTAACACGTGAATTCTAATTATTGTCTCTCTTTTAGAAACCAGTAATAGCAATCATGTTTAGAAAAGCCAGACATGTGTTTAGTCCTTTTCTAATTAAAATATCTTGTTTTTAAGAACTATTAGATTAGCCACTGGAGGGAGCTCATACATTTTTTAAACAAGAAAACTTTACCATTTGCCAAAATGACCAAGGGCAAACGTAACGGCAAATTTCTTTTCAAGGTTAATATAATTTTTTTTCTCTGAAACAACCACAGGCCAAGTTCTTATGTCAAAATATTCCTCAAGATCGGTCTAGTGACTTTCCTTTTTATGTCTTTATACTTCAGACTTCAAAGGGTGATAACATTTTAGTTGTATTTGGAAGATACTCCGTGATTTTGTGATAGTGAGAATAGCTCCTTTGAAGATAAAACTGCAGCGCATTATATCAATATTTAATCTCATAAAGGGTAGAGAAGCAGAAGCTGGCTCTTATCCTTTTGCCAGATATCTTGGGTGTGCCAGATAAAATCAATGCAGTTCATTGCCTTATTCTGTAAGATCTGCTGTTACATTTAGAAAATGTAAAGACTATTAATGTGGTTGAGTCTGGGTCTTCCTGCTTTTCACTGTCAGAGGAACCCATTCGGAAAATTTTCATCTTGGACCCAAGATGTTCTAATACCACTATATAATTCTTCTATCGCATGAGAAATAAAATATATGTGCTGCCAAAGTGAGCGCAACATGAGAAATAAAATAGACTATGGCTAATTTTTTGTTTGTTTTGTTTTAGCAAAGTATACAAACATTTTGGGGTCCTATTCAAGAGGACAAGTTGCTAGAAGGGGAGAGAAGATGTCATATGTATAAATTCTCTTTCTTTGCTGATAAATTATCCTTGCCTTTTTTTTCTTCTTCTTCTTTCTCTCAATATTAGGAAAAAACATAGGGCCTCTCTGTGGCCCAAATGATATGAAGGTTGTGGTGAGATATTCTCAAGGACCTGCAACCTCAAGGATCACATTTATTTTAGGAAATAAATCAAAGTGATGAGAATACTTTTCTCCTTTCCTATTGAGGAAGGTCATTGAAAGATAAGACTGCCAGGGGACCTGTGAGCTGGACCTGGGAGATCGGAAGCTCCTCACCCCCTCTCCACATTCCAATGTGGGTTTAGCTTGCTTTTCCAGCTCTGGGAGGCTGCTCCAAGGACGTAGTCTTGAGATAATGGTGTGATGTTGAGAACACCTGCACTGTATATGGGACAGAACTCAGTCAAGGCCTCTTTATAAACTTTTAGGATTTGGTGGACTAGTGGGGATCCATTCATCCTGCTGCTGCCCAAGACAAACCTAGTGTGTAAGTTCCCTTTATTTACTAAAACTGCTACCTACCAACCTGGAGTAGCCTGCCTCATGCACTGGTCTCTCCCTGACGTCGGCGTGAAGGGGGCTACACGATTATACCAAGGATGCTCTAGGGAGAGCTGTGAACCTCTACCTTCCGTAGAATGTTCTTCTTAGTTACAAAAGGAATAGCATCGGGACGCCTGGGTGGCTCAGTGGGTTAAGCCGCTGCCTTCAGCTCAGGTCATGATCCTGCGGTCTTGGGATTGAGTCCTGCATCGGGCTCCTTGATTGGCACAGAACCTGCTTCTCTCGCTGCCTCTGCCTGCCTCTCTGCCTGCTTGTGTGTACTCGCTCTCTCTCTCTTTCTGGCAAATAAATAAAATCTTAACAACAACAAAAAACCCACAAAAGGAATAGCATCCCTTCTGTTGTCTGAACCCCCCTCCTCGACCTGAGAGACCCACAGAAAGTCACTGAATGGTTGGAAACTCTCACTTTCAGGCAGAGGAATGGAGCAATGTAGAAAGAACCTGGACATTACTTAGCATTGTATTTGATAGGAGATTAAGAAATAATGAAATCCTTAGAAATTCTTTTCTAATTTCTATCTCATTGCTATCAAAATAAGCTAAAATAGCCTAAGACCAGAGAAGTAGTCTTCTCGCATTCTGGCAGTCCTAGATTAGTTCCCTACAGCAGTTTATTTATTTATTTATTTTTTAAGATTTATTTATTTATTTATTTATTTGACAGACAGGGATCACAAGCAGGCAGAGAGGCAGGCAGAGAGAGAGAGGGAAGCAGGCTCCCGGCCAAGCAGAGAGCCCGATGTGGGGCTCGATCCCAGGACACTGGGATCATGACCTGAGCCGAAGGCAGAGGCTTTAACCCACTGAGCCACCCAGGCGCCCCGCAGCAGTTTATTTTGAATATAAACATAGTTAAAGAGCGCTGGGAGTATCATTGTAAAATGTGGCCAGGTGAAGCCATCAGGTAGCCATTAAGTCAAAACTATGGTGCACTGGAGAGAAGAGTGAACATTGAATGCTTTGCAAGACACTTTAGAGGTCCTAGTTCCTCATGCTTTAGTTCACAGAGGAGTAAACTGCTACTTGGAGAGGCCAGGAGACTTGTCAGAACTACTCGGCCAGTGTGTCGCAGACAGGTAACATCACTTCATTTCCAGAATCTACCTTGTACTTTCGTCTGTAAGCTTCCTCCCGGTGTTAAAAGTCTGTGTTTGGGGATGTAGGAGAGAATAATAAAAGGGGCGTCTGGGTGGCTCAGTGGGTTAAAGCCTCTGCCTTTGGCTCAGGTCATGATCCCAGGGTCATGGGATCGAGCCCCGCATCGGGTTCTCTGCTCAGCAGGGAATCTGCTTCCCCCTCTCTCTCTACCTCTCTGCCTACTTGTGATCTCTGTCTGTCAAGTAAATAAATAATAATAAAAAAAGAATGATAAAAATAATGCAGCTAACACTTAGTGATCAAAATGAAAAGTGTATGTAACCTGTGTCATTTGGGTTCTCTGGGAAGCAGGCATGGAGATAGAATCGGACATACCAGAGGTTTACGGGAGGTAACCCTCACAAAAATAAAACAGGGGGGCAGCAGAACTGGGCAGAGATAGCCTCAGGCTGTGAGGCAGATCTAACAAAGTCTTAGTTGACCCGGTGGGGAGCTCCCCAGTAAAGACTGCCCAGGAGGGGAATCCTGCCTTTGGCAAACATGGCCAGGCCCTAGGGCTCTTTCTGTACTCAGTCGTTGGCTGGAAGCTGCCCAGTAAGAACATGGCCCGAGGGACGCCTGGGTGGCTCAGTTGGTTAAGCAGCTGCCTTCAGCTCGGGTCATGATCCCAGCATCCTGGGATCAAGTCCCTCGTCAGGCTCCTTGCTCAGCAGGGAGCCTGCTTCTCCCTCTGCCTCCGCCTGCCATTCTGTCTGTCTGTGCTCTCTCTCTCTCTCTGATAAATAAATAATAAAATCTTTAAAAAAAAAAAAAAAAAAAAAAAAAAAAGAACATGGCCCGAAACCGGACAGGAGCCAGGCTGCGGCTAACGGGCCTGCTTGTCGCTGAATGGCAGGGTCTTTCTTGCTCTGAGCAGCACACGTCTGTGGTCGCCACATAACCCGAGTGGCCCCAAAATGTTCTAGCCTTCTGGAGTCACCTTCAGCATCCATGTAGGGTGATGAAAGCCTCTATCCACCAGTGAGAAATCCAAAAGCTTTCCCGGTATTTCCAGAGTCCCAGGAAGGCTCACATTCAACATGGAACCGTGCATGGCAATGTTTTAGAGCAGGTCATCCTGAGCCAGGGAACCTCCCGCCGCCCGTCTCTACCTTTACTCCGGCTTGCTATGCCCCTTCCCATCTCTCCCTCCTGCCTCTCTTTTAGCTGTTCCAGAATCCCCAACACCCTCCCCAGCTGCCAGAGACAATCCTGTTTCTTTATTTTTCAGAGAAATTGAGCTCACTCTTGCTTTAATTTCCATTCCACAAAAACTCCTATGCCAATCTGGTCCTCATCTAAGGCTCCAGGCCAGAGATATCGATCTGCTTTGAGGTCAGTTCTGCTGCTGGTAATTTATGGAAATGATTGATCACAATTTTAAGTAACAAAACTTATTTCCTGGTATGTGTTTTATTTTTGACATTTCTCTCATAATTACAGATTTTGGTGTTCAGTCCCTCCTCTGGAGGAATTTCAGTGTGTCTGATGGTTAAGAAAGGCTTGAGCCTAATGGGTCCTGAGCTCTACTCAGAAGGGAGAGGCCAGGCTTTGTCCCCTCAAGATGGAAATACCAGCAACCCCCCATCCTTTCTATAGCAAAATGAATTCTTTATGAAAACAGTCAACTTGAAACAGTATAATAAAATACTATATATATATTTTTAAAGATTTTATTTATTTACTTGAGAGAGAGATAGTGAGAGAGAGCATGAACGAGGAGAAGGTCAGAGGGAGAAGCAGACTCCGCATGGAGCTGGGAGTCCGATGCGGGACTCGATCCCGGGACTCCAGGATCATGACCCGAGCCGAAGGCAGTCGTCCAACCAACTGAGCCACCCAGGCGTCCCAATAAAATACTATATTTAAAGAATGAAATTTCTTTATTCATATAGCAAGCTTTTAAAAAAAGATTTATTTATTTTAGAGAGAGAGCATGAGCAGGGGGAGGGGCAGAGGGAGAAGGAGAGAGAGAGAGAGAGAGAGGGAAGGCACTCCCCACTCTCCACACTCCCCTCTGAGTGTGGGGCCTGACCCAGGGCTCCATCCCATAATCCCACCATCCTGAGCTAAAATCAAGAGCCTGATGCTTAACTCACTGGGCCACCCAGGCACCGCTCATATAGCAAGCTTTGAAAGAGAGCCAATAGTTACGGAGAATTTGACATCTTTCCCTCTAATCTTGTATCAATTTGGTCCATTTCATGATGTTATTCACAGACTTAGATTTAAGGCTCTTTGTGATTTAATTACTTCCTTAAAATGTAGGGTCAAAAATCCTCCGGGGAACTTTTAAATAACTTCCTATCAAAATGCCTCAAGTGATCTTGGCTTAGTGACTACCAAGAACCTCATTAACTCCTTATCAGCAGGGAAGGTTGCTTTTCCCTCCTATCACTTAATTTCATCTTCTCTCTATACAGGCCAAAAAAGAAAGCATCTGTAATTGCAATCCCCCACCCACCCCCACCCCCGTATCCTCCTTTCTTTGAAGAAAGTAACTTTCTGTTTTCCCAGGACTGATAAAAAAATCTCAAATAGCTTTCCCAACGAACTGACCTAGAGATCACTGATGTTTAAAGTCACGAGCACAGTTTACTGACTAAATATTTTACTGATTTCTTTACCAGCTGTTCTAATACAAAAACTTTGTTCAGATGCAAACTGCTTTCTGGTAGAGCAAAATAATTTAAATTTTAAATCAGGGAACGATTCTTAAAGTTTATGCCAGGATAGTCATAGTGGGAGGATTTCAGGGTTTCCAGGAGCATCCTGGGATGGAGTCCTGGCTGGGATAGGAAAGCCAGATTTAATCATGAATTGGGTGGGAGTCAGACGGGGGTGAGGGATGAGGGGAACAAATGAAGAAAAGAGAATCAGCAAAGCTGAAGGCAGAAGTGAGCGTGGAAATTTTAAATAATAGTGGTGAGAGTAGTTGCGAGTGATTTGGGAAAGGCCTAGAAAAAAATTTATGGTGAAGCATACGTCCTTTAAGTAAAAAAAATACATATGAAGTCCTTCCAAATTGCCAGGCTCTGGTCTAGGCACCGTGGGTGCGGGATGAAGAGGATGACGTTTTCTGCGTCAGGAAACTTAAACTGGTGTTTGTGGGGGGGGGGGGCTGGCAATTATCACAAAAGTAACCTTAAAATATATAAAATATATAAATGTATTTAAAATTCCAGATTGTGATGAAGTTTGATTGATTTATCAGATTGTGATAAAGGAGAATGAAACATATTACAGTTTCCAGATCTTCAAAATTGTGTGTCCTTTTAGATACAATTATAATAGGCATCCTCGGCATGTGTGTCTTATTCTTTGGTTAGTTTATGTTGGCATTCTTAATATTATCTCCCGTATGAATTTCTTAGTAGGAATCTTTTAAAGCTGCTGGCCCGTTTTGTGAAGGAGGGCTCCGTTAGCACTCTATTTTATAATCCTCGTAATCCCAGGTCTGTTTAGAGGTAGCCAGAGAAGGCGGCGCCCCCGTTAAGTGGCAATCCATCGTTGCAATGTCTGGAAGTGACCGAATGGGGCATGTGTCAATGTCTTCCAGTTGCGGGTGTCTCACTTTTTGCTCAGGAAAGCTCCGCAAGATAAGACCACCTGACAAATGCATTGAGTGAAGCTGGGTTCAGATTTAGAGACCTCAGCTTTTTCTTTATAAAAATTTTTTTCTTTAAGTAAAAGTGTTATAAATATTCTCATTTCATCTGTTCTAGAGGGTACGCATGCCCGACTTTGGAAAGCACTACAGTAGAGAGGGTTTGGGGACATGATGGCTATTTCATTAAGCTTGAGAAGGGACAGAGACTCTGGGACTTGACATTTGAGCTGATACTCAGATGATGAGGCAGGAACAGTCATGCAAAGAAGGCAGCACCGGTATCAGGGAAGCAGAGGCTATCTGAGTATTACGGGAATAAAGGGTTTACTGTAGGAATCAGGTCTTACGCAACGAGGAAGGACCTTTGGAAGTAAAAGTCTGGGAGCATATTCAGGGACTTGGACAAAGGTTCACCGGTCAACCCTTCAGAAGCACTGGGACAGCTGGACAAATCCGACCTTGTACGAAAATCCAAGAGGCCTTAACCCATCCCGTGCCACAGGGGGACTGCTAGTGGCCTATGGGGAGCGGTTGCTTCTGTGTGATAACGGCCTCTGTGGGTGCACTTCCAAGTATCCGGTGGAGGCTGTGGGCCGGTTGTTAGTCGCAATGACAAGTTTGTCATTTTATCTAATCAAGAGTAATGGCCACTCCCTCACTCCCGGCTTCCAAATCTCACCGAAGTGCCTCTTGGGTTAATTCTGACTTAGAACCACACAGGTAAGGAGATTCTCGGAAACAGAGTTCCCAGGTTAACCAAGTTGGTATAGCATAACCCAGAACAACAGGGAACAGCATGTGCCAAGGCCATGAGAAGGAAATGAACTCAGTGTGCTGGAGAGACCGAAAGATGAGGCTGAGGCCCAGTTAGGGAAGGGGAGGACGGAGGGAGCATGTCAGAAAGCAGGCAGGGCCTAAACGCAAAGGGGTTTGCAGGTCCTGGTATGCTTGATTGAATTATAAGTTACAGTATTTTAAGCAAAGGGGTGATATCCTATGAGTTGTACTTTGAAAGGATTATTCTGGCCATCAGAATGGTAAGGAAGAGAAAATTTGATCAAAAGAGACAGGAGAGGGTGCCTGGGTGGCTCAGTGGGTGAAGCCTCTGCCTTCGGCTCGGGTTGTGATCTCAGGGTCCTGGGATTGAGTCCCGCCTCGGGCTCTCTGCTCAGCAGGGAGCCTGCCTCTCGCCCCCCCGTTGTAGTCTAGGAAAGGGACAATAATGGCCTGGACTATGAGTATAAAAATGTAGATACAGAGAACTTGTCAGATGAGCTTTGGGCCTTTTCCAACGTATTTTTTTCAGTCCTGGGAATATCTCTCTGTGTATGAGATGTGGAACCCTCTGTTGCAAGGGAGGTACACCAGAGGTGAGTGGTTACTAAAGGTTGGGACTGATGCCAAGTACTTTCTGTGCATCAGATCTATGCCGGGCCCGTTCCTCACAACAATTCTGAATGAGGAAACTGGTGCACAGGCAGGTTAAGCAGTGAACTTGAACAAGCTCATGTAGATAGTAAGTGGTGGGCTTCTGATCTGAACCCAGGTATCTCAGAATCCAAAATCATAGCTCCTTCCACAGCCTCCTGCAGTCTCTCAGCTTAAAGCCCTTGCGGGGAGTCATGTCCATCGTCAGCGGCTGCTTCCTGTCCAAACATCACACCTTCTGGCCGCCTCTCACGTGTACATCAAATGGACAAGGCTGATAGTCTTTGGACATTCTCAACTTTCTTAGTCCACACTGTGTAACATCTTCAACTTCGTTTCCTGGACCCTTAAAGAACTTCTCTAATGTTTAGATCTCCACTAAAACTAAATGAGGCTTTATGGTACTTAAATATATATACTTTCAGGATATGGAAAAGAGGGCATCTTTTGTTTCCTAGGTGTATATCTCACTGAAATAGCTTTAACTTTCAGGATTAGGAAATAAACTGCCTTCTACATAACTCTTCAAAGTCAATGCTGCTTTAAGGCATTGTCGTCATATTATCAGTTGAAGTTTTTTTTCTGTCCTCAAAGAAGTCCTTGTCTTTATCTCCATTATACACTATCTGACACGGAAGAAAATGAATAAGGACACATGAGAATTACCGTTAAATGTGTTAACAGTTGAGGTACGTGTTCAAGACACTAAAAAAAAAAAAAATCTGATCAATGGTCTTTTTATTGATGCTATTGTCTTTTAACAAAGGAAATATTTGAAAGCACAAGCTATATATGCCAAAACTGATTTGAACTTAATTATTGCTCAGAGAGTATACGTGCATATATAAGTAATGAATGATTATCATGTTATACATGTCATAGGTACTTAGTCAAAGATGTGGTTTCTGGTATTTGTTATGCACAATCCATTTTTTTAAAGATTTTATTTATTTGAGAGAATGTGAGAGAGAGAGAGAGCGAGCGAGCATGAGATGAGGGAGGGTCAGAGGGAGAAGCAGACTCCCAGCTGAGCAGAGAGCCTGATGTGGGGCTTGATTCTGGCACTCCAGGATCATGACCTGAGCTGAAGGCAGTCACTTACCCCTCCGAGCCACCCATGCACCCTACACTACCCACTTTACCTGTGAGACACATGGTAACTGGATCCAAACTCTCAAACTATGGAATGTGCAGAGTTTTCAGGGGTTACATATTGAAGAAGCTGAAGAGTTTCACGATTAGATATGATGCTGTTTGGATGGGATCACCTCTAGGCAGCACTAGAAATCTGCAATGGTAGAGGTGACAAAGTCTGGCAGAGTAGGGGTAAGTTTAAATTCTGGCCAGAGATGTTCTCTCCTACACAATTCACTGAGCCTGCTCTTCAAGAGGGTTTCTAAGCCCTGTTGAAGCTAAATGGGCACCAGCCATGCCTCCACGAACAGCATTTCCTCTTTGTGTCTTAATACTCACCCTTCCTCTGAGACCTGGTATGGTAATTGATAATCACAAAACTCTACAAACTTTGAAATACTCTACAAACTCTCAAACGGACAATGACATTTATAGTTACCTAAAATGAGTTTTCAAAAGGCACTTGGTGGCTTTCTTGTCAGACATAGAAAACAGGCATGTCAGGAATGGTACTGGAGGAATTTTTGTACTGGGTGGGGAAAAATTGCACAAAGCCCCTTCCTGCTGTAAATTCTATGGTTCTAGGCATCCAGTACTATTTCATAAAAACAGTTCAGAATATCCAGTGATTAAACATTTTCTTCCTATTTGCTGGAGAGGCCAAGTTCACATCCTGTCCTAAGGCAAGACTGTTGCATCACCCCCATTCCTGCAGTGACAATGGTCTGAAGATAAGGAATAAAAGAGGTTACCAAGGGTTAGACAATGCAGAGTAGCCAGTATGGCTAGTTCCTGCTCTGAGATGGTCTGGTTGCCCTCCTACCTGTCAAAACTGCAACTGACAAGTTAGTCAAAACCTAGTTCACAGTCTACTAGGCATGGTGACAGATTCACGGAAGTAAACAGTGGTTGGCTGCCCTCAAGGAGCTGGCAATCTGGTTGGGGAAATAGAATCAACATGCAAAAATTAATTAGAGAACAGTCAAGTGCTCGACGGTATGGTACTGAACACAAGCGAAAGGAGAGTTTTAAGAGAATTCGAATGTCCAGAAGGTTTTGTTTAAGAGGCAGGATTAGACCGAGCCAAAGACTGGTCCAAGTAGGATCAGTAGGGAGAAGGCGGTGTTCTTATGGAGTGCTGGGGAAGGAGTGATGAGGAGTAGAGCCAGGTAAGTGACCTGTGTAGCTGAGACAGAACAGGCTTGAAGCAACGATCAACAGTAAGACATACAGTGTGAGCTCGGGCAGCTAAGATGGAGTCCCATGTTCTCAGAAGCTGGACATAAGCTTCTGAAAGCCAAGTGCTAGTGTTCTTCAGTGGTGGTCCCCAGAAACAACCACCATGGGTCTCTCAGAAACACGGTGAGACCTATAGGCGGGTTCAAGTACAGACGCTAAATGGCCTGGCAGCTTGGTGAGGTCCAGCTCCTTTCCAAATTCCTTGGCTTCCTAACATGTGGACAGGCTGGAGCTTGGCATGTGCTTCAGAATATTCTCTGGAGGCTGGAATTTGTGGCCTGGGAAGTACAGGGCTGCTCTTCCGGGCAGCTGTTGTGTGTGGGATAGGACCGTGTACAGGATGTGATTGTGCATGCATCTGTCCAGATGTGGGTGTTAAGACTGTGATCCTCAGCATGATGAAAGTCAGTTGGTTGGTGGTAGAAAAACAAAGTCCAACTATAGCCTGTAACAACTCTCTACATTTGGATTTTAAAAGCAACTTTCTAGCTTTAATTACAATTTCACAACAATGCTTAAACTTCTCTAGAAAAAAAAAAAGCTTATGTATTAAGTTGCCATCCCCTTTTAGAATTATTTCAGTATAACTAAAAAGAACGCTTTTCACACAAAACACTTGCTGGTAAAGTGGTTGTTTATGTGGTCTTCTTTTGACGAGGGTGTTGAGATTTTTTAACTTTTAAAGCTTTCTTGCTTTTTTGATATCTTTTCCCTTTTTTTTGCTTTTTCTTTTGGTTGACCTGTGAGGAGAAAGAAAATGAGAGTAATATTCCTTTATCTTACCAGTTTTCCTTCCTTATATTATATTTGGACTCTCCAGACTGTTTTGTTTTAATCTTCAAAAATGGTTTAAATTTGCTTCACTCTCAAAAGGGCTTCGATTCTCTCTACTTGACTGACTTCGAGGAGGAGGCCAGAGCCTCCTAACTGGGTCTTCTTTCTTCTGTTCTCCAGGCTTATTACTGCCCTTACTCCAACTCTGCTTGTCCAGCCCACGACCTTCTGAGGCTAGCACTATTATCATCCACTTTTTATAGAGGAAGAGACGGAGGCTTGGAGAAGGTGGCTTGCCCGAAGTTGAGAGCTAGTATTCGGCAGAACCACTACACCATCAGACTCCAGAAGCAAACTCCTGGGTTTGTCCTGGTCTACTTTTCTACCTCAGTTTCTTCTCTCCCTTCACACAAACTCCAGCCACACTACCTGAGGCTCCCTGAACACAGCAAGCTCTCCTGAGTCCATACTTTTTCATGCTCTTTATTCTCTTGGGGAACATATGAGAGGAAGACATATGAACAGTCTTCCTTAACACTCTCTCCCTGCCCCTCCTTCTGGCAAGGAAAAAGATTACTCCTTCTACAATCCTCAAGATTCTGGTACATATCTTTATTTTTCTCACATTGCACTATAATTAAGTGTTAGCACATCTGCTACAGCAGGCACCGTCTTCAGTGTCTACCTTTCAATCCAATACATATTTATTATATTGAATAAGAAAGGTAAGCTCCCTCTCCTTATGGAAAACACTTCTAGTGGGGAATATAGACAAGTGATGTTATATGCAGAAATACAATTACACATTACAATGATGACATTATTCTAGGAACAAAGTAGGAACACAGTAATTAAAAAAAAAATCCTTAAAGAAATTACATAGATTCTTTGTTTTCCAAAGTCAATTTCTAAAAGAAAGAAAATTTTGTTCCTTCTGGTCACTGACCTGTTTTTCCCACTCTTTAATCAATTCTTGCACAACTGCCAAATCTGGGTTTAGACACATTTGATATCCATTCTTCATTGTTGCACTGCCAAGGAAACAGCAATGAGTTTTTTTTTCTACTTTCAGTAATTTAAATGCCTCATCTTACTTCCAGAATTCAATTCCCTGGTTAGAATGTATTTATGTCATCACTATAAGCATCTGAGACTTTCAGTTTTTCTTCCCACCTTTTTGTTTTCTTAATGACTGGGGGGATTTCTAGGAGAAACACAACCTTAAATTATTTAAACTAAAAAAAATTATGAGCATTTCCAGTGTCATTAAATATTTTTTGAAAATACACATTTAATGGCTACATAATATTCCATTGGAAGGCTACATAAGATTTTATCTAATTAGTCCCTGACTGTTATATTTCTAAAACACCAGTTTTCATTATTATAAAAATAATTGTTAAAATAATATTTATATTATAAAAAAATAAAAAATCCAATAGGTACATGCAATGAGAGAAGCTTATATCTAAAGATAATATTAGTTGTGCTGTGGTGAAAATAGCCATTTTTGTTTAAATGAAGAAGCAAAATAGAAAAGTTGTCGATATAGCTATTTTTTTTCCAGAAACAATGAAAATCAGCATGAAGTTTGCTATATTTTCTGATGAAATTCTCTAAAACATAAAATTTTTAAAGACATGACTAACAGACTGGTTGACTATTTTAAATCACTTATGGCAGACTGTCCAGGAATAATTAAAAAACAATCTGAGGGGTTTGAAGTGGCGAGGGGGTGGGAGGTTGGGGTACCAGGTGGTGGGTATTATAGAGGGCACGGATTGCATGGAGCACTGGGTGTGGTGAAAAAATAATGATACTGTTATGCTGAAAATAAATAAATGAAAAAAATTTTTTTTCTTTACTTTTTCTGTATAATCTGAGAGTAAGAACAGTCATTCTATAGATCAGCCTTAATTTAGGTTTCAAAAGATTGAAACTAGCAATTCTAATCTTTAAAAAGGTTATTATTTTTAAGTTTTTATTTAAATTCCAGTTAACATTCAGTATAATATTATTTTCAGGTATACAATGTAGAGATTCCACACTTCTGTATAACACCCTGTGAAAGTTATTATTAATAGGAAAGAACTAAAGACATGATACTGACATAGTAAGTTTGATTTCAATAGCGAAGAATTGTAAATAATCTACATTTAGGCATTGCTCATATAGATTATGGATATATGGATATAGATATGATGGAATGTAATTTGGCCATCAGGAATGACATTATTAGAAAAAATGATATTACAGAAGATTTACTGTCATGAGGAAATGTTCATGATATAGTGTTAATGAGAAAGCAGACTATAGAAGTATGTAACATAATTTTGTTTTTATGTTTACATACAATACATATGTGCATGTATATATATATATGCTGTATCTATATATGTACACAAATGTAAATGAGGGAAATTTGGAAGACTATAGGCCAAGGGGTGATTAGTATTTGTCACTGTAGAAGTGACACTGTAGAAGTATAAATGATTTCTATTTTCTTCTTTTGAGTTATTTGCATTAAATATTTTCTACATGCTTGGTGATATATTCTCCTTGGTTTAAATGTCTACCAGAAATTCCTTGTTGTTTAGAAGAAAAAAAGTAGACCACACTTATGGAGGGACAGCCATCTGAATTTTAAGAGTCTGTACAGGCAAGGGTCCTAAGGGTAATTCTGACACTAAATTTAATGTTCCTGCCAATATGGTGCATGTGTGTTGGATGAGGTTTTACTCACATGATTTCAGTTTTCTCACAATAAGAGCTTGGGGCAAATTGTTTAAGGTCCTTTAAGAATTTTGACTGGATTGTTCCTTGGGTGGTGGTGATGCAGGAACAGCGTCTATTCCTCATTGTTGGGGTTCCTAAGGGAAAGAAAAAGGGTAGAGAAAAAGGGAGAGAAAAAGAAAAAAAAAAACACTGCTTAAAGGGAATGTCTCAGTTGAGATGATCGATCAAAATGATACATTTGGGGACGCCTGAGTGGCTCAGTTGGTTAAGCAGCTGCCTTCGGCTCAGGTCATGATCCCAGCGTCCTGGGATCGAGTCCCACATCAGGCTCCTTGCTCGGCGGGGAGCCTGCTTCT
This sequence comes from Mustela lutreola, assembly GCF_030435805.1. Lineage (NCBI taxonomy): Eukaryota > Metazoa > Chordata > Mammalia > Carnivora > Mustelidae > Mustela > Mustela lutreola. Next base: position 6,751,797 of record NC_081290.1, on the reverse strand, counting down.
CCCTCTGCCTGCCATTCTGTCTGCCTGTGCTCGCTCTCTCCCCTCTCTCTCTCTGATAAATAAATAAAATCTTTAAAAAAAAATGATACATTTGACTAGATCACAGTTGTTACTGTCACGTACTGAGTATGTTTGTTGGGGACTGTGATAAATAAAGTTACCACCAGTGGACCTGTGAGCTGGACCTGGGCCCTTGAAGACTTCTCTTCTTCTCCCCTGTACTTACAGTGTGGGTTCCACTTGCCTTTCTGGCTCCCAGAGGCTGCTCCAAGGACATAGCCTTGAAGTGGTTGACATGAGGTTGAAAATACGCACACCAAACACATGACTAAGCCCAGTTAGGGGGCTTTTTAAGTTTTTAAGATCTGGTAGGCAGCGATGGGGATCCATTTGTTTTGCTGCTGCTCAAGACGAGTCCATATGTAAGTTTCCTTTGCTATTATTATTATTATTATTATTATTCCATTGCTATTATTAAAACTGCCACCTACCGACCTGGAATGGCCTGTCTCTTTTTTTGGTCACTCCCTGCCCTCTGAGTAAAAGGGCTGGCTTTAGACAAGAGTTGTGAACCTACACTGTTAATCATTACCACAAACTTTTGAAAGAGGTATTATCTCCATTTTATAGATAAAGCAGCTAAGGTTCAAAGAAGTTACAGAAAGAACAAAGTCATTCAGCATTTAGGGGGCAGGTGCGAGGTTTTACCTCAGATTTTCTTGAGTCCAAACATACTGCTCTTAATTACCGTATCTTACAATCTTAGGAAAGGAGATTTTCACAATATTTAATAAATGCCTATCATAGGTCAGACACACAGATACCTGATTCACGTGTGCAGTGTGGGCCACAATTCCTTATGCAACTCCAGAAGCCATTTATTATCTGGCCTTAGTGGAATGGAGTTGGCGTTGGTTTGGGCAGAAAGATCTACTTATAATAATCAATTACAACCACCAACCTCACCCTTCCCACTGCCTTGCTTTTTGACAGTACTTTAAGCTTTCCAAAACTCTTTGAAATACATTATCTTCATTCCTTAATCCTTTAATTCATTCAACATAAAATTTACTCAGGGCTTACTATATGCCACACATTGTGTGGTTGGTAGAAAAAGCATAACTATAAAGTCTCAATTTTATAGGTGAGAAAACTGAAATCTAGAAAAGTTCATTAATTTGCCCAAAGGTGGTTAGTAAACAGATTTGGGACCTCTCTGATTATTAGACCCTTAATTGGTTAACCACAGACATACTTACCAAGAAACAATATCAGAGTTACAAAAATAATTTAATAAGAGACAAATTCTTTGATCTAATTACCACCCAGTTCAACAAACATTTATTGGACACTTACTATATGACAGGAATTCACATACCTGGACTGAGATGATTTATGTTTGACTTAGCAGGTCTAATATATGAACTCTGGTTAATGAACTACATCACCGAGAAGCTTTTATGAACAACTCATATCACCTACTGATGGATGCCATCAACTTTATTGGGCAAATCACGAGACTTTTATAGCAATTCCATTTCTGACTTTACTAACCTAATATAACTCCGAATCCCTTACCTTGACCTCCAATCAGCGTCAGGAAGATGATACTCAACAAAAGAGGAACACCACCTTTCTTCATAGTGGTAGTATGGAGTTCTACTGAATTACTCCTGTATTGGATTTCACGCCTGAGAATTTCTTTAGAGAATATGCTCTTGGGAATCATATTTATTTGGGAAATCCATTTCCCAAATTAAGCTCTGATTGGCTGTTCTTAGCTGACTTTGCTAAACTGACCACAAGCCTAGTAGTGCTGGGAGAAACCCTGTTCTCAGATCCAAGGGAATTTCTGCATGTTTTATTTCTATTTCACATAAATGGGTAGTTTACAGAAAGGATGTGAAACCAGCATCACTGGCACCCTTTAGCAAACTCACACCCACTCACCTGGGTGAAGAGTACATTACATAATGAATATAATATTATACAACAAGGGTTAGAGATGTTGTTTTCTGATGGAAAATACTAAGGTCCAGATAAATAATTCATTTTTTTCCAGTTTTCTTACTATTTTCAAAATATCCTTCTGTATAATATATAGCTACAATTTTTCCTCTATTGTCTACCTGGTAATCTTAAATAAACAGCATCTTTTTTTTTAAAGATTTTATTTATTTATTAGACAGAGATCACAGGTAGGCAGAGAGGCAGGCAGAGAGAGAGGAGGAAGCAGGCTCCTTGCTGAGCAGAGAACCCAATGCGGGGCTAGATCCCAGGACCCTGAGCTGAAGACAGAGGCTTTAACCCACTGAGCCACCCAGGTGCCCCAATAATCAGCATCTTAATTTCCTCAGGGACCAGGTCATTTCCTACTGTAAGCACATTTTTAAAAAGATTTTATTTATTTGACAGAAATCACAAGTAGGCGGAGAGAGGGAGAAGCAGGCTCCCCGCCAAGCAGAGAGTCTGATGTAGGGCTTGATCCCAGGACCCTGGGATCATGACCTGAGCTGAAGGCAGAGGCTTAACCCTCTGAGCCACCCAGGAGCCCCTACTGTAAGCACATTAAAAAAATATATTTATTTACTTGACAGAGAGAGTGAGTGCATGCGCACACATGACTGGGGGCAGAGGGAGAGGGAGAAGCAAACTCCCCACTAAGCAGGGAGCCCAACGTGGGGCTTGATCCCAGGAGCCTGGGATCATGACCAGAGCCAAAGGTAGATGCTCAACTGACTGAGCCACCCAGGAGCCCCCATTTTGTTTTTTATATCACTGCTGCTATAGCTTATTACTATTTTTTAAGTGGTTTGACTAGTTACTGGGATCAGTTGAAAAAAGACAAATGGGACTACATCAAACTTAGAAATTTTTTACGCACCAGAGAGAACAATAGATGGTAAAAAAGGAACTTACAGAATGAAAGAAAATAATTTCAAATTGCCTATCTGATAAGGAGTTAATATCCAAAACATATAAGGAACTGGCACGACAGCAACAACAAAAAACTCCAAATAACTGGATTAAAAAGTGGGCAAAGACTTGAATAGACATTGCTCTAAATGAAATTTACAGATGACCCATAAACACTTGAAAAGATGCTCAACATCATTAGTCATTAGAGAAATGCAAATCAAAAGCATAGCAGATATCACCTCATACCCACCAGGATGCCACTATCAAAAAACCAAACCAAACCAAACCAGAAAACCACAAGTGTTGTAAAGGATGTAGAGAAGTTGGAACTCTTGGACACTGTTGGTGGGAATGTAAAATGGTGCAGCCATTACGGAAAACAATACAGAGGTTCCTTAAAAAATTAAAAATGGAATTACCATTTGATACAGCAATCCCACTACTGGGAATGTCTAAAGAAATCCGTAACAGGGTCTTGAAGAGATGTTTGCACACACGTTTACTTGGCCTTATTCAGAATAGTTAAGAGGCCCAGCAACCCAAATGTCCTTGACATTTGAATGGATAAATAAAATGTGGTATTTACATATAGTAGATTATGTTCTCTTTTTTAAAAAAACATTTTTAAAAGATTTTATTTATTTGAGAGAGTGTGAGAGACCATGAGCACAGAGGGAGAGGGAGAAGCAGACTCCCTGCTGAGCAGAGACCCTGATGTGGGGCTCGATCCTAGGACCCTGAGATCATGACCTGAGCCAAAGGCAGCTGCTTAACTGACTGAACCACCCAGGTGTCCCAGATTATATTATCTTAAAAAAGGAATCCTTGTCAAAAAAATGGATGAACCTTGAGGATATCATGCTTAGTGAAATAAGCCGGTCACAAAAGGACAAATATGAAATATCTGAAGTCAAATCTTAGAAACTGAAAGTGAGAAGGTGGTTGCAAAGGCCTATGGGAAAGAGTGAGCTGAAATTAATCTTAGTGGGTATAGAGTTTCAGTGTTACAAGATTTAAAAGTTCTTGAGATCTGTAGTACAACAGTGTGAATATACTAAACACTACCGAACTGTGTACTTTGAAATGGTTAAGATGGTAAATTTGAAGTTATGTGTTTTTTTGAACCATAGTAATAAAATAAAAAGGGGGTAAGGGATCTGTTACAGGTAATGGACACCAAATTAAAGGTGACTAAACCAGAAGTGTATTTCTCCCTGACAAAGGCAGGTGGACTAACACGGTGGTTCCGCTTCATGGAAATCTTCCAGGCTCCTTCTATCATTTGTTTTATTGCCACCTCTGGGTTGGTGTCTCCTCTAGGTTGGTGAAGGGGTCTTTCCACCATGTCTAATTTCCAAGGACAGGATGATGGGAAGGCAGAAAAAGGGCATGTTCCTCATTTTTAGACCTATCGCGTGCACTCATCACTTTCTAGCACCTTCTATGGGCCAGAACTTATTCACATGACCACACTTGGCTGCATGCAAAGTCAGGAAATGTGTTTATTCTGGTTGAACAACTAAGACTTGGAGGTTCCAGTACTTGTGAAACTTTTTTAAGTTTTCAGTTAAATTCCTATTAACATAGGGTGTGATATTAATTTCCAGTGTATTGTGTATAGTCAACTATTCCATACGTCACCTGCCGCTCATCCTAAGTGCACTCCTTAGCCCCCATCCCCTGCTCACCCCATCCCTCACCCATCTTCCTCTGGCAACCATTAGTTTATTCTCTCTCGTTGGGTCTGTTTCTGTTTGCCTCTCTCTCTTTTTTCTCCCTTTGCTCATTTGTTTTGTTGTTTAAATTCCACAAAGGAGTGAAATCATATGATATTTATCTCTGACTTATTTAGGTTGGCATTATATTCTCTAGTTCCATCCATGTTGTGGCAAATGGCAAGACTTCATTCTTATTTATGGCTGAATTATATTCCATAGTATACATATAACACACTTTCTTTATCTAATTATCAATTAACGGACAGTTGAGCTCAGGACAACATTTCTTAACCTTTTTTTTTTTTGTTTGGTTACTGAGTCTCCGGAGACTAAACTGAATTAAATTAACTTAAATCTAAATTAAATTTCTCCCCAAAGAGAATGATTAAATTTTAAGAAGTAAGATTTTGTAGGGCTCAACTTCAGTGGGCCACGAATTAGTGCGTTATCTAAGATTATTCAGTCTCCTCAAGGACCAGTTTTTGTGTCCTGAGGGCAATCTCCTTCCTCACCCCAGAGAATGCAAGCTATAGGATAATGGGGAACATATGTTAGCATTTCCTGTAACATGGTGCACATGTTTGGACCCGCGCAGAATACTCTTTAAAGAAAACTGTGCTGACCTTGGATGCAGCTTGTTCGCTTGGTTATGCCTGATTTTGGTAATGGTTGCGGCCACGCACAGAGCTGGGTTTAGGTCCTAGCTTTGCTACTTAATGACTCCCCAAGATAGTTCTACAAGCCTCAGTTCCCTCTGCTGATAAAACTATGACTTGACCCCGCAGGTTTTTTAAATTAAAGGCAAAAGTTCATTGTCAACTGCAAAGCACCACGAAGCTAGAGATCATTCTTTCCAGCAGAGAAAGAGATGGAAATTCTTAGGATAAACACTAAGGCCCTGCACGGCCTGCCCTTGCCCACCTTTCCAGACGCTTCCTGCCTAGCTCCGTCCCAACACCCTTTCTTCCCTCTGTTCCTCAAAGGGACACAGGCCTCCCTCTGATGGCGCTGCTTTTGCTCAGGCGGCTTCCCCGCCGGAGCGCTGGGCCTGCTCCGCCTTCTTACCCCACTCGAAATCCTACCCAGCTTGGATACCCAGGTTGGCACTTGCCCTGGGATGACGTTCCTGACCCCCAAACCTGGTCAGGATCCCACACATGCTCTCACAGCACCGCGTGCTGACACCGGAGGCGGCGTTGCCTTTGCCCGCGATCCTACGCTCCAGGGTCCCGGCACCACAGGAGAACTGGGACCGCGTTCGAGGACCCACGCAAGCGCACGGGACCGCGAGAGCGCGGGAGTGGACAAAGGCTCCAGGCCTGCCTCCACACTGCGCCTGCGCGTGCATAGCACTCCCAGGCTCCGCCGGAGGGGGGGAGGGGACCAGCTGACTTCCCTGGGGGCCGAGATGTGCGCACTGCGCATGCCCACCAGCCGGCTTCCAGAACTTTCAGTGGGGACGCTACAGGCGCCGCTCACGCCGCTGCTGGGTTCTCGTGCTGCCCGCGCTGATCCGGCCGGAGGAGCGCCCTGAGAGAAAGGTAGTGGCCGCGCTCCTCGGATGTCTGCTCTCTGTCCGCGTCCGGTCCACGGCCTCCCGCTCCGGAGGCTGTTTCTTTGGGCGGGAGGGGACGACGCCGGTCGCGGGGCCGGTTTGCAGTTTCCACACGAGGCTTGGGTGGACGCCAGGAGGGCCTGGATATCGGGTCGGGGGCTACCCGGCGAGGCTTCGTGGGGTCCTTCGACCACAGTGTGTAGTGACCGGAGAAGGCCTTTGGGACGAGAGAATGGAGGTGCAGGGGTCAGTTGGGAGCCACGGAAGGCCCCCCTCGTTCAGTACACGGGGGTGGGGGTGGGGTGGGTGCTGGAGGCCTCGCTGCGCGGCGGGGACCGTTCCGTCCCGGGCATGCGCAGGCTGGCGTGACCTGGGGGAGCGGACGGAGGCGGGGGCCGCGGCCCTCCGGCCAGGCCGCGCGGTCCTCGTTTCCCAGGCTGCCCTTTGGAAGTCGCCTGAAAGCTCTGAGAACGCTTTCCTGTCTGGGCAGGACCGAGAAAATCCTGTCGACGAGCGTTTATGGCCAGATAGGGCTTTTAGGAGAAACAGAAACCCGGCGAGAGGATGTTGCGGGCGCTTCTCACAGGCCGGGAGAGGAGCCAAGGATCCTCAGCACTTTGGAATCAGCGACAGATTCTCACTTTCCCTTTGGACATGGCCTGAAGCTGCTTGGCTCCCAGCAGTTCCTGTTCCCCAGGGAGCCCAGCGCTGATGTCACTCTCCAGGGCTCGCTTGTGTCTTCCCGTGTGTCCCGGACTTCCCCCTTTCGCCCTTTTTGGTTGTGGGATTAGTGTGGTCGGTTGAATTATGGACGGTTGTACAGACTCTGTCACAGTGAAAATAGACCTTCCTTTTACTTGTGAAAGGGGAAGTTTCTTGCAAAATGAAATCCCCAGGCCTGTTCGGATTTCTTACAGGGTGGACTTCCCCTTCGCTCGGCCCCGATTGCCAGTGTTAAAGGATGCTGACTTGAAAAGGCTGTATTTCTTGAAAGTCTCAGAAGCCCCTACGTAGCCTTCCGATTTTGATTTTTTCTTCTTTTTTCCTCATGCAGAGAGTCCTTCCTTCCTTCCAAACTATGCTAAGGTGTCTGCAGGCAAGTCCTAGTTGTGTGGGGTTGCAAGTCCTGTCCACGTCTCAGATAACAGAGAAGAGAAAGTTTCTTCTTTTACTGATCTTGTATCAGGCCTCCTGGCTTGTATCTTTTCTCTAAAGCTGAAGGACTAGGTTAAATCTGTTAATGAACTATGCTGACAGGGAACGTTAGGACACCACTTAAAGGACAGCTGTGGCTGAATGCAGATAGTGACAACATTTTTGCTCTGTGATAGGCTGATGACATGTTACCATAGTTATTAAGAAGCTGCTGCCTGATTTGAAGAAAAATTATCCTGAAGAGGGAGAAAATATTTTGCTTTAAAAACCGTATTTATTTAAAGTGATTTGCATTAAAATTCCTTATCTAGGTAACTTTCAAGAAAAAAGTCCATATTCTTGAGACCCTTAATTTAGTGTTTATCATGCATTTATTTCATTTACGAAGCTTTTAAGGACACAGATATGAACAATAATCTCTGCCCTCAAAGAGCTCACAGTTGAGTAGGGGGAAAGTGGCATTTAAATTAGTGATTATTGTAGAAGTGGTATAATAAAGGATTGTACTCAGTTATTAGAGGTGCAGAAAATGTCACAGCTCTGGTTGAATTAGGTCTGGAAGTGAGAGTTGGTTGGAATTTATTACTAGAAGAAGGTGGTGGGGAGGCATTTTGTGCAGGAGGAGTGAAGAAAAGGATGCCAAAATTTGGAGTCTGTTAGGAACTATGGTAAGGGTGAAGGGTACAGTGCTAAAACTGGAGTGGTGAGAAATAAGGCTGGGAATACAGCAGCAACCAGAGGATGAAGGGCCTTGTAAATCCCTATGCCGAGAGCAAACCTTCAAGCATTTTGACCAAGGGAGTGAGGTGAGGAGATTCAGAAACACATAGGTACACTTATATCCACATCAGACCCTTGTCACTAAGCAATATATTTAGTTTTTTTTTACATAAACATTTCCTTATATTTACATAGTTTATATATTTTAAGAATGGCTTTTTTATATTTGTAGTCTATTCTCTGACCATTGGAGTTGCTTCTGTTGGAGTTGTTTCTATTTCATTAATTCAATTTTTCAAAGATTTTACTTTTTTGGAATATTTTCCTTTTTGGGAAGCATAGAGACAAGGGATAAAAACATTTTTATATTTTCTAAAGCATTTTGACTGATTATTTGTAATGCCCCTGTCTGTATGTAGATGTACGTTTCCCAATTCCTTTGTCATTTGTATTTACTTTTGTTTATTTAATGTGTGAAACTTGGCACCTGAGATCAGTGTTTATTTCAGTTTCTTATTGAGCTTTTAGTTTGTCTTGGCTTAGTACCTGCATCTTCTGTCTTCTCAAAATCACATGTCAAATGGGGTCAGAGTATTGACTTTATGCATGTAAGTCAGTTCTTTACATATTTTGAATAGGAAGCTTTAATTCATTTTCAGTTAAAGGTTCTTTTTTTAAAAATTTAATTGTCTTTTCTTACGTAATTTTTGTTGAAGTATATTGCATGTTCTAAGCTGAATTGTGTTCTTTCAAAATGATATGTTGAAGTTCTAACTACCAGTACCTCAGAATGACTGTATTTGGAGACAGGATCTGTAAAGAGGTAACTGAGTTAAAATGAGGTCATTACAGTGGACCCCAATCCATTATGACTGATGTCATTATGAGAACGGTTAGGACACAGACATGTACAGAGAAGACCATGTGAAGACACAGGGAGAAGAGGGCCATCAACAAAGCAAGGAGAGATGTCTCACAAACAGACCAACTCTGTTGACTCCTTGATCTTGGAGTTCTAGTCTCCAGAATTGTGGGAAAATAAATTTGTTGCTCAGGTTGCTCAATCTATGGTATTTTGTGTGACAGCCTTAGTAACTCATACAGCCTATATACAGGGGGAAAATATGTATGTGTACAGTAACGTATACCAGCATCATGACTCTGGGTTTTCACTGTCAGTAGCCTGGCTGTAGCATTTCCTTCCTCCCCAAAGATGTATCCTAAATTAGTTTGCCTATTTTTGAACTATATAAATGACATTAGGTATGTCCTACTTAGTGTCTTATCTTTATGACTTAATGTTTTTGAGATTCATCTATGTCATGATGGAGGAGTTCCATTTAAAAAAATATGTATTTGAGAGAAAGAGAGAGAATGAGAGAGAGAGCACAAGAGGAGAGAGGTCAGCAGGAGAAACAGACTCCCTGCTGATCAGGGAGCCCAATGTGGGACTCAGTTCTGGGACTCCAGGATCAGAACCTGAAACTGAAGGCAGTCACTTAATCAATGGAGCCACCCAGGCACCTGAGAAGTTTCATTTTAATTGCTCTGTTGAATTCTGTTGCATGACTTACCACAAAGTGTGTATTGAGCTAATGGATATTTTGATATTTTTCCCCTTTTGGGCTAAACTGAGAGTTGCTGTTATGAATGTTTTTGTACATATCTTTTGGTGCACATATATATGTGTTTCTTTTGAGTGTATTATTAGGAGTAGAATTGCCAGTTCATAGTGTGTGTGTATAGTTAATGTGTACTGTTTATACTTCCACCACCCAGTGAATAAAAATTTCATTGACCCTCCATTCTCATTTGTATTTAATAGCATTAGGCTCATTGCCTTCTTTTTATCTTAATTTTTTGCCCTTGAATGTTTAGAAGTTTTTCCTTTCTACATAATATTGATATCTGTTTATTTCTGTAATGTATAGATATACTTTCCTTTCTTTTGCTTCCTTTTCCTGTGCTGGACAGTTAAAATAGTATCACACGCCACCTCCTTGTGGCCTCTTTCCCCAGCAGTATAGCTCAGGTATTAATTGGCCCAAGAAATCTCCATGTTGGCTCTCTAACCAGCAATATATCCTTGGCAGTGGCAGCTCCTCTACCTCCTCCATCTTTACCTTCCATCCTTCCTTCTCCCTTTCCTGTTCCTCTTCTCTCTTCTTCTTCACTATGTACTTTTACCATTTTTCTGTATTTCTTCATAGTGCTTCAGTTTACTCTCTAGTGTCCTTTCATTTTAGCCTAAAGAACACCATTTCATGTTTCTTGTGGGGCAAGTCTGATGGTATTGAACTTACTTAGCTTCTGTTTATCTGGAAATGTCATCATTTCTTTTTCATTCTTAAAAGGTAGTTTTGCCAGATACAGAATTTTTGGTTGACAGATTTTTTTTCCTTCCGTCATCTTTAATATGTAATCCTATTCTTTCTGGCCTCCGTCATTTCTGATGAGAAATTGGCTGTAATCTTATTGAAGATCCCTTATACGCGAGGAGACCCTTCTCTCTTGAATCCTCTTTGGAATTCTTTGTCTCTCAGTTTTGCTCATTTAACTATTGGGTAGATCTCTTTGGGTTTATCCTTCTTGGAGTTCATTGAGCTTCTTGGATGTTTGGATTCATGTAGCCCAGCCCATAATATTTGGGATGTTTTCTGTCATTTAGGCAGGTATTTTCTCAGCTCCTTTTTATTTCTTCTTTTTCTGGGCCTTGTATTATGAGTATATTGGTTCATTTGATGGTATTCTAAGTCCTTTAGGCTCTGTTCACTTTTCTTCATTTTTTTTTTCTTTCTGCTGCTCAGACTCAATATTTTCAGTTGTCTTATTTTCACATTGCTGGTTCTTTCTTTGGCTGGCTCACAACTGCTGATGAATCTCTCTAGAGAATTTTTCTTTTCAGTTTTCTACTTACCAGCTCCAGAATTTCTATTTGGTTCCTTTTTATAATTTGGTCTCTTTATTGGTGTTCTCATTTTGTTCACACATCATTTTTACAGTTTCCTTCTATTCTTTGAGCATGTTTAAGGCAGTCACCTTAATGTCTTCGGTAGGTCCGGTGAATGGACTTCCTCAGGAATGATTTTCTGTCAGTTTTTTCCCTTTGATTGGGCAGTACTTTCTTGTCTCATTCTATGCTTTGTGAGTTTTTATTGCTGAAAACTGGACATTGAGTATTGTGGTAACTCTAGAAATCTGATTCTCTCAATCTTCAGGGATTGTTGATTTCGCTTTTTGACCTCTGGAACCATCTATTGGTGACTTTCCGAAATATTTTTTGCAAAGTATGTATTCCTTGTTTTGTGTGGTTAATAAAGTTTTCATTTCAATGTCTCTGTGGTCAGCTAATTGCCATATCTATAAATGTAGGTCAAGAGAAATAGAACAACACACAAACCTGCTTATGTGTGTTAGGGTAAAATTTATTTGAAGTAGATTTCAGGTAGTTCTCTTTGAGACCTGAATCAAAGTTGAATTCCAAATGTTACTTTTGTATATCTTCTCTTAAAATGAGGACATTACATCTCAGGCTTTGCAAAGTATACTTAATTCATACCTGAAATAAGGGAAGATTTTGTTCCCTTTTTCTACATATCCATGTTTACAACCTAGGAACCATCCCCTTCTTATCTCATCACTCAGTGGTACTTCAGGTTAGTATTAAATGGTATTATTTTGAAAATGTGCTTATTTTCTACCTTTTAGAGCCCAGGAGATCTACAAGTCATGAAATAGAGGAAATAGCAATACAACAAAACTTAGCTTTTGGGAACTAAAAATCCCTTTGTAATGTACTCTAGCACCACACACACAAAAAAAAACAAACCTTGATTTTAAAATAAAATATATTATCTCACACCTGTGTCCTGTATTTACATGGTTACCTCACTCGATTTGCCCCCCCCCCCCCAACAAGCTTCATGCCCCAAAAGCAGATAATAGGCGTGCCTGGATCTCAGCTGTTTACATATCTGCCTTTGGCTCAGGTCATGATCCCATGTGGTCCCATGTCAGGCTCTCTGGTCAGCAGGAATCTGCTTCTCTCTTTCCCTCTCTCCATATGCCCTATACTTATGCCATGCATGCTCTCTCTCAGTCTTACTGTGTCTCAAATAAAATCTTTAAAAAAAAAAAGCAGATAATAACCTTAGTGATGAAGAAATTCATTTTTTTTTCAGGGACATACATCTAGTAAAAGCAGGATTAAAAACCAATGATAGTTCTTCCTTAAACCATTTTCCTAACTCATCAGGCTTCCCAGATCACTAAATAGGTCTCCTCTTAATTTCACTCAAGCCATTCCTGACCTGCAGTTATTTTGGCTCTCTAGCACTCATCCCTAAAATATTTCTGGTTGCAGACTTTGTGTCACAGGATTTCTTCTCATTGGAGCTGGAAGGAAATTTTTTTCAAGTGCTTTAATGAAAGATTGCATAGAGTTGCAAGTAGCTATGGTTCCAGTTTTCTCAAGGAAATTAAATCAACTTCCTTGAGACAGAAAGACTGTAGAATTAAAAGGAGAAGAGAAAAAGTCAAAGACCTGAGGATGTTTGGATTTTTCAATCCTCCATCCCTGACACGGGCTCTCCACCCCCTCGCCCCACTTTCTGTAGTTTACATGCAAGATAAATTCCCCATTTTTGCTTAAACTGGTTTAAGTGGGTTTTTGTATCTTGCAACTGAAAGAACCCTAATAAAACCATGTACTTCATACATTTTTTTCCTGTACAATTAAAAAAAAGTCGGGGGTGGGTGGGTAGGACACTTTGTCTTGTACTTACTCTTACCTTTTTATACATTGAGAATCCTAACTTTCACACGTGTGTATGTATGGAATGTTAGTGTGACTGGGGGAAGAGATGTGGAAGGGTCTCAACATTGGCAACAATGAAAGGAGAGGTGAATTTTTTCTTTATAAATCTTTCATTGTTTCACATATTATTTTTGTTCTTTAAATTTTAATAAAGGAGGGGTACCTTGGTGGTTCAGTCCATTAAGTGTCTAACTCTTGCTTTTGGCTCAGGTGGTAATCTCAGGGTCATGTGACTGAGCCCTGGATAGGGCTCTGAGCTCTGTGCAGAGTCTGTTGGAGGTTTCTCTCTCTCCTTTTTTCTCTGCCCCTCCCTGCCTTGAACACACCCGGGTGTTCATGTACTCTCTAAATAAATGCAATCTTTAAAAAATTTTTTAATGAAACAAAATATTTGAAAAATAAAATGGGGCCACCTGGGTGGCTCAGTGGTTTAAAGCTTCTGCCTTCAGCTCAGGTCATGATCCCAGGGTCCTGGGATCAAGCCCCACATCGAGCTCTCTGCTCCACGGGGAGCCTGCTTCCTCCTCTCTCTGCCTGCCTCTCCACCTACTTGTAATCTCTGTCAAATAAATAAAATCTTTAAAAAATAAAATGTAGTTCTTTTGAGTTTAGATGTGCCTATTATGTTTGTAACAAATGAATGTTAATGTGTAGCATTAATAACAAAGTTTATTCCAAACACTTTGTTTTATTTTCTGAGAATCTTTCAGTCATGAGGATTGTATAAGCTTTATTTTTTGTAGTTCTTAGTTACAAAAATAATGTTACTGTTTTTCAAATTACAGAATTGAATGTGCATTTTCAAACTACATTTGGCATTCACTGAAAAGATTAAACGTACTTCTCCTGGTAGGAATCGTGGTTGTGCTCCCAGTTGAAAATTGTGCTCTAACATTTTCAACTCCTGTTATGATGTCTGCCATTGTGGATCTGTTCTATTTTACTTTTTTCTTTAGTTTTGTGGTATTTGTTAATTAGGCTTTCTGGTGTCTTGCATGTCGTTTGTTGAAAATAATTCATTCTTATTTTGTAAGTGTTTATTTTGAGTGACTTAGCGAGAGGTAGACATGATAATACTAATTTCTGTTTACTAAAAATGTATAATTCCAATTTAGTTTTTGCTTACATATATGTTTGGAATAAGTAAACAAAAACATGTATATATTATACACATATATGGTATACTTTTAGTGTCTGAGGTCTGTGACTTGGGATTTTAATGTTTCTAGTATCTTTTTTCCTCAATCCTCCTTTCTCTCCAAGCTACATAATTGTCTTAGTGTCATAAGTATGTTGAACTGTTTACAGAAGTCTGTATGTGTAGAGGGATGTTGTATATCTGTAATGCTGATTCTGTGATTCTTGCTTCCTGGCTAAGCTGAAGTTCTGCATGCTCCTCAATAAGAGATTCACTTAGAGTGAAGTTACTTTGAGCAGTCAGCTACACATTCTGCTTCCTTTGTCAGATCTTCCCTGAATATACTACAATTTTAGGTCATCTATCCCTTTCCTGAATAATTTTAAACTTATTTCAGCATTTATAATGTTGATCATCTTACCCTATTCTCATTAGTGTTCCTTCTGGGTAATGATTGAGCATTGATGAGATTAGGCAAGACAACATATATCCATATAAATTTCATTTATTTGTATTGATTACCCATCATCAGGAGATATAATTGCTCTTTAAGACCTAAATTCATGAGCAATATGTTTAGTATAATTTTTTATAACTTGTAATTGATGATTTCATTATGGATTGTTGAAGTAAATAAACAAGGAGGTTGTTAAATTGATGTTGCTTGGAAGTCTGTGCAAGCAAATCAAAGTCTGAGCCGGAGCCAATGCACTTGAATCTCAGAAAATTAAACTTAAGAACAACCAATCACAGACAACTAGATTTTCCCAAATACGGCAATTGCAAAAGTTATAGCCAATCAGATAATTTCCTTGATTTGCCTCTACATCTTCTTTATAAAAACTTCTTCCTGAGCTTCTGTCTATGGAATGTTCCTAAGCATTTTGGTTTGGCGCTACCCAGTTTGAATTGATGTATGCTCAAATAAACTTTTAACAACTTCAGTGTTCCTCAATTTGCCTTTTAACAGGACTATTCTTGTTGATTGCCCAGAAGTTTTCCAAGCTCCTCCCTAGAACTATTAAGGCAGGGCTAGGTAGATCACATATTATTCCGTCCCTACTTATTGTTGACTTCATTGCTGCATGGAATTTTATTTTTTCTTTCCTTTTCCAAAAAATTTTATTCATTTGAGAGAGAGGTGGGGGGGGCAACAGGGGGAGGGACAGATGGAGAGGGGAAGCAGACTGCCTGCTGATTGGGAGCCCGCTGCAGGGCTCCATCCCAGGACACTGAGGTCAGGACCTGAGTTGAAGTCAGAGACTTAACCGACTGAGCCACCCAGATGTTCCTGGAACTTTCTTATAATATCATTGACAAGAAGAGAAGTTCTATTACCTACACAGTATAGAGTGGCACATTCATGGTTTAGTCTTGCTTTTACCCTTTATTCCATTTAGGCAAGTTATAATTTTGATTTCTGTTAGGGTTAGGGTTAGGGTTATGATTGTAAGAATATAAATATTGTTTAATTTTATCTTTAAAACTTTACCTTGTTTTATACCCGTACAGGATTTTAGTGATATTACATGTTTGTCTGATTTAATACATATTTCTGCTATGCTCAACACATCTGTTACTTCCAACATAATATAATTCTTTTTCACCTGTTTTATTTACAAATACCACTTAATCTGAGTATTAGTATTTCTTATCTTTTGTTGGTGGTGACATTTGTTTTATATACATGTTTTGTTCCTTCAGCTAGATTTTTATAATTTTGAGGCCAGGTACCATGTCTTGTTTTTGTGCCAGTGGATCTTGATTAGTAAGTGCACAGTAATTATTAAGTTGAACTTCATTGCAACTGGGAATATTCTAGGAATATTTCCCTTTCATCTCATATAATAATTTAAAGGAGGTCTTTAATTTCTAATCACAAAGTTTTTGCCTGAGTGGTCCTAGAGGTTAAAAAGGGGGGATGTTATTTTGATTAATCAAATAGGCCAGATGGTCTTGGAAATTTTAGGAATACCTTGGAAATAACCACAAGTGTCTTCTTCAGGGCCCAGATCTTTGAGGTCAGCTTAGGTTTCTTAAATAATCCCCACACTGACCCAAGTATTTTCAGTATAATTTGCATGCAGGATTTCCCAGATATGAAGTAGTATATTGGTAACGCTATGGCTGAGATGAATGCTCTGCAAACTGATACGGTCGAGGTTATAGAACTCTGAGAGTCTGGTAAAAACTATGAATACATGTATATATTCATTTTGCTTATAATTTTAGGGAAGTAGTTGATCTCTAAAAATGACACATCCCAGGATGATCTGGTCTGGGAATAGCAGCATTGCAGATTCTTTAATTCTTAAATTCAGATTGATGTTAAGCTTTTTTCAACTCCCCTTTTTCTTTTCTCCTCCTTTCCCATTCTAAAGTTAACTAAGGGAGTTTCCTGCATCTGTGCCTAGAAAATGAGATAGCCATGTTATTCTGGCTTTAATTAGATTTGAGTGTCCTGGGAAAATGTTGCATAATATGTAAACAACATGCTCTTCTCTATGTCAAGTGAAAATAACAAGGTTGGTTTTTTTTTTTTTTAATTTTTTTTGAAAGAATTATCTTACAGGATGAAATTCAGGGTGGGAGGGACTTTCCCCTCCTCTGAACAGCTGTTGCTGCTATTAAAGCATTAAACTTAGTTTTGAAACATTATTTTTGAAAGTCAGATAAGCCCCTGCTTAAAACCTTAATTCTCTTCCCACGGGACTTCATAGTCCAATAAACAGTTTGCCAGTGCACATGTTGGATATTGTAATGGGAGAAGGTCATCATTACTTCTTTGCTTGTGTGGTGATTCAACAAGACTAGTAAGCTTCTCTTTATTTCCAAGTTTAGTTTCTCCTAAGACTCAAGAAGTATCTAAAGTCTTTGGAAAGTTGTCCTGTCTTTGGAGCGAGTATGTTTCCAAAGGATTCTAGCTATGGCAAATGCGAGTAACTTTTTTATTCATTAAGTGAGTATTGAGCATTATTATGTGTCTAGTACTCTTGTAGGTACCAACAATAAGTAGCAAATAAGACAGGTATAGTTTCTGCTCTTACAGACCTTCATGGAGATAGAGAATAAAGACATGACAAAATACATACTATGTTTACAGATGGTGATTGATCAAGAATGATAGAAGCAGTGCTATTTTCTTTTCTTTTCCTTTTTTTTTTTTTTTAAATTTGTCAGAGAGAGTGCAAGCGAGCTCAGGCAGACAGAATGGCAGGCAGTGGCAGAGGGAGAAGCAGGCTCCCTGCTGAGCAAGGAGCCCGATGTGGGACTCAATCGCAGGACGCTGGGATTATGACCTGATCCGAAGGCAGCTGCTCAACCAACTGAGCCACCCAAGTGTCCCAGTAGTGCTATTTTCAATAGATCGGTGAGGAAAGCTTTCTCCGAGAAGGTGATAATTTGAGTAGAGACCTGGATAAAGTGAAGGAATATGCTATGGGAATGTGTTTATTGTGCTTAAGAACCAGTAGGAGGCTGTATAGCTAGAATGGAGCCGTGAAAGGGAAACAGTAGGAATGATGTGGGAAATTTATGTAGCACTTTACAGACTGTATACTGTTGAAAGGCTGAGACCAGGGGATCTATAATCTCATTTGTGTTTTAAAAGTATTACTGGCTGTTGTGTAGAGAATAAATGATAGCTGGCAAGAGGGTGAGGAGGGAGACTAATAATGACATATTATTATTTAGTGACCTGAAATATATCCAGTAGTGGTTTAATGATTTTTTAATATAAGCAATTAAATTTTAATCTAGCATTGGACAAAAGTTTAGAGATACACACACACACACGCGTATGAGATATATATGATATATACAGTTCTGTTTTCAGTTCAGATCTTTCTCAGAGTTCAATAATTTCATGGTCATGAGAACATAAATCCTAGCCCTTTAAGATTAACACTTACTGTCTTAGACAGTTGGTTTTCTTTTGCTTTAATTTTTTTCTTATTAGAAAGTGAAAATGTTCTTTGTAGAAAATATGGAAAATAAAGTAAAAAGTAAAAATTACCTATAATTCTATCATCTAGATATAGAATTTTACCTAATTATTGGCTGTTATTTTGCTCACATTTCTGGAGGATTTCTATTTCTGGTTATATAGGTGAGAAGACAGAGGTGCAGGCCGACTTTAATTACTTGTTGAGAATCATCAGAGTAATTACTGTCATATTTTTAGTGCTTTATTGAGGTTCTCAGCTAGCCCCTGAGTAGAGTGAGAATAATGGTAGTTGCCAAGTTCCAGATACGAACAGTGAATTACCTAAGTATACCGTGACAAAATCAAGAGACACAATTATAATCATTTTTTTCCTTATCCTTAAAGCCATGTTCTTAGATCATGT
Source organism: Mustela lutreola (assembly GCF_030435805.1). Classification (NCBI taxonomy): domain Eukaryota; kingdom Metazoa; phylum Chordata; class Mammalia; order Carnivora; family Mustelidae; genus Mustela; species Mustela lutreola. Next base: position 6,733,427 of record NC_081290.1, on the reverse strand, counting down.
TGCAATATAGAGATCATTGTGCATCGTGTATTTCCCTAGAAAAAAGAGATTCTGCCCCTCAGATATGTAACATGACTATAGAGGTGCACCTGGGCAGCTCAGCTGGTTGGGTGGCCAACTCTTGATTTCATCTCAGATCATGATCCAGGGTCCTGGGATAGAGCCCCACATGGGCTCTGTGCTCAGTGAGTTGCAGGTGGGGGAGTCTGCTTGGAGATTCTCTCTCTCCCTCTGCCATTCTCCATGCTTATGTGCGTACTCTCCTCCTCTCCTTAAAACAAATAAATCTTAAAAAACAAAATAACATGACTGTATTACAGTAGATGTGTCCATTTTTTCACTGTGTACCTCAAATTTTACTTACATCTACACATGATGATCTTTTAACTAGAAAAGGAATTCTTCATCTCTGATTTAATTTCTCTATTTTTAGACTTTTAAAAAAATATCTGTGTAGATTACTTTTTCTGAGCTAGATTTCCTCATTAGCCTTGTTTTTTTGCCTTACAATTAAAAAACTCATTTAAAAATTACATAGCTGTGGCAGAGACAAATACAATTTCTCTTACAATTTCTATCCCTTGTTGTGATTAGATAAGGCAATACCTTGTGCTGAACAAGGTAGTATGGAGTGCAGCATTTTCAAGCCAGTAAGCCACTTCCATCCTTGTATTTCCTTTCATGGCAATCTTCAACTGAGAGAGAGAGAGAGACTGTATTCTTGAGTCAACATAGAAGCTTGCCAACCTACGTGGAACTTTGTGTGAACAAAAATAAGCTTTCATTGTGTTAGGTCTTTAATATTTTGGGAGGTTTAGTACTACAGCATAGTCTAACAATCTTATATGTTATATTTTGGGTATGTTTTATAACATGTAAATAGTTTATAAATATACAATGGTGATGGCATGCTTAGCCAAAAAAAAAAAGGCTTGGATACTTGGGTTGCTCAGTCCACTGAGTGCCTTCAGCTTGGGTCATGATCCCAGGGTCCTGAGATCAAGTCCCACATCGGGGGTCTTTGCTCAGCAGGGAGCCTGCTTCTTCTTCTGCCAACTGTTCCCTCTGCTTGTGCACGCAGTCTCTCTCTCTGACAAATAAATAAAATCTTAAAAAAAAACCCCTTTCATAATCTACGTCTTGTCTCTCCATCATTTTCCACAGTATTACTATCTCTAATTTTATATTATTTCAAGTTGAAAGCACATATTTTTTCTTGTCTTTGATCATATTCTTTCCTCTGCTAGAGTTCATTTTTTTCCTTTTACCTGTTAGATATAATGCATCTTTTAAATTCCAGATCCCCATTATACTTTCCCAAGAAAGGCTTTCCTAATTTTCTCTTTTCTTATACATTTGCAAATTTTTCAGTCTACAGCATTTTTTCTGTTCAAATTTATTTACCTTTATCTCTCTCACTGATAGTAACTTAGGAACACATGATATATTCATTTTTATAACTTGGTATGTAGTGGATGCAATAGATATTTGTTAAATGAATGCTATGCTTTTTTTTTAATGCTATGCTTTTTGAACAGAGAGCATTTTACATCTCTATTGGTTAACGCCTTTGTGAAAATTAGTTGACTGTAGGCAATAAAATAGGGGACCTTTTGGGTAGACTTAGGGGTCAGGAAAAATAAATGAGAGAGCAGGAAGGAGAAATTTTGCCACTTCATATTTTTCCAATGATTTAGTTAAGGGTTCCATAGTAATGGTTATGTATGTACTGTATTTCTCTATTATATATCAGAATATTGCAGCACTCTTAGCATGCTCTCCCTTCTCTTTTTTTGGTATTGCATTAGATTTTAATTTTTTTCTCCAAATTTTTTTAATTGACATATAATGGATATAAAGTATTGTTCTTTTTAGGTGTATAACATAATTTGATGTTTATGTATGTTGTGAAATGATTATCCATAGTAAGTCATTATCCATAGTTAGAAATATTTTTTGTGATAAGAATTTTTAATATCTATTAAACTTTTGAATACTTTTGAAAACTTTTGAATACTAAATCCAGTATTTTTTTAAGATTTATTTTTATTTATTTGACAGAGAGAGAGAGAGATCATAAGTAAGCAGAGAGGCAGGCAGAGAGAGAGGGGAAGCAGGCTCTCTGCTCAGCAGAGAGCCTGATGCAGGACTTGATCCCAGTACTCTTAGATCATGACCTGAGTTGAAGGCAGAGGCTTAACCCACTGAGCCACCCAGATGCCCTCTATACAATATTTCTAAAAAAGATTTTACTTAATTATTTGAGAGACAGAGAGAAAAGCATGAGCTTGGGGGAGGGGCAGAGGGAGAAGGAGAAGCAGACACCCTGCTGACCAGGGACCCTTATGTGGGACCCTATCCCAGGATCCTGGAATCATGACCTGAACCAAGGTCAGATGCTTAACTGACTGAGCCACCCAGATGCCTTTTCTTTTCTGTTTCAAGGTTGTTTTGGCTATGTGAGGTCTTTTGTCATTCCATACATGTTTTGGGATTATTTGTTCTAGTTTTTTGAAAAATGCTGGTGGGATTTTGAGAGGGATTAAATGTGTAAACTGCTTTGGGTGGTACGGACATTTTAATAATATTTGTTCTTCTAATCCATGAGCATGGAACATCTTTCCATTTCTTTGTGTAATCTTGAATTTCTTTCATCGTGGTTTTATACTTTTTGGAGTATAGATCTTTTACCTCTTTGGTTTATTCCCTAAGTATCTTAATGGTTTTTGGTGCAATTGTAAATGAGACTGATTCTTTAATTTTTCTTCTGTTGTTTCATTCCAGCAACAGATCAGAGTGCCTGGGTGGCTCATTCGATTAGGTGTCTGCCTTCGGCTCAGGTCATCATCTCAGAGTCCCGGGGTTGAGTCCCACATAGAGCTCCCTGTTCAGCCAGGGATATGGGAGGTTCTGCTTCTCCTTCTCCCTCTGCCCCTCCCCCCCACTCACGTGTGTGAGCATGTGCTCTCTTTCAAATAAATGTAAGTCTTAAAAATGCAACAGATTGGGGTACCTGGGTGGCTTAGTGGGTTAAGCCTCTGCCTTTGGCTCAGGTCATGATCTCAGGGTCCTGGGATCGAGCCTCACATCATGCTCTCTGCTTAGCGGGGAGCCTGTTTCCTCCTCTCTCTCTGCCTGCCTCTCTGCCCACTTGTGATTTCTGTCTGTCAAATAAATAAATAAAATTTTAAAAAATGCAACAGATTTCCATGTGTTGATTTTGTATCCTCTGACTTCATTGAATTCGTGTATCAGTTTTAGCAGTTTTTCCATGGAGTCTTTCTGGTTTTGGTGTATAGTATTATGTTATCTACAAATAGTGAAATTTTGACGACTTCTTTGTCAATTTGGATGCCTTTTATTTCTTTTTGTTGTCTGATAGCTGTGGCTTGACTTCCAGTACTATGTTGAATAAAAATGGTTAGAGTGGACATCCCTGTCTTTTTCCTGACTGTAGAGGAAAAGCTTTCTGTTTTTCTCCATGGAGGATGATATTAACTCTGGGTTTTTCATATAAGGCCTTTATTATGTTGAGGTATGTTCCTTCTGACTCAACTTTGTTGAGGGTTTTTAGCTTGAGTAGGTATTTTGTCAGATGCTTTTTCTGCATCAAAATGTTCATATGGTGGTTCTTTTTATTTATGTGGTGTATCCTAGGTGATTGATTTGCAGATATTTTATTTTTTAAGTAGGCTCCACCCCCAGCCTGGAGCCCACTTTGGGGCTTGAACACATGACCCTGCGATCACGACCTGAGCTGAGATCAAGAGTTGGATGCTTAACCGACTAAGCCCCCTAGGCACCCTGATTGATTTGCAAGTATTGAACCACCCTTGCAATCCAGGAGTAAGTCCCATTGGATCATGTTGAATGATTTTTTTAAAGTGTATTGTTGGATTTGGTTTGCTACTATTTTTTCAGAATTTTTAGATCTGCACTCATCAAGGATATTGACCTATAATTCTCTTTTTTAGTTAAGCCCCCCCCCCTTTTTTTTTTTTAAGATTTCATTTATTAGAGAGGGAGAGAATCACACGTGCGCACAAGAGCAGGGTGAGGGGCGGGGGAGAAGCAGAGTCCCTGCTGAGCAGGGAGCCCGATGAGGGGCTTGATCTTGGAACTCTGGGATCATGACCCGAGCTGAAGGCAGGTAGTTAATCAGCGGAGCCACCCAGGTGCCCTCTTTAGTGATGTCTTTATCTGGTTTTGGTATTGGGATATTGTTGGCCTTGCAGAATGAATTTGGAAGTTTTCCTTTGTTTTCTATTTTTTGGGGTAGTTTGAGAAGAATAGGTATTCTTTTCTTTTTTTTTTTTTTAAGATTTTATTTATTTGACAGAGAGAAAGAGAGCATGCACGCACATGCGCATAGGACAGGGAGAGGGAGAGGGAGAAGCAGGCTTCCCACTGAGTAGGGGACCCATGTGGGACTCCATCCCAGGGCTCTGGGATCATGACTTAAGCTGAAGGCCACGCTTAACCAACTGAACCACCCAGGCCTGCCCCACTTCTTCTTTACATGTTTTGTAAAATTCGCCCATGAAGCTTCTTGGCCCTGGACTTCTGTTAGTTGGAAGATTATTAATTACTGATTAGTTCCTTCTCAGGTTATGGGTTTTTTCAAGTTTTCTATTTCTTCCTATTTCAATTTTGGTAGTTTATGCATTTCTAGGTATTTATCCATTTTTTTTTTCTAGGTTGTCCTATTGGCATGAAGTTTTGCATAATATTTTCTTAATTGTATTTCTGTTGGTTGTTATTTTTCCTCTCTCCTTTGTGATTTTATTAATTTGGGTCCTTTCTTTTTTCTTTTTGATAAGTCTTGTCAGAGGTTTATCAGTTTTATTAATTTCAAAGAATGATCTCCTTTCATTAATCTGTTCTTTTTTCTTTTTTAGTTCTTATATCATTTATTTCTGCTCTAGTCTATTGTTTTCTTTCCTTTTACTGACTTTAGGCTTCATTTGTTGTTATTTTTCTAGCTCTTCTAGGTGTAGGGTTAGGCTCTTTATTTGAGGTTTTTCTTGCTTCTTTTTTTTTTTTTTTTTTTTTAAAGATTTTATTTATTTATTTGACAGAGAGAGACCACAAGTAGGCAGAGAGGCAGGCAGAGAGAGAGAGGAGGAAGCAGGCTCCCCGCTGAGCAGAGAGCCCGATGCGGGACTCGATCCCAGGAACCTGAGATCATGACCTGAGCCGAAGGCAGCGGCGTAACCCACTGAGCCACCCGGGCGCCCTTTTTCTTGCTTCTTGATGTAGGCCTCTATTGCTATATACTTCCCTCTTAGGACCACTTTTGCTGCATCCCAGAGGTTTTGCACAGTTGTATCTTCATTTGTTTTCATTTATTTTTTTATTTCTTGTTTAGCCCATTCATTGGTAGCATGTTGTTTAATTTCCATGTATTTGTGATCTTTAATGAATTCAAAGAAATTAAAAATTTATAGATAAATTAAAAATTTGTAGATAAAAATTTGTAGATTAAAGAACAAATTCTCATGTACCACCTAAGCTTATCACCTAATCTCACCATCTAATCAAAAATAAAACTTTACCATAATTCAGAAGCCTCCTATGTGTTCCTCCTGTACTGCACTCATTTCTCACCTTCTGATGTAGTCACCCTCCTGAAATTTATGGAAGTCATTCCTTTGTTTTTGCTTGATTTCATCATATATGACTTCATTTCTAAATCCAGTGTGTAATGCCCATTTTAAAACTTCATAATAAATAGAATTATAGTGTATATAGTTTTTTGTGACATGCCTCTTTTGTGCAGGATTATTTTTGAGATACATCCATGTTTGATGTGGATAGTTATGTTTTATTTCCACTGTTGTATAGTATCCCTTGGGATTCATATACCTTGATTTATTTGTCTGTTCGATTTATGGACGTTTAGATTGTGTCCGGAGTTTTGCTGTTACGATGTTGCCATGATCTTCTCTGATATATGTCATATGCGAGAATATATCTATGGTATATACACAGTAGTAGAACTGCTAGGATATGGAGTGTGCAAATGATAAATTATTTATTTTATTTTTTATTTTTTTAAAAGATTTTATTTATTTATTTGACAGAGATCACCAGTAGGCAGAGAGGCAGGCAGAGAGAGAGAGGGAAGCAGGCTCCCCGCTGAGCAGAGGGCCCGATATGGGGCTCAATCCCAGGACCCTGGAATCATGACCCGAGCCAAAGGCAGAGGCCCTAACCCACTGAGCCACTTAGGCACCCCTGCACATGTTAAATTTTATAAGATAATACCAACGTGGTTTCCAAAGCAGTTAAAGCTGTTTCCTCTTTCACCAGCAGTGGAGTGGTATTCCTCATTGCTCTCTAGCCTTCCTGTCACTTGGTCTTTATCCACCTTAAAAGAGTTTTGTCAGTCTGGTGGTGTCAGATGGTATCCCAAAATGATTTGAATGCAGAAGTCCCTGATTATTAGTGATGTTAAGTATTTTTTATATTCAACTTGTGCATTTGTGCATTTTATTCCTTATTTTCTATTTCCCACTTTTCATTTAGTTGTTTATCCTTTCCTATTTTATTCATAGGAATTCTTTATATATTCTAGGTACTACTATTTTTTAAAAAGATTTTATTTATTTGAGAGTGAGAGAGAGCGTGAGAGAGACAGAGAGAGCATGAGAGGGGAGGTCAGAGGGAGAAGCAGACTCCCCATGGAGATGGGAGTCTGATGTGGGACTCGATCCCTGTACTACGGGATCATGACCCAAGCTGAAGGCAGTTGCCTAACCAACTGAGCCACGCAGGCACCATAGATGCTACTAATTTGCCATCTATGAATGTGTTGCAAATATTTCCTTAGTAACTAATTGGATATAGGAGGTGAGGCAGAAGTCATTTAAAATTACTTCCAGGTTTGGGCAACTGAGTGGTTGCTAGTGGCATTAAACTAGGACATTGAAAATAGGAGGAGAAATAAATCTGGGGAAAAGGAATTTGAGGTATTTTGGAGTTTGATGTTTCTGTGGGATATTCAGATGTCTATGAGACATCTCCACATAAGGGTCTGAAGCTCAGGCAAAGACTGTTAGGCCACATCAGTCCAAAGGAGTCTTATGTAATGGGCCTTTCCAAACACTGCAGTTGGAAGGAATATTATAATTCTCAAACTCATTTGTCATCTGCCCATTGGATTCTTTTATGAAATACATGTCGCAGTCAAATGACCCACCGGACACTTCATCTTAGTTATTATTTTATTACTTTTTTGATCTGTTTACAATTATGTAGTTTTTCTTAACATCTCCAAGAGAGCACAGTGTTTTAATTTTGAAACACATCTAGCATATTTGTCTTACATAACATGCAGAGTATATATCTAGATTTAAACATTTTTCATTGCACAGTCATGTGGTATTTAGTTATACAAGTTACTCCATAAACACTGAAAACAATTCGGAAACATGTATATCTAAAATTCTACTTTTGTAGCTTTTCATTAAATAATAGTATTTTCATGTCCATTTTCAGGTAGTTCTAGGTTCTTCTGTGTATTTGGAGTTGCATATATATAACTGCTAGAAGAATATGAGGCCCCTTGGGAGAAGATAGCAGTAGAAGCCCATGGAGTAAAAGTTTTTCTTAAAAAAACAGATTGTATTATGGCTATTTTGTGAAGTTCTGAGAACTCGGTGAAGTCCAGACGTGGAAATCTCTCTTAATATCATTGAGAAGATGGGACAGGTGAGGAGCGTGTCAGTAGCAGGGCTAGGACCTGGTACGTTCACTAAAAATACAGTACCTCACCATAGCTTATAGTGCCTGGACAGAAGGATGACCTGTCCACCTCCCTCAAGGAGTAGTAGCAGCTAAATTGGTGACAGCGGTTGGTCACCTTTTAGGAGAACTGCAATCCAGGAACAGTTAGGGCTTGCATATATCGTATGCAGGACAGTGATGGCAGAGGTAGTCTCTTTCTGGTCCATCTTTATCAACATTATAGTCGTTATGTTCTCTGTTCAAGGAGATGTTTTAGACCTGTAAGAAGAGAAAGGAGGTATAAAAGTGTGTTACAATCGGCTCTGGCTTCAGCCTGGGTTCTGCTTGGGACATTCTGAGCCCCCAGGCAAAGTGTTTGGTGAGCTTTACTGCTACTGTATCGTCATTGTAGATTATAGGAGCTGCTTTTTTAAGGCCAAGAAAGGCCTCCAAAAAGTGGGTAATTTTTTACCATATTCAGTAGGGGCAATTTCAGTAGCTTTGCTTGAGTAGTTAAAGCTCTGCCTCAGGGTCGACAGTTCTACATAGGTAAGGTAACTTTTGATACTACACAAGATGATATCTTCATACAACAGTAAATCGAGGTAGAGGCAGGCATGGTGGTAAACACACTTTCAAGCCAAGGATCCCACTGGAAAACTCAATGCAAATATTTCTGAATTCCCCAGATTGACATTTCTTAAAGAGCAGTTCTTCTGCAAAGAACAGCAAACCTACCTTTCCTTGCTAATTGCTTTCAATAAAATCTTGATTTTCTTAGACGCAGGATTCAGGCATCTTTTCTCCCCATTCTTTTTCAGTGTGGCGCTGTAGAAGTAAGAAAGAGTTAAAATATTTAAAACAGTCTTGGGTCAGTAAAATAGATGGGAATATAGTTTTTAGATCAGACATTTATGTTTCAATCTAGATGTTTACCTTTGTTACACAGAAGTCTTAGAATCATTAAAAACCCTTTACTGATTGCATGATCATACTACTCTAATATATGATTACAACCAGGGAAGTGATATTCAGATGGCATTTCACTCACATGATCTCAACACGTGGACAAGATTGACTTGCTGGAATCACCTCAAGTTTTTCTAAGGACCTTGGATTTATAGATCCATCACTGATCTTGATACAAGTACAGCGTGTAGTTCTAGAGAGAGGTACTCCTGTGGGAAAAAGAGGTACAGACAGCAAGGGAGGTTAGTGCAGTTTTCATTTTAGGCATTTAATGTGGATTGGGTAGTGCTTAGCAGAACCAATATCCCCGTGTCATTTGAGTCAGTCAGAGAAAGAATAATCCCATTATAACACAGCTCTGAATGATTAATTAGTTGGTTATATGAAAGAATGGAATTGCAACTTGTGAAATGTAAATTCATACCCCTGAGCCCAGTTCTTATGGTTAATTAAGCTGAGTTGACTACAGAAGTATCTGTGTCATCCTCTCTTTCCTCATTCCCTTACATTTCTCTGTCTGTCCTCTTACCCTTCCTCTTCTGCTCCTCCTCTGTTTTATTCCATTTGCTTTTCTGACTGTCCACTCTGTTGCCAGAGGGATTCTCTTCTTACTTACCTTTCATTTATAGGCAGGCTGTAATACTATTGCAAATAAACCGTTCTCGTAATTAATTGAATTTATACCCAGTCGTATTTCTGATCTTACAAATTAAGTATCTCTTCATGTTCCTTACCTTGAGTTCCATTCAGAGTCAGAAAGATAAGGCAGAAGATAAGAACAGCACTTTGGTTCATGATGCTGTGACTGGAGGTTCCCCTGCAGTAGGCTCAGGAAGTCTTAAGCAGTGGAGTGTCTCAGAAGATCTGGAGCCAGGATGCCCTATTTATTTGTAAAGGCGCTTTCCCTCGATAACTCTGATTGGATAACATTATAGTTGACTCAGCAAAACCTGCAGCCTGTTCCTTGGGGAAGTCCCGTGTTGCAGAGTCAAAGGAATTGTTAATATTTATTGTGACTTTGAGCTGTGGAATTTCCCTCCATCTCCTTGTTCACTCGGAGTGAGTTAGGTTTCACTTTCCAGAACATGACTGGTTTCTTGAAAAACAGTTCATTGTGTGTAAGTTTTTTCAATGAAAAAAAATTTAATGAATCTTTCTGAATGAAACTTTGCTTCTCATCTTTTGCCTCCTGCAAAATAAAGATGTCAACTTAATCCTCAAGTCAGAGTCCTAAATACAGTTTTTTTCCCCAAGGTTTTTGTTTAAATTCCAGTTAGTTAACATTCAGTGTAGTAGTAGTTGTGGGTATAGAATTTAGTGATTCATCACTTACATACAACACCTATGCCCATCACAAGTGTCCTTCCTAATCCCCATCACCTATTTAACCCCACCTCCTGCCCACCTCTCCTCTAGCAACCCTCAGTTTGTTGTCTCTATGGTTAAGAGTTAGAAAGATGAATCCCCAGCTTTTGTATCAGCATGGGTAGGACTGGAGGACATTATGCTAAGTGAAATAAGTCAAGTAGAGAAAGTCAATTATATGGTTTCACTTACTTGTGGAGCATAAGGAATAACATGGAGGACATTAGGAAAAGGAGAGGAAAAGTGAATTGGGGGAAATTGGAGGGAGAGACAAACTATGAGAGACCGTGGACTTTGAGAAACAAACTCAGGATTTTGGACGGGAGGGGGTGTGGGGTGTTGGGTGAGCCTGGTGGTGGGTATTAAGGAGGGCACGTATGGCATGGAGCACTGGGCATGGTGCATGAACAATGAATCTTGGAACCCTGAAAAAAAATTAAAACATTTAAAAAAAGAGCCCGTTTCTTGTTTTGCCTCTCTTCCCCCCCCCCCCCATCCATTTGTTTTGTTTCTTAAGTTCCGCATGTAAGTGAAATCATAGGCATTTGTCTTTCTCTGGTATGATACTGTCTAGTGCCGTCCACACCACTGCACATGGTGAGACTTCATTCTTTTTTATAGCTAAGTAACAGTTGTTGGTTTTTTAAAAATATTTTATTCATTTATTTGACACAGAGAGAGAGAGAGATGATCACAAGTAGGCAGAGAGGCAGCGGGGGAGTGGGAGGAAGCAGGAGATCATGACCTGAGCTGAAGGCAGAGGCTTAATCATCTGAGTCACCCAGGCTCTCCAGCTAAGTAACAGTTTTAAAATGAGTATATCTTAATGCTGTGTTTTGAATCTATTTTAATTTGCAGCATTAAGTCATGAATATAAATATATTCATTCACCTCATGGGTTCCAGGGATGTCATATATTTTCTCTTTTTATCCCTACAATAACCTGTAAGAAAATACGAAAATTATCTTTATTTTATATATGGAAGAAGAACCTCAGGTAAGATTTGTGTTAGGTCATACAAAGGTTGAAATCCATTTAGTTTACTTATGATGTTTTTTCTTAATATTTGTTTTAAACTTTTGTAATTTCTTTTAGAGCCTAAGAAAGTTTTAAAAGTTCTTTAGTAATAGCAATTTTTCATCCTTTGTAGGTGAATCTAATTTTTGGAAATAAGAGTTTAGCCACACCTTTCCTTTTGATCAAATACTATAAATAGGTTTGGTCTTCTTGAACAAGTTCAAAGATCTGGAATTGGTAAGTTTCAAAGAATTCCAGAATGTTTTGAACACTCATGACTTAATTAGAATAACTGAATAGTCCCCTACATATAACTATTTTGAGGGAAAACACTACTTGTTTGGATATCTGATTTCTCTTAGTGTTGGTAAGTAAATTTTGTGTGGTTTAGAAAAATCCCTGAATGAAACGTCATAAGGAATGTCTAGAATGCCATAAAAAAAGGATTAATAGCCATGATAAGATTATTGCAAAAAACAAAGGATTTCCTTTTTGAAGAAAATGTTTATTTTTTTAAAAGTTTTTAAAAAATATTTATTTATTTATTTGATAGAGAGAGAGAGAGAGAGAGGGAGAGCGTTCACGCACAAGCCAGGAGAGCAGCAGGCAGAGGGAGAGGGAGAAGCAGGCTTCCCACAGACAGAGAACACACCGACAACATGGGGCTCAGTCCTAGGACCCTGGGGTCATGGTCTGAGCTGAAGGTAGACACTTAACGGACTGAACCACCCAGGTGCCCCTGGAGAAAAATATTAAAAAGGGGCATGAATAGAGAGACCTTGGGAGAACAGGATGGAAACAGGTTGGTTTAACATTGATACAATTCAAAGATATTGTCACATGCAAAGCAGAGGATAAAAAGTGTCAGTTGTTAAACTGGTAAAGAAATTAGCACAATTTTAACAGGGCAAAATAGGGGCAAAAATCAGTTTCTTAGTATTCAGTAGCACTTGGCCGATTATTCACAGCAGGTAGCGTCAGTAGGAAGCAGGTGATACCCAGATGGTGTACTATGCTGGGCCCAGCAGTGGAAATTCAGTATCCAAGGGATATAGTAGTTTGTTTTTGTCAGCGATTGGCAGTAGGGGACCCAAGGTGACATGCTGTTCGGAATGTAGGCATCATCATGCTTCAATGGGCAATCTCGCGCAAGTGAATACTTGGAACCTGGGGAAATATCTGGGAGGCCTTTCCATAGTCCGTTAAGCTGCAACAATCTAGAGATAGGCCAGGTTGAGGCTGAGTTTCATCCTCGGATTAAACTCGTTTAGCTGGTAGATACTGGTGTAGAGCTTGGCACAGATACCATGAGGAGCACATATCTGCAAACTAGGCACACGTAAAACTTGACACCTCAAATGTAGGAATGTTGTCATCAGAACAATGACAAAGTTGTTGCTTGGGGCAGGCCAACATTGCTCAGTCTGTGCCAGGGCGAAGCTCTCAGGTCAGCAAGTCAGGGGAACTCGCTGGGGGAAACTGGGAAGACAAAAGGAAGGGGAATGAGACAGGAACTGCCAGATCCCAGAAGACTTTCACATGGCAGAGACTTTCTTCTGATGAGGGAAGGGCTCAGGAGAGAGACCGTGGTATGGAAGGGACCTCCCATAGCTCTTTGTGCAGGATAAGAAATTAGATTGTGAGAAAAAAGGCCAGAATTTTTAGAGAAATGTTTGACATTCAAGGATGGAAGAGTTTCTGAACAATTCCAACATTAAAAAAAAAAAAGTGATAAGTTTACTTTTGTCTGTTTTTAAATTCTCAGCTAACATGCTCTCTCAAACAGAGTTTGAGGCAGATTAGCTATGAAGTGGACTAGATATGTTATTAATGAGAAAATATTTCTTACTGGTTTTTTAAGTTAAACATTACAGAGCAAAAACTGGGCCAGACTATGTTCGAAGTGCTTTATGATTATTGACTCAGTTATTCCTTAAATAATGACTCATTTAATCCAGAAACTTTAATTCTGAAGGCCATGTTCTTTTTCTAACATCTTAACTTTATTTTACTTTTTTCAGTGTTCTAAGATTCACTGTTAATGCGCCACGCCCAGTGCTCCATGCAGTCCGCGCTCTCCTTAAGACCCACCAGGCTCACCCCTCCCCCACCCTCTTTCCTCGAAAACCCTCAGTTTGTTTCCAAGTCCAGTCTCTCATGGTTCGTCTTCCTGGGATCCTAACCCTTTTTATCACATATGTCATTTACAAATATATTTTTCCACTTAGTAGGTTGCCTTTTAGTTTTGTTGATTGCATCCTTTGCCATGAAGAAGCTTTTTATTTTGATGCAGTCCCAGTGGACTTTTATTTGCTTTTATTGCTTTTATTTCCCTTGCCTCAGCAGACACATGTAGAAAAATGTTGCTACAGCCAATGTCCGAGAAATCACTGTCTGTGTTCTCTTCTAGGATTTTTATGGTTTCACATCTCATATTTAGGTTCCCAGTCGGTTTTGAGTTTCTTTTTTGTGTTTCTTCTAAGAAATTGGCCTACTTTCTTTAGCATGTAGCTGTCCAATTTCCTCAACACCATTTGTTGAAAAGACTCTTTTCCTTATTGCATATTCTTTCCTCCTTTGCTGAAGAATAATTAACCATAAAATTGTTGGTTTATTTTTGGGTGTTCTATTTTATTTATCGATGTGTCTGTTTTTTGTGCTGTACTATACTATTCAGTTACCACAGCTATGTAACATAACTTGAAGTCTGGAATTGTGATGCCGCCAGTTTTGTTCTGCTTTTTCAAAATTGGTTTGACTCTCTGAGGGTCTTTTGTGGTTCCATACAAATTTTAGGATTATTATTTTATAGTTCTTTGAAAAATACTGATAGGGAGTATATTAAATGATTGCTTTGGGTAGTATAGACTTTTTTTTTTTGTTAAAGATTTTATTTATTTATTTGACAGACAGAGATCACAAGCAGGCAGAGAGGCAGGCAGAGAGAGAGGAGGAAGCAGGAAGCAGGCTCCCCGCTGAGCAGAGAGCCCGATGCGGGGCTCGATCCCAGGACCCTGAGATCATGACCTGAGCCGAAGACAGTGGCTTAACCCACTGAGCCATCCAGGCGCCCCGGGTAGTATAGACTTTTTAATGATTTTTTTTTTAATAGTCCGTGAACACAGGAATGTCTTTGTTTTTGTTGTCTTGAATTTCTTTCATCAGTGGTTTTGTAGTTTTCAGAGTACAGGTGTTTACTTTCAAGTTTATTTCTAGAAATTTTGTTTTTGGTACAATTATAGTTGGAATTGTTTTTTTAATTTCATTTTCTGTTGCTTCATTATTTGTGTACAGGAATGCAATGGATTTCTAAACAGTGCTTTTTTTTTTTTTTAAGATTTTATCCATTTATTTGACAGACAGATCACAAATAGGCAGAGAGGCAGGCAGAGAGAGAGAGGAGGGGAGAAGCAGGCTCCCCACTGAGTGGAGAGCCTGATGTGGGGCTGGATCCCAGGACCCTGGGATCACGACCTGAGCCAAAGGCAGAGGCCCCAGCCCACTAAGCCACCCAGGCTCTCCTATACAGTGCTTTTATATCCTGAATTCATTTATCAGCTCTAGTAGTTTTTTGGTGGAGTTTTTAGGATTTTCTATCTTTAGTACCATCTCATCTGCAGAATGAAAGCTTTACTTCTTCCTTGCTAAATTGGATGCCTTTTTATTTCTTTTTGTTGTCTGATTACTGTGGCTAGGACTTCCAGTACTCTGTTGAATAAAATCAATGAGAGTACACATCCTTGTTTTCTTTCTTTTTTTTTTTTCTCTTGTTGCTGACATTAGAGAAACCATCTCTGTTTTTCAGCAGAAGTGTGACACTGGTGGTATATAAGCCCTGAATTATGTCGAGGTATGTTTCCTCTAGAACCGTTTTGATGAGGGTTTTATTACAAATGAATGTTCTGTGTCCTGTGGTTCTTTTCCTTCATCTTGTTGATGTGTGATAAATCACACTGATTTGTGAATATTGATCCACACTTGCCTCTCGTGAATAGATCCAACTTGATCACAGTGAATGATTGTTTTAATGTATTGTTAGATTTGGTTTGCTAGTGTTTTGTTGAGGAGTTTTTGTTTCTATGTTCATCAGAGTTATTGGCCCATGGTTCTCTTTTTTTTGTGGTGTGTTTATCTGTTTTTGGTATCAGGATGATACTGATCTCATAGAATGAATTTGGAAGTTTTCCTTCCTCAATTTTTCTTTCTTTTCTTTCTTTTCTTTTTTTTTTTTTTTTTGAGTATTCAGAAGAATGAGTATTAACTCTTTTTTAAGTGATAGAACTTGTCTGTGAGGCCATCTGGTCCTAGAGTTTTGTCTTTTGGGAGGTTTATTTTTCTTAATTCAATTAGCCAACATCATTAATTTCAGATGTAGAGTTGAGTAAATTCATCAGTTGCATATTAAAACCCAGTGCTCATCACATGACGTGCTCTTCTTAATATGCATCACCCAGTTACCCCAGCCGCCCACCCACCTCCCTTCTAGCAACCCTTAATTTCTTTCCCATAGTTAAGTCTCTCATGTCTCCCTCTCTGATTTCTTCCCATTTGTTTTCCCTCTCTTTCCTGATGATCCTTTTTGCTGGTTCTTACATTCTTCATATGAGTGAAACCATAATGTTAATTGTCTTTCTCTGACATTTTACTCAGCATAATACCTTCCAGTTCCATTCCTCTTGATGTAAATGGTAGGATTTATCTTTCTGATGGCTCAGTAAAGGAGTTTTTTTTTTTTTTAAATTATGCTTCAGTTCCATTACTGGTAACCCATCTGACCAATTTCTGTTTCTTCCTGATTCAGTTTTGGTAGGTTATGTGTTTCCAGGTATACCAATTCTTCTAGGTTGTAGAGTTTTTTCACATGTAAATTTTCATAATTTTCTTAAAATGGTTCATATTTCTTTGGTGTTGGTTGTTGTTTCTCTTTTTTCATTAGTGATTTTGTTTATTTGGGTCTGCTCTCTCTTTTTGTTGAGTGTGGCTACCTACAGGTTTATTGATTTTATTGATGTGTTCAAAGAACCAGCTGGTTTCATAATCTGTTCTATTATTTTTTTCTTTTGGTTCCTATATCATTTATTTCTGCTCTAATTTTTGTTATTTTTTTCTGGTTTTGAATTTTGTTATTTTTCTAGATTCTTTAGGTATAAGGTCAGGTTGTTTATTTGAGTTTTTTCTTTTTTCTTGATGTAGGTCTGTATTGATAATAACTTCCCTCTTTGAACTGCTCCCAAGGTTTTTGAATGGTTGTGTTTTCATTTTCATTTGTTTCCATGTAATTTTTGATTTCTTCTTTGATTTTTTTGGTAGGCCCATTCATTATTCAGTAGCATGTTATTTAACTTCCATGTATTTGGGCCCTTTACAGATTTTTTCTTGTGGTTGATTTCTAGTTTCATAGCATTGTGTTCAGAAAAGATGTGTGTTATGACTTCGATCTTTTTGAATTTATTAAGATTTGTTTTGTGGCCTAATATGTGATTTTTTCTGGAGAATGTTCCACATGCATTTGAGAAGAACATGTATTCTGCTGTTTTAGGATGCAATGTTCCACATATATATGTTAAATTTATCTGGTCCATTGTGTCATTCCGAGCAAATGTTCTTTTATTGATTTCCTGTTTGGATGATCTGTCCATTGATGTAAGTGAGGTGTTAAAGTCCCCAACTATTGTATTACTGTTGATGATTTCCTTTACATTTGTTGTTATTTACTTTATGTATTTGGGTCCTCCCATCCTGAGTGCATAAATATTTTCAATTATGTCATCTTTTTGGGTTGTCTTCTTTTTGATTGTGTAGCATACTTTTTTTTTAAAGATTTTATTTATTTATTTGACAGACAGAGATCACAAGTAGGCAGAGAGGCAGGCAGAGAGAGAGGAGGAAACAGGCTCCCTGCTGAGCAGAGAGCCCGATGCGGGACTCAATCCCAGGACCCTGAGATCATGACCTGAGCCGAAGGCAGACGCTTAACCCACTGAGCCACCCAGGCGCCCGTAGGGTACTTTTTTTGTCACTTGTTACAGTTTTTGTTTTAATTTATTCTATTGTAAGTATTGCTACCCTTTCTTTCTTTTTTTCTTTTTAAAAATTCATTTACTTATTTATTTGAGAGAGAGAGAGCATGAGATGGGGGAGGGTTAGAGAGAAGCCAACTCCCTGTTGAGGGGGGGAGCCCAGTGTGGGGCTTGATCCCAGGGCCCTGGGATTATGACCTGAGCCGAAGGCAGATGCTTAACTGACCAAGCCACCCAGGCACCCCATACTCTGAGTTTCTTTTGACATCCATTTCCATGATCAATGTTTCTCTGCCCTCTCACTTTCAATCTGCAGGTGTCTTTAGATCTGAAATGGTTCTCTTGTAAGGCAGCATATAAATAGGTTTTTAAAAATCTACTTTGTCATTCAGAGTCTTTTGATTTGAATGTTCATTTATGTTCAAAATAATCATTGACAAATGCATATTTATTGAAAATTTTGGTACTTGTTTTATGGTTTTTTGTTGTGTTATTTTTCAAGGCTGCTGTGTAGAGCATGGGAGAGGGGAATGAAAACAGGGCAGTGAAAAGTGCCACAGAGTTCTGTTCTTACTGAGATAAGCTGTGTCTTAGATGTTTTCCATACTGCTGCAAACTTTTGGCTAATTTGAAGAGTTCTGAAAAAAGTTGGTTTTGATAGATTTTTTTCCCCCCAATGCTCTTTTTTCTTTTATAGAGGAGATTTTCAGAGGTCATTACTCCATCATTCCAGTGTACTTTCTATTGAGTTAGTTTTTTTGTTTTCCTTTTTTTTTAAAGACTCTATTTATTAGAGAGAGAGCACACACATACATGAGCAGAGGGAGAAGAAGCGGGAGAAACAGACTTCCTGCTGAGCAGAGAACCCAATGTGTGGCCTGATCCCAAGACCCCAGGATCATGACCTGAGCTGAGGGCAGATGCTTAACAACTGAGCCACCCAGTCGTCCCTATGTTCTTCTTCTTTTTCTTTCTTTTTGAGGTAAAATGTATGTATACATATATACATACATATATATGTGTATGTATATATGTATATATGTATATATACATATGTATGTATGTATGTATATCTACATACATATATATGTATATATATCTGTATAATATAGATATTATATATAAAAGATATAGATTTATATCTATATAAAATGTATATTAAAAATGTATATATGTAGAGAGAGAAATGTTTAGATCTTCATTGTACTGTTAAATGAATCTCACAAATGCATACAGTTGTATAATCCAAATCCTTGTCAGGTTATAGAATATCACTAACACTCCAGGAACTCCCTTCATGCCACTTGCCAGTCTGTCCTCACGCCATCTCCTCTACTCCTGACACTGTTGCTCTTCTGAATTTTTTTAACTATAGATTTGTTTTGTCTTTTTTAGAACTTCGTATAAATGGGACCATTCCAATATGTGCTATTCAGTGCAAGGCTTCTTTTTCCCAGCAGATGTTTTAGATTCATCCATGTAGTTGCATGAATCCGTATTTTGTCTTTATTGCTGCATAGTATTCCATTGCACAAAAAGGTTTATCCATTCTCTTGTTGATGGACACCTCAACTGTTTCCACATTTCAGTTGTTAGTATAAAACTAAGCCTATGGAAAAAGGCCGAGTCACATTCCTCTAGGGACTAAATTGCCCCCACCTGGAGGCTTTGCTAAGGGCAAAGGGCAATCCTAGCCTGACTGACACTTAGCCTCAGCCTGTAAGGATCTGTAAGTCTACTTACAGATCTGTAAGTCTACTAACCATTCCTTTGGAAACTTTATCTCTAAACCCTCCGAGATACATGTTGACAAACATTTCCAAGCATATGGCCCACTGATACACATCAAAAGGGTCTTACATAAAGGTTTTATTACTTACCAGTAATAAATAACCAGTAATGAATAACCTTTTTCCCAAACAATCGCTAGCCCCTCAAGGTCTTGGAAACCTTACTTCCAAAATTCCTTAGAGACTTACGCCATCCCTAATCTCTTCCCAATTTGCAGTCCTCACATCCCCAGGGCAGCAGCTCTAAACTGTTTTTTGCACCAAAGACATCTCAAGAATTCTTTCTTGTCCGTTGGCTCCAAACTCTATGTCATTGAACTTTATCTATATTCTAAGACTTCATCATATGGAAATATTCGGTAAATATTGGCTGGGGAGGATAGATAGATAGGTAAATCTATACAGATTTGAAGAAACAGCATAAGTAAGAATTGTACATCTTCAAAAAGAAATTCTGTTGGCTTGTATTTGTACATGAGGACATGGTTATTATTGATTTTTCTAGATTGAGGAACCAAGTTTAACTTAAGACTGATTTCCTAAGGAGTTAATATGGATTAAAGTAAGTAGAATTAATACATATTTTCTTAGTGTGGTATAGTCCAGGCTCTTCATTCCAAGGACTGTAGGGTAACTATACAAAAGGTGATGCTCCTAAAAAGTTTCCTAATTATTTGTTGGAAGTTCTCTTTAATTATCCACTGAATGAATGAAAGAATGCAAATCTTTTCAGTGTATATTACATATACGCCATAGATGGTGTTTGAAGAATGAGGAGAATTGCGCTTGTTCTCGTAATAGTGTTGGGGTCCAAAGTAATCTCAGGGAAAGTGATCTGATGTTTGTCCTTGATGGTTTGTATTCTAATTGGAAATAGCAAAAATTAAGAAACAATGACTACCAATGAAGGAACTGTATGATCAGTGCCAAATGAGTGGCTCAGACAATAAATAATATATTCATAGAAGAATGTGCTCATAAAGATCAGGAGCATTCAGATGAACACTGTTGTGTCTATTTAGACAAATGGCCAGGAAGGGAAAGCATATCCAATTAGAGAAGTGTTATAACTAATGGTATAGGAGGAAGCCAGCCAACCAGGCAGGTAGATTGGTAGAGTCTCTCAGAGATGGGTAATACTTTTTTAGGATTCTGTAGTGTCTGGTTCTCAGTTTTATAGTCCAGAAACACTCATTTTTTTTCTAATCATCCAGAGTAAAGAATTAATGTTCTTAAAGAATTAATTCTGTTAACCAAACATACAAGAGACTAAGACGCAAATTAAAAAAGACAGTTTATTTATTTATAATGAGGACCTCCCAATGACTGGGAAAATTGAGTCTGGTATCCAAGTCATACTTTTCCTGTATCGCAGCATCTGGGAAGTTGAATTAGTAACCTGAATGTTGTCTGGTGAGCATAGAATCAAAACATAGAATCAAATCAAAGAATAGAATCCTTCTATTCTTGCTTTAAATGGGAATTTGCTTTAGGGAAGAAAATTTTGTATATGTTATCAATGTGGAGAAGAATTTGGAAAAAAAAAAAGGTATCTTTTTTGGGATAATAGCAAGCCAACTATTACTTGCTACATCTACAGGCAATACTAGGTGAATCATTTGAATAAAAAGCTAAAGCTAAATTACAACTCTTCTTAAACTTATTTTCTAATTTTTTCAAAGCTCTTGCATACTTCTTTTCTTTGTATTCACTGATCTGAGTTTAGTTTTGAAAGAAAAGAAGAGTTAAGGAAATATTCCGTCTTTAGTTTCAGTTTCAGATGCTGCTGGTTTATCTTTAAGCTTTTAATTATGGCATTAGGCCAAAAGAAGCAGTCTGCCCTGACTGATTTGTTTTGGGCCAAGAAAAGAAATGCTTTCCGAGAAACCAGTGTGCTTAAAAGAAGTTTCCTAAAAAGTGAGCAGGAGGAGTTCAGTGATTTCTGTAGACTGGGAATTCCCTCAGTTGATGTACAGTGTACCTTGGAGGGTGTAGGAGTGGAGGGCATAACTTTCCTTTTCACAGATTTCTTGTTTGTTTTGTTTTTTGTTTATGTATGTGTGTGGGGTTTTTTTTTTTCCCTAGGTAGGCTCCATGCCCAGTGAATTTGAATTTTTTGAATTCACAACCCTGAGATCAAGACCTAAACTGAGATCAAGAGTTGGTTGCTTAACCTACTGAACCACCCAGGCACCCCTCCCTTTTCATAGTTTTAATTGAACTCCCACAAGATTCCCTTAGCTGCCAAAGTTTGGTTAATACTGCTTACACACTTTTAAATTTTTGATACATTTTATCGTTCACAGCCAGTCTGAGCAAAGTGTAGAGTGGGTGGTAGACCCTTAAAATCATCATGATTGGGAGATCTGAGAATAGCTTCTGTTGGGATCCATTTTAGACCACACAGTTTTCTGCTTTCTTCAGTTTATGGGATGATGGGATGGGCTAGGCATCTAGAGATACAGTATACAGTGGTGTCTCCCACTTGCTCTGTGATCTTAGATGTTAGCTGTGTCTGTTCAGTTTTCTTATATTTAGATGCTCATTGTAACACCTAATCCATCTACCTTTAAGGTTGTTCTATAAGATGACAAAGTATTAGAAGGGTATTTTAACAAATCTAAATGAATTTTTTACCAGCCAGCATTTTCACAAATATAGCCAGTTCTCTGGCCAGATTTTAGTTTTTCTCCTACGTTCAACAAATGGTATTTTCTCTCTGGATGGTGAAGTTATTTGTGTCATCAGATGTTTCTGTTATTCAATAGCCATAGGTATATGAGTCTCTGGATAGAGCTGAGGGTTGGAATCATGCAGTATTTACTCTTAGGAAAGGCCTTGTTTAGACAACTTGGCTTAGCTATGATAAAGTATACTGGGAATTTATAAAACAAGATGATGATGCCATTTTTCACTTCATTTTCATTGTGCTGTAACTCCTAGCCTGAAAAATAAAACAAAAAAAAAAAAAAAAAGGGAAATCCATAAGAATTGGAAAGGAAGAAATAAAACTTTGTAGAGATCATCTACATAGAAAACCCAAAAGAATTTACTAAGTGTTAAAGTAATATCAGAATTGATCAAAGTAGATAGCTAGCAGATCAATGTATTATGTTTTCTACATCAGTAACAAATAATTAAAATATCATTTTAAAAGAAAAAATTTATAGTGGCAACAGTAGGCATTCAAAAACATGAAATGATCAGGAATAAAACTGACAAAAGACAAGCAAGACTTGTTTGTTTACAGGAAATGTAGATGAATTTTTCTAAAATCTCATCAAATAAAATAGTGGTGAGATTAAATACAGAGTGATTACTCTTTTTATAAAGTTCAGTATAACTAAAGTTTAATATTTTGTTTAGGCATGTTTATAGAAATCTTTTTTAAAAACGAGAGAGCAGAGGTTGCATAACAATATGAGTGTAGTTAATGCCACTGAACTATACGCTTGAAAATGATAAAGATAGCAAAATGTTATGTTTCTTTTACCACAGCTTAAAAGAAAAGGGTATAATAAACACAGAACTCGGGATATTTATTATATCCTGAGTTGGAGGAGAGAAGGAAACATGACAGGGAAGGAACATAATTATACCTTTATTTTAAGTGATTGTGAATGTTCTCATGAATTCATGGGTCTTCATGGTATTACAAACATATATGTGTGTGTATATGCGTGCATGGATCAGAGAAGACAATGTATGTATCATCAACTAAATGATTAATCCAAATCTATACACCTGAAATTCATTAAAAAATTAATTTACCATAAAGTCCTCACTTCAGGGAAATAGTTTTAGATCCTTTATTTCTCCTTTGAAGAGGAGCCAAAGAAATGTGGCCTAATTATGCCACTACTTTTCTGAGTCATTTTATATCTTAAGCATTGGGGAGTTTCCAAGAATCTCTGTTAAATTATGGCAATATTTTGGTTTAGTAGAGTGATAGATGTGTTCAAATTAACCTTCTATCCGGAGAGGGTCATTGAGTTGTTAATCCAGACATCAAAGAACCGAAGAGGGAGAGATGGAAAGACTATGATCAGTGAAGTAAACAGTAAATGTGCTGGTGTGAGATGAAATTAGGGGATAGGCGAAGAAGACAGAAGGTGGGAATTGGTTTCCTTTTTGATTCCCTTTCCCCCTCTCTCTTTCTCTCGTGTGTCTCTATTTTTTTAAGCTTTTTCTATATTTTTCTCTTTAACGTCTTTCATTTTTCTTTTTTTTCCCTCTGTCTCTCTTTCTTCATAGCTCTAGAAGGCTGGAAGACAGTGGTTTAGTATATACTGGTGAATCTCAATACAGGGACTCTGTAGTTTTGCTTGGTTCCTAATATAAGAAAACTGAAGGATGGCTGATTTTTGTACTAACTGCCTGAATAAACTACTTAGTGTTAGAATTTATTTTATTAATAATATATCAAAATTAATACCATATGTTTTATGCTAAGATGTGCTATCTTTTTCTGGGATTTTTAAATTATTTATTATTATTATTATTTATTATTTATTATTATTAGTTTTTGATGCAGTGTTCCAGGATTCATTGTTTATGTACAGCACCCAGTGCTCCATGCTGTCCGTGCCCTCCTTAATGCCCACCACCAGGCTCACCCATCCCCCACACCCTCCTCCCTTCTAAAACCCTCAGTCTGTTTCTCAGAGTCCACAATCTCTTATGGTTTGTCTCCCCCTCCAATTTCCCCCAATTCATTTTTCCTTTCCTTCTCCTAATGTCCTCCATGTTATTCCTTATGTTCCACACGTAAGTGAAACCATATGATAATTGACTGTCTCTGCTTGACTGATTTCACTCAGCATAATCTCCTCCAGTCCCATCCGTGTTGATGCAAAAGTTGGGTATTCATCCTTTCTGACTGCTGAGTAATACTCTGTTGTATATATGGACCATATCTTCTTTATCCATTCAAGGGTTGAAGGGTATCTTAGCTCTTTCCACAGTTTTGCTATTGTGGACATTGCTGCTATGAACATTGGGGTATAGAAGGCATCTGTATCTTTGAGTAAATACCCAGTAGTGCAGTTGCCAGGTCATAGGGTAGCTCTGTTTTTAATTTTTTGAGGAATCCACACACTGTTTTCCAAAGTGGCTGTACCAAATGGCATTCCCACCAACAGTATAAGAGGGTTCCCCCTTCCCCACATCTTCTTCAACATTTGTTGTTCCTGTCTTGTTAACTTTTGCCATTCTAACTGGTGTAAGGTGGCTGTGCTGTTTTTTAAAGATTTCATATTTAATCTTAAATTTATCACATTTGATCTTAATGATCACTTTATAAGGTGTACAGGTATCCCTTGTATTTTGGAAGCTTGTGTTATGTCTGTCTGTCTTTCTTTCTTTCTTTCTTTCTTTCTTTCTTTCTTTCTTTCTAGGTTTTATTTAGTTGAGCGAGAGAGAGAGAGCGAGCAAGCATGTCCAACGGGGGGGGGGGGGGGCGAGGCAGAGGGACAAAAAGAGCCAGAGAGGCATGGTTCCATCCCAGGAGTCTGAGAGTCTGAGATCATGAACTGAATCGAAGTTGGACACTTAACCAACTGAGCCACCCAGGTGCTGCGTGCCACTTCATTCTTAACAAAAAGACATGTTAGTATCTGTTTTTGATAGCTGAAAGGAATCCAAAGAGGATTTTAGCCTTTATGGAAAAAAGTGAAAAGTGAAAGGGTGTTCAGCGTTTGTTTTGCAGAGCCGTTATAGAGACAGTGCACACCTGGAACAGCAAGCATGGCCCACCAAGCCGCAGCCCCTGGAACGACACCGAGCATCTCAGCATCAGGCTGCCATAACTTTGAACTGTGTCTGTGAACATCTGTCCTTCATCTTAATTTATTTTGGGCATTTGTTAGCAGGATGCATCCTAAGGTATCTGAAAAGCCTAAGAGAGGTTTTTTTTTTTTTGTTTTTTTTTTTTTAAAAAGATTTTATTTATTTATTTGTCAGGGATAGAGGGAGAGAGAGTGAGCGAGCACAGGCAGAGGCAGAGGGAGAAGCAGGCTCCCTGCCGAGCAAGGAGCCCAATGTGGGACTCGATCCCAGGACACTGGGATCATGACCTGAGCCGATGGCAGCGCTTAACCAACTGAGCCACCCAGGCGTCCCTAAGAAAGGTTATTTTTTGGGTCTGGGAGCTCTCAAAAATTTTCCCGCATAAATCAATAGTAATTATTTCTTTGCTTTATGACATTTTAACTTACGAAAGATTTCACAGGAATGCTCTACTTTCAGAAAGCAGAGGAAATCTGTACCTGTTCTATAATAAGCCAAAGTAAGATTCTATAGGAGGATTGCCATTTAGGCAATCTAATTCCAGAGTCTCATAACCACTTTACTGTACTGCCTCTGCAAATTGCTTTTATAAGCCTCTAGTGACAAAATCTATGACATCAACCAACAAATCAGCGTACCTGGTCATCTGAAATTAGTAGCCTCGGTTGTCCTCAGGAAGAAACAGTTTTCTTGATGAATCTGTTTGACCCAGGATCATGAAGAGTATCACACAGGGACCTAGAAGAAAACTGAGAGTACACTCAGCTGGAATTCTAATAAGGATTTAATGAAGGTGTGTGCAAGACTAAAAGAATCAACATGGTATGCTGAGGGCATTGGTGGGAAGTTCATATCTCAAAAAGTGGCAAAGCAAGGAAAGAATGTTATTGGAACCTAGAGATTTGCTCATTCCATATTAACAGAAATAACATTTTCATGAGAAATAATTGTATTTTCCAAAAAAAATAGTGAAAAAGAGTAACATTGTTTTATATTTTTGCAAATCTCTTTAAAGTCTTCAATGTCTGGCTTTAATAGAATATAGCTAGATTCTCGTATTTATTTATGCATTTAATTGTTGCAGTATTATATGCCGGGTAGCCCCTGGGAAACTCATGAGAGAATGAGACTAAAGAAGACAAATAATGCCTTAATATTACCATGAAAATAGTTTTGACTTTTTGGGTGCCTGTGTGGCTCAGTTGATTAATCATCTGACCCTTGATTTTAGCTCAGATCATGATCTCAGGATGGTGAGATCAAGCCCATGTTGGGCTCCATGGTGAGGAGTCTGAGTCTCTTCCTCTCGCTCTCCCTCCACTCATGCTTGTGCACTCTAAAATAACGATTTTTTAAGATTTATTTATTTTTGACTTTATAGACTTCCTGCAATATCTCAAAGACCCCTGGGGAGTGGGGTGCCTGGGTGGCTCAGTCAATTAAGTGTCTGTCTGTGGCTCAGGCTCAGGTCATGATCCCCATGTCCTAGGATTGAGCCCACATGGGGCTCCCAGCTCAGTGAGGGGGTCTGCTACTCTCTCTCCCTCTGCTCTTCTTCCCTGCTTGTGTTCTCTCTCTCAAATAAATAAATAAATCCTAAAAAAAAAAAGTAAAGGACCCCCTAGGGGGTGAGGGTGGTGGCATCACCTGTTGGAAACTATGGTCTTATAACATATATATATATGTTTTGTATTACTTTATAATAAATGTATTATATATTATATATAAATTTTTATTATTTTTAAAAAAGATTTAAAAAAATTTTTTTGCTTGGAAGAGCACAAGTAGGCAGAGTGGCAGGCAGAGGGAGAGGGAGAAGCAGACTCCCCGCTGAGCAGGGAGCTGACAGGGTCTCCATGCTAGGACCCTGGGATCATGACCTGAGCTGAAGGCAGACACTTAACTGGCTGAGGCACCCAGACGCCTCTGAATTTATATATTTTTTAAATTATTTTTTAATTTATTATTTACTTGACAGAGAGAGAGAGAGATCACAAGTAGGCAGAAAGGCAGGCAGAGAGAGAGGAGGAAGCAGGCTCCCCACTGAGCAGAGAGCCCGATGTGGGGCTTGATCCCAGGACCCTGAGATCATGACCTGAGCTGAAGGCAGAGGCTTAACCCACTGAGCCACTTAGGTGCCCCTGAACTTATATTTTAAAACAAAATAAAAAACAGAACAATAATGACAAATTAATGACAATACAGATGATTCACAAGATTTTCAGTACTATAACTTAGAAAAACAAGTATTTGAAGCATCTTTGAATTTTCGAAGAACATTGTTCAGTACAACATTTACCAGCTATACAAATGTTAAGGTTACTTACTATGCAACTTGAAGACCACTTGGTGCAGAATCTGGTGAAAACCTTTTGATTTCTGGTGCTCCAGGCACCAAGAGTTTTATTTTAATAGCATGGATGCTACAAGAATTCAAGCAAATATGATATGATCTTAGTCCTGAAAAAGCAAATATTGTAGAATAAATGACAGCTAGCCGTGGACACTCAGAAATCATCAAAGGTATCCCATGATTACTGAAAGGAGTCTTAGAATCTCTTAGAGGAAGGCATTGTAAGCAGGTAAGAATGATGTGTTATAGTAGAGGTAGGAGTGGTGTATTTTGAAATGTACATGTTTGGGTTGGTTTAGGAAAGAATTATGGCAGGTAACTTTTTTTTCTTGTGAATTCAGAGAATCATTCTTATTTCTTAGAAAATGATTCTTCTAATACATTAGTTTTAAATTATGTTACTGACCAATTCACCTCTTTCTATCAAAATGTCTTTTTGGGACAGTGTGAGCCTTAATTTTGAGAGTTTCACATCCCAAGATATATTTGAAATATTTTCTTCTTTTAAAAAATTAATTGTATACAAAAACAGCAAGAAAGCAATGTCTTGGATAATGTAATATTGAAAATTAATTTCCTTAATAATAGTTCAGGTTTTCCTGTAATACAGAAAAAAATTCATGCCTAAACTTAGCCATTCTCAGAAGTCTTTTTTTTTAAATTTAAAGTCAATTAATTAATGTATAATGTATTACGAGTTTCAGAGGTAGAGGTCAGTGATTCATCAGTCTTGTATAATACGCAATGGTGATTACATCATGTGTTCTCCTTAATGTCCATCACCCAGTTGCCCTACCCTCCTCCCTCCAGCAACCTTAAGTTTGTTTCCTATGATTAAGAGTCTTTTATGGTTTGGCTTCCTCTCTGATTTCGTCTTGCTTTATTTTTCCCTTCCTTCCTCTATGCTCCTATGGCAGGTAACTCTTGAACAGAGTATGGAAAAATGAGTAGGTGTTGGACAAGTAGATGAAGGAGAAGGGCTTTCAGAGAGAAAATAGCATGGAAGTGACCAATAATTGAATACGATGGGGTTAGAGAGTTTAAGGAGGTAACAGCAGCATTTTATAAAGATAGACTAAGCAGTGCATACTTTATACAGAAGGCAGTGAGAAGGTGTTGGAAGAATTTTTTTTTAAAGATTTTATTTATTTGACAGAGATCACAAGTAGGCAGAGAGGCAGGCAGAGAGAGGGGGGGAAGCAGGCTCCCTGCAGAGCAGAGAGTCTGATGTGGGGCTTGATCCCAGGACCCTGAGATCATGACCTGAGCTGAAGGCAGAGGCTTAACCCACTGAGCCACCCAGGTGTCCCAGGTTGAAAGATTTTAAAAGGAAAATACCAGCTTTGCATTTTAGAAGGTATCAGAGAAAACCAGAGTTGAACAAAATTTAAAGCAGTAAAAACATATAATAAAGAAGTATATTAATTCTATGTGGATATATTTAGTACATACTCAATACCCAAACATAATTATAATCTTTTCTAGTACTATTATGCAAAATTATCCCATCTATTTATAAGCTCCTTTTAGTTAATTAGAGGAAACAGTTCTGAATTTCTAAATCACTGTAAATATTTGGTATCTCAGGTTATATATAGTTAAAACTCAACCTACAGTGGGGCCTGGGAGGCTCAGGTGGTTAAGCATCTGCCTTTGGCTCAGCTCATCATCCTGGAGTCCCAGGATCAGCCCCCCAGTCCACTCCCTGCACAGTGGGGAGTCTGTCTCCCCCTGCTCCTTCTCTCTCTGTCCTCAAATAAATAACATCTTTAAATATATATATCCCAACCTACAGTTTTCTTCGCTAAACAGTATCTTCCCCTGATTTCCCTGTTTGTGTTAGTGACAGTATTAACCTTTTAAACACCGAAATCTCAGCTTTTCCTGATTCCCTGCTTTGCTTTAATTTCAGATTCAGATCCTTAGCTTTTTCTTTGATTCCTTTCCTCAGCTTCAGCCGTCACATCTCATCTGTCATCTTTTGTTAAGTCTTAATGATTTTCTTTCAGCAGTGTAATTTCGTCATAATTGTTTTCACCCTTACTACTTCAGTTTAGCCCTTATTTTTTCTATCATGATAAAGCACACATACAGGTTAACATTTTAACCACTTAAAAGTATACAATTCAGTGGCTTTAAGGGCACTCACAGTGTTATACAATCATCACTATTCTCTAAAGTTCTAACCCTTTTTTACTACCCAGACAGAAACTCTGTACCCATTTAGCAGTCCCTCCTCATTATCTTCTCTCAGCGCCTGACAACCACTAACCTGTTTCCGTTTCTGTGCGTTTCTAGATAATTCATACAAGTGGAATCTAGATATTCTAGATAATTCATATTCTAGATAATTAATATAAATGGAATCATACATATGTTACCTTTTGTGTTTGGTTTCTTTTACTTAGCATCTTCTCCCACCCACCCCAAAGTTTTTGTTTATTTTAGAGAGCGAGCGAGAGAGACAAACAGCACAAGTGGCGGGGCGGGGGCGCCAAAATGAAGAGTTGAACACTTAATTGACTGAGCCACCCAGGAGCCCCTTAGCATCTTATTTTTGGGGTTAATCTGTATTGTAGCCTATGTCAGTATTTTGTTTCTTTTTATGGCTAAATAGTATTCCATTGTGAATATACACCACATTTTCTTTAGCCATTTATTGTTTGATGGGTATCTGGGAGTTTCTACCTTTCAGCTATTGTGAATAGTGCTGTCTGAACATTTGTGTGCAAGTTTTTGTTTGAATAACTGTTTTCATTTCTTTTAGTTAATACCTAGGAGTGGGATTGATGGGTTGTATGGTAATGCTGCTCAACTTACTCCCCTTACTTTTCAAACCAGTGTTACCTGAAATGTGGGACAATACCAGGGGGCTCACTGATAATAACATTTAATATTAGTTTAATTAGTCTCATTTTAATTTTAATACCCCTTGTTAAATCATGGAAAGTCTCATTTTGGTATTAGTATGGTTTTCAACCACCTTATCAACAATGTTCATCTCTCTTTGACAAACAGAGAAGGCCTGAGGTTTTGAAATTTGGCACACAATAACATCTAGCTGGAATTTAGTATTTGTTCATTGTGTTTCCTTTTATTGTTACATTTTATTTCTATAGCAGGTGATACTGATTTCACATATAGCAGTGAAAATTTGCCTTTTTATGTAAATTAAGTAAAATAAAGGCAGTACACAGATTTGACAAAATACAAAGATTGATCAGAAAATGTGGTAAAAAGTTATGAAGATGGTATTAGAATCACATGAAGTTTACTAAATACAGACCTGGATTATGAAAAAATATTTCTTTTCCCAGTCTTTCCCAATTCCAGTCAACCTTGTGTCACGTTCCCAGATTTTAGAATAATTCGATGGCTCAGTCTTCTATTCTTGAACATTTCTTTTCTTTTTTATTTTTTTTTAAATATTTTATTTATTTATTTGACAGGCAGAGGTCACAGGTAGGCAGAGAGAGAGGGGAGGAAGCAGGCTCCCTGCTGAGCAGAGAGCCCGATGTGGGGCTCGATCCTGAGACCCTGGGACCATGACCTGAGCCGAAGGCAGAGGCTTTAACCCACTGAGCCACCCAGGTGCCCCTATTCTTGAACATTTCTTGAATCTCCCCTTTATAAAGAGTAAAACTCAAGTCTGTTTAGATGGACTTTTGAAGTCCTTCGTACCTTCACTTCAAACCAATTAGTTTCTGTTGCCGGTCATTCTATTCTCAAATATTTTGAGAGTCTCATGTGCCCGGCACTTTACTGTGAATTAGGACTAAAATGGCTTTCTTACTGAGTTTATACTTGTGGGAGGGATAGTAGATATAAAGCAGAGGAAGAATTTTTACAGTTATAGTTGCAATAAATAGTGTAATAGAAAAGAAGACAGTGTTATGAAAAGAAATAAATAGGATATCTAGTCTGAGATTGAAGGGGTGGTTTCGTGCATGACATCCTGTTGAAAATGTCATTTAAGCTGAGATCTAAGTGATTGGTAGGCATTAGTTAAGTGAAAAAATAAGCAGAAGGAATAGTATTTGCAAAGGTACTGAGGTGGGAAGAATCTTGGCTCAAGTTTATTTATTTTTTAATATGCTTATTTTGCCATGAAGAAATTTAAATATATGTTATCTACTCAATAATAATGTGCTGGTCTATACTACTTCTCTGAAAGAACCAAATTTGTCATGTAGTTCTAACTCAATGAGTTTTTAAAGATATTATTAAAAAAAGAAATGACTGCCAATAGTAAAATACTAGGTCTTAAAACCATCCTAGGTATTCATATAGAAGTTTCATTTCATATGGAAGTTTATGTAAGTTAGTGATATATAAAATATATATTTATGCTATATGTCTGTACTTTGTCTTTATACTATATATATCTATATTATAACATACTATAATTTGTGATATAAATTATATAGGCTTATATACAAATACCTTGGATAATAGTTGACATCTCATTATTGCTTTTAGGCACCAGTCAGAAAGCCAGTCAGTAAGAGGGCCTGATTGGAGCCAGATACCCTGTTCTGCTATTCACTTATCTGTCCACTCTCTGATCTGCTTTATGGCTAGCTCTGGTATCAGTGGGAAAGATGCACAAATGATATGTTAAAATTGCTTTTTAAGAAAAGATTTTATTCATTTGAA
Organism: Mustela lutreola; assembly: GCF_030435805.1. Lineage (NCBI taxonomy): Eukaryota > Metazoa > Chordata > Mammalia > Carnivora > Mustelidae > Mustela > Mustela lutreola. Next base: position 6,701,741 of record NC_081290.1, on the reverse strand, counting down.
AAAGAGATTGAGAGCACAAGCAGTGGGAGAGGCAGAGGGAGAAGACTCCCCGCTGAGCTGAGAGCCCAGTGCGGGGCTTGATCCTGAGACCTGGACATTATGAACTGAGCCAAAGGCAGATGTCCAACCATTTGAATCATGTAGGTGCCCCTCTTTTCTGCTTTTAAATAAACAAATATCTAGGTATCTATATAAAGTGCTAAATCAGCTAAGATTTTTGGTTTTATACAGAGAAACCAACACTGACTGGTTAGCTTCAAAAGAAAAGGAATTTGTTAGTTGAAGAATCTGTAGGAAGACTGAAGAATCAGGCTTAGAAAATGGAAAAACCGCAAGAGGGCTAGGTTACTGGAAGGACTAGCCATAGTCATGCTACAGGAATACGTGTTAGGAAGCCACAAATCTAAGATTTATACTACTACCTCTACTGCCACTTAAATACCTTTTTTTTTTTTTAACTGATAACATCTTTGTAGTGCCAGCTGGAGTTCAAAGTCTAGGGTAGGAGTGGTCCTGCTAAGACCTTGCTCTGGCTGCCTGGGAGGATCTCCTTCCTTTGGTTTTTCTCTTTTGACCTCCAACCCAGATTCCCATAATAAGGAATTTTCCCTGAGTAAGAAGGGGTTTTGGACCCAGGAAGACCCCTTTAAAAAAAGATCACTGTCTTTCACAATTACCCATTAAAATATATTTCTAAACAATTCTGTGTGATGACAGGTAGCTGTTTATTTCTTGAAATACAAGTTAAAATTGTTAAAGGCATCTCAATTTTTAGAAAGCATATTGTTTCTGTTTTAAGAAAGTTTGTGATATTTTACTACAAGAAAACGATTTTGATTTTTTCTCAAGTTAAAATTATCTAGATAACACCAAATTTCATGGTGTAGGCATGACTAAAAAGTAGATTATGTGTTTTTCTAAGAAAAAGAATCCTGGAGTACAGATCTTTACCCTCTTTGGTTAGGTTTAATCCTAGAGATCTTACGGTTTTTGGTGTGATTGTAAATGGGATTGATTTCCTAATTTCCCTTTATGCTGTTTTATTATTGGTGTATAGAAATGCAACAAAATTTCTGTATATTGATTTTATTCCCTGTGAATTCACTGAATAGGTGTATCAATTTTAGCGATTTTTTGGTGAAGCCTTTCAGGTTTTCTATATAGAGTATCATGTCCTCTGCAAATAGTGGAAGTTTGGCTTCCTTCTTGCCAATTTGGATGCCTTTTATTTCTTTTTGTTGTCTTACTGCTGTGGCTAGCATTTCCAGGACGATGTTAAATTTGTAGTGGCGAGAGTGTATATCCCTGGCTTTTTCCTACCACAGACAAAAAGCTCTTAGTTCTTCCCCATTGAGGATGATATTAGCCATAGGTTTTTTTGTATATTGCCTTCATTATGTTGAAGGATGTTCCTGCTAATCCTACTTTGTTGAGGGTTTTTATCATGAATGGATGTTATACTTCGTCAAATGCCAAATTATGGAAAGAGCCTAAATATCCACTGATTACTGAAAATATAAAGAAGATGTGATGTATACACACACACACACACACACAGTGAAATATTGTGATATATATATATATATATATATATATATATAATGAAATACTACTCAGCGATAAAAAAGAATGAAATCTTGCCATTTGCAATGACTCGGATGGAGCTAGAAAATATTATTACACTGAGTGAAATAAGTCAGTCAGAGAAAGACAAGTACCATAAATTCCACTTATATGTATAACTTAAGAAACAAAACAGATGAACATGGAGGGGGGTAAGACCAACCAAGAAACAAAGTTTTTTATTTTTTAAAGGTTTTTTAAAAGATTTTATTTATTTATTTGACAGAGATCACAAGTAGGCAGAGGCAGGGAGAGAGAGAGACAGAGAGAGAGAGGAGGAAGCAGGCTCCCTGCAGAGCAGAGAGCCCAATATGGGGCTTGATCCGAGGACCCTGGGATCATGACCTGAGCCGAAGGCAGAGGCTTTAACCCACTGAGCCACCCAGGCACCCCCCCAAGAAACAAAGTCTTAACCATAGAGAACAAACTGATAGTTACCAAGGGGAGGTAGGTGTGAGGAAAAATGGGTTAAATAGATGATGGGGATTGAGGAGGATGCTTCTGAGAGCACCCAGGTGTTGGATGTAGGTGTTGAAGCCACCTGAATTCTACACCTGAAACTAATATCACACTATATATTAACTATAACTGGAATTTAAATTAAAAAAAGAAAACCCCAGAAAGTAGAGGTGATTGCCAGACATATGCATATACTCATTTTTCAACATTTTTTGGTAGACAAAAGTGTTTTATATTTAAGTTAAAATGTATCCAAATTATTGCTACAATTTTTAAGTATATATAAAACCAAAATGCACAGTAAACACACATATCCTTATTGCACATCTCAATGAAAGGGGTACGTGGGTGGCTCAGTCGGTTGAGTGTCCGACTCTTCATCTCAGCTCAAGTCTTGATCTCAGGGTTGGGAATTCAAGCTCTGTGTTAGGCTCCCAGTGTGGAGCTGACTTAAAAAATAAATAAATAAAACCAAGCCACCACAACAAAATCTCAGTGAAAAAAAAGTTGCTAAAAAAATAAAATTAAAGCCAGAACTACTAATTCAGTTATGAAATATTTATAGTCTTATCTGTTTCCTTCGCTTATAATTTTTTTCATAGTACATTTCATGAATTACAGCCTTTTCATAAAATGGTAATATACATAAGAACATATATGTGCTGTTATTGTGGGGGAAAAGTGTGGATTTGCATTAAAAATTATTTGGGGAATGTTTATTACACACACGGATGCATTCAAATATACAGTCTTGACTCCAGTAATAATGTTAATATATCCATTGTAAGTGAAAGTTGTAATATGGCAGGATAGATCAAGTACAAACACATAACTTCTAGATACAGAAATATTGTCTTGGACACAAAAGAATAGTTCTCACTATCAGATTTCTGAGGTTTGCTGACATAGAAGTGAATGAATGTACTTTGCAACAGGCAGGAAGAAAATCCGTTTCTTACTGTGGAATTCTTATCACTTTAGTTGTCACGGTTAAACTTGTTCTAGGTTTTCAAATCCTCTTTCCCCAGGACTTCACACAGTTTGATGTTTTAAAAAATTCATTCTTTGAATTTTCTGAAATGAGAAAATGAGAGGTTTTTTTGGCATTGTGCTGTTCTTGTTTCCCAGTGATTAAGTTGACATGTAAAAACTTCCGGCAGAAAAAGAAAGTGAAATCAAAGCCCTCTTATCAAAATGCTTCACACAAAATCCTAGCAGAACAATCTTTTCTTCAAGTCTGTTTTCTCAAAAGATCTGTCTTGGTTAAAATTAATTATAAAATACCAGTAATCTGATACCCTACCTTGATTATAATGCTTGCTTGTTTCGATTTGGGATTTAGGCATCTTTGTCCTTTACGTGCTTTAAGGTTGATACTGTTAAGGGAAGATCCAAAATAGTTTTAAGTTTTGGTTGGAAAAACATAAGCAAAACAAAAACAAAAAAGCTTCCCACCACTGTCCTCTTTAGCAAGTTCATACTTACATCACTTCTATTTTGTCACAGCTGTTACTGGGGTAAATTATGGTTGCTTTCTCAATATCTGCCACTTTCACTGCTTTTACTCCAGGGCCTATGCAAAGACAGCGTCCCTGTTTGAACATGGGGAAGCCTAAAACAGATCACAGCATCAGTTACTAATACTTCTGTTTGTAACAGATGATTGTAGTTTATAATTCTGGTGAAGAAGGGTTCTCATTAAGGATCAAGATAGCAATCTGTCAGATAGCACTTGACACCGCTGTTACTGGGAAAGGAACATAAGTAACATGTTGATTCTCTCTTTAAATTTGTAAACCACTAAAGAATAAAAGGAAGCATGAAAAGTTATTGGAGATTAAGATAATCTCCCTTGTTTCCATGCTCAAGAATATATCCAGAAAGCTAATAATATTATCTCACATAAAATCTTGTTAACAGATATTTAAAACTATTGCTAAAGGCTCTTGCCAGATATTGTAGCCAAATCAAAAACTCCATGAAGTTTATCAATTCTAGCTTCAATAATCATTTCTAGTACCTTAAACACTTCAGACATTGTCTGTCAAAGCAGTAGTAACTTCTAATGTCTGAGATTAAATAAAAATTTACTAAACCTTTTAAGAAAAGATGGAAACAAAGACATCTGAAGCATTAGAAAATGAATTTATAAGCTAAGAAATAAAAGGTACCATATACCTTGAACAACTGTAGCACAGACTATCACAGTCAAGGCTATAACCATGCCCTTCACACTCATGTTTGTCTTTCGCCGCTGGTGCCGCTGCTTCAGTGTTGATACTCTTCTTGGAGGGAGTAGAAACGCTGAATGTGAAAGAAGGTTCTTGACTGGCATATGTAAGGCATTTTTATACACCTGCAGTCCTCTTAGGACAACAGGAATTCCCCTTCTTGAGTCATGCTCTTTTGCTTCCAAGAGTTTCTATTTTGTTCTCATCTACATGTCACTGTCCTTTCCTGTTTGTTACAGTGCTACAAGTATTAGGAATGTGAAAGCACTTTGTAAAGAGCAAAGAGCTATATAAACATAGAATAAGGTACACCCAAATGGGAACCAGCCTTCTCAAATCAGCATTTCCTAGAAATGTATTTCATTCTGGGATTGACCATGGGCAATGAATTCTGATTGCCATTCATTCATTATTTTTTTTTCTTTCGTTTTTTTTTTTGCCATTCATTCTTTCATTCAGGAAGACTATCTTCCTACTCTGTTCACCCTCCATTCTTCACATCAGTATAAACAAAACATTTTTTATTAATTTTTTAAATTTTTTATTAACATATAATGTATTATTAGCCCCAGGGGTACAGGTCTGTGAATCGCCAGGTTTACACACTTCACAGCACTCACCATAGTACATACCTTCTCCATTGTCCATAACCCCACCACCCTCTCCCTACCCCCCTCACCCCAGCAGCCCCTCAGTTTGTTTTGTGAGATTAAAAGACTCATGGTTTGTCTCCCTACCGATGCCATCTTGTTTCATTTATTCTTTTCTACCCCCAAACCTCCCATGTTGCCTCTCAACTTCCTCATATCAGGGAGATCATATGATAATAGTCTTTCTCTGATTGACTTATTTTGCTAAGCATAATACCCTCTGGTTCCATCCACATCATCGCAAATGTCAAGATTTCATTTCTTTTGATGGCTGCATAGTATTCCATTGCATATATATATGCAATGGAATATATATATACACACACACACACACCATATCTTCTTTATCCATTCATCTGTTGATGGACATCTAGGTTCTTCCTGTAGTTTGGTTATTGTGGACATTGCTGCTATAAACGTTCAGGTGCACGTGCCCCTTTGGATCCTACATTTGTATCTTTAGACTAAATACCCAGTACTGCAACTGCTGGGTCACAGGGCAGCTTTATTTCTATTTATTTATTTATTTATTTTTAAATAATTTTTTATTTTTTATAAACTTATAATATATTTTTATCCCCAGGGGTACAGGTCTGTGAGTCGCCAGATTTACACACTTCACAGCACCCACCAAAGCACATACCCTCCCCAAAGTCCATAACCCTACCCCCCTTCTCCCAACCCCCCCTCCCCCCAGCAACCCTCAGTTTGTTTAGTGAGATTAAGAGTCACTTTTGGCTTGTCTTCCTCCCAATCCCATCTTGTTCCATTTATTCTTCTCTACCCCCTTAAGCCCCCATGATGCATCACCAATTCCTCATATTAGGTAGATCATATGATAGTTGTCTTTCTCCGATTGACTTATTTCGCTAAGCATGATACCTTCTAGTTCCATCCACGTCATCGCAAATGGCAAGATTTCATTTCTTTTGATGGCTGCATAGTATTCCATTGTATACATATACCACTTCTTCTTTATCCATTCATCTGTTGATGGAAATCTAGGTTCTTTCCATAGTTTGGCTATTGTAGACATTGCTGCTATAAACATTCAGGTGCATGTGCCCCTTCAGATCACTACATTTGTATCTTTAGGGTAAATACCCAGTAGTGCGATTGCTGGGTCATAGGGTAGTTCTATTTTCAGCTTTTTGAGGAACCTCCATGCTGTTTTCCAGAGTGGTTGCACCAGCTTGCATTCCCACCAACAGTGTAGGAGGGTTCCCCTTTCTCCACATCCTCGCCAGCATCTGTCATTTCCTGACTTGTTAATTTTAGCCATTCTGACTGGTGTGAGGTGGTATCTCATTGTGGTTTTGATTTGTATTTCCCTGATGCCGAGTGATATGGAGCACTTTTTCATGTGTCTGTTGGCCATCTGGATGTCTTCTTTGCAGAAATGTCTGTTCATGTCTTCTGCCCATTTCTTGATTGAATTATTTGTTCTTTGGGTGTTGAGTTTGCTAAGTTCTTTATAGATTTTGGACACTAGCACTTTATCTGATATGTCGTTTGCAAATATCTTCTGCCATTCTGTCAGTTGTCTTTTGGTTTTGTTAACTGTTTCCTTTGCTGTGTAAAAGCTTTTGATCTCGATAAAATCCCAATAGTTCATTTTTGCCCTTGCTTCCCTTGCCTTTGTCGATGTTTCTAGGAAGATGTTGCTGCGGCTGAGGTCAAAGTGGTTGCTGCCTGTGTTCTTCTCAAGGATTTTGATGGATTCCTTTCTCACATTGAGGTCCTTCATCCATTTTGAGACTGTTTTTGTGTGTGGTGTAAGGAAATGGTCCAATTTCATTTTTCTGCATGTGGCTGTCCAATTTTCCCAGCACCATTTATTGAAGAGGCTGTCTTTTTTCCATTGGACATTCTTTCCTGCTTTGTCGAAGATTAGTTGACCATAGAGTTGAGGGTCTATTTCTGGGCTCTCTCTTCTGTTCCACTGATCTATGTGTCTGTTTTTGTGCCAGTACCATACTGTCTTTTTTTTTATTACTTTATTTATTTCACAAATATTACTTTTTTTAAAATTTATTTATTTTCAGAAAAAAAGTATTCATTATTTTTTCACCACACCCAGTGCTCCATGCAATCCATGCCCTCTATAATACCCACCACCTGGTACCCCAACCTCCCACCCCCCCCACCACTTCAAACCCCTCAGATTGTTTTTCAGAGTCCATAGTCTCTCATGATTCACCTCCCCTTCCAATTTACCTCAGCTCCCTTCTCCTCTCTAACACTCCTTGTCCTCCATGATATTTGTTATGCTCTACAAATAAGTGAAACCGTATGATAATTGACTCTCTCTGCTTGACTTATTTCACTCAGCATCATCTCTTCCAGTCCAGTCCATGTTGCTACAAAAGTTGGGTATTCGTCCTTTCTGATGGAGGTATAATACTCCATAGTGTATATGGACCACATCTTCCTTATCCATTCGTCCGTTGAAGGGCATCTTGGTTCTTTCCATAGTTTGGCAACCGTGGCCATTGCTGCTATAAACATTGGGGTACAGATGGCCCTTCTTTTCACTACATCTGTATCTTTGGGGTGAATACCCAGGAGTGCAATGGCAGGGTCATAGGGAAGTTCTATTTTTAATTTCTTGAGGAATCTCCACACTGTTCTCCAAAGAGGCTGTACCAATTTGTATTCCCACCAACAGTGTAAGAGGGTTCCCCTTTCTCCACATCCTCTCCAACACATGTTGTTTCCTGTCTTGTTAATTTTGGCCATTCTAAGTGGTGTAAGGTGATATCTCAATGTGGTTTTGATTTGAATCTCCCTGAGGGCTAGTGATGTTGAACATTTTTTCATGTGTCTGATAGCCATTTGTATGTCTTCATTGGAGAAGTGTCTTCATATCTTCTTCCCATTTTTTGATATGTTTGCCTGTTTCATGTGTGTTGAGTTTGAGGGGTTCATTATAGATCCTGGATATCAACCTTTTGTCTGTACTGTCATTTGCAAATATCTTCTCCCATTCCGTGGGTTGCCTCTTTGTTTTTTTGACTGTTTCCCTTGCTGTGCAGAAGCTTTTGATTTTGATGAAGTCCCAAAAGTTCATCTTCGCTTTTGTTTCCTTTGCCTTTGGAGACATATCTTGAAAGAAGTTGCTGTGGCTGATATCGAAGAGATTACTGCCTATGTTTTCCTCTAGGAGTCTGATGGATTCCTGTACCCTATTGTCTTGATGACAGCTTTGTAATAGAGCTTGAAGTCTGAAATTGTGATGTCACCAACCTTGGCTTTCTTTTTCAATATTCCTCTGGCTATTCGAGGTCTTTTCTGGTTCCATCTGAATTTTAGGATTATTTGTTCCATTTCTTTGAAAAAAATGAAAAAGGATGGTATTTTGATAGGGATTGCATTAAATGTGTAGATTGCTTTAGGTAGCTTAGACATTTTCACAATATTTGTTGTTCCAATCCATGAGCACGGAAATTTTTCCATTTCCTTGTGTCTTCCTCAATTTCTTTCATGAGTACTTTATAGTTTTCTGAGTACAGATTCTTTGCCTCTTTGGTTAGATTTATTCTGAGGTATCTTATGGTTTTGGGTGCAATTGTAAATGGGATTGACTCCTTAATTTCTCTTTCTTCTGTCTTGTTTTTGGTGTATAGAAATGCAACTGATTTCTGTGCATTGATTTTATATCCTGACACTTTACTGAATTCCTGTAAAAGTTCTAGCAGATTTGGACTGGAGTCTTTTGGGGTTGCACATAAAGTAACATATCATCTGCAAAGAGTGAGAGTTTGACAACTTTTTTGCAGATTTGGATGCCTTTAATTTCTTTCTGTTTGTCTGATTGCTGAGGCTAGGACTTGTAGTACTACGTTGAATAGCAGTGGTGATAATGGACATCCCTGCCGTGTTTCTGACCTTAGTGGAAAAGTTCTCAGTTTTTCTCCATTGAGAATGATATTCGCTGTGGGTTTTTCATAGATGGCTTTGATGATATTGAGGTATGTACCCTCCATCACTACACTTTGCAGAGTTTTGATCAGGAAAGGATGCTCTACTTTGTCAAATGCTTGTTAAGCATCTATTGAGAGTATCATATGGTTCTTGCTCTTTCTTTTCTTAATGTATTGTATCACATTAATTGATTTGCAGATGTTAAACCAGCCTTGCAGCCCTGGAATAAATCCCACTTGGTCATGGTGAATAATCCTTTTAATGTACTGTTGGATCCTATTGGCTAGTATTTTGGTGAGAATTTTTGCATCTATGTTCATCAAGTATATTGGTCTGTAATTCTCTTTTTTGATGGGATCCTTGTCTGGTTTTGGGATCAAGATAATGCTGGCCTCATAAAGTGAGCTTGGAAGTTTTCCTTCCATTTTTATTTTTTGGAACAGTTTCAGGAGAATAGGAATTAATTCCTCTTCTTTTTTTTTTTTTTTATAAAGGTGTTATTTATTTATTTGACAGAGATCACAAGAAGGCAGAGAGGCAGGTGACGGTTGTGGGGGGAAGCAGGCTCCCTGCTGAGCACAGAGCCCAATATGGGACTCGATTCCAGGACCCTGAGATCATGACCTGAGCCGAAGGCAGAGGCTTAACCCACTTAACCCACTTAACCCAGGTGCCCCATGGAATTAATTCTTTAAATGTTTGGTAGAATTCCCCTGGGAAGCCATCTGGCCCTGTGCTCTTGTTTTTTTGGAGATTTTTTATGACTGTTTCAATCCTACTGGTTATGGGTCTGTTCAGGTTTTCTGTTTCTTCCTGGTTCAGTTTTGGTAGTTTATAGTCTATAGCAATGTATCCATTTCTTCCAGATTGTCAAATTTGCTGGTGTAGAGTGGCTCATATTATGTTATTTTATTGTTTGTATTTCTTTGGTGTTGGTTGTGATCTCTTCTCTTTCATTCATGATTTTATTTATGTGGGTCCTTTCTCTTTTCTTTTTGATAAGTCTGGCCAGGGGTTTATCAATCTTACTAATTCTTTCAGAGAACCAGGTCCTCATTTTGTTGATTTGTTCTGTTTTGTTTGTTTGTTTGTTTGTTTGTTTCTATTTCATTGATTTCTGCTCTGATCTTTATTATTTCTCTTCTCCTGCTGGGTTTAGATTTTTTTTTTTGTTGTTCTTTCTCCAGCTCCTTTAGGTGTAGGGTTATGTTGTGTATTGAGACCTTTCTTGTTTCTTTCCTCTCAGGACTGCCTTTGCTGTGTCCCACAGATTTTGAACCATTGTGTTTTCATTATCATTTGTTTCAATTAACTTTTTCAATTCTTCTTTAATTTCCTGGTTGACTCATTCATTCTTTATAAGGATGCTGTTTAGTCTCCATGTATTTGGGTCCTTTCCAAACTTCCTCTTGTGGTTGAGTTTAGCTTCAGAGCATTGTGGTCTGAAAATATGCAGGGAATGATTCCAATCTTTTGATACCAGTTGAGACCTGATTTATGACCCAGGATGTGTTCTATTCTAGAGAATGTTCCATGTGCACTAGAGAAGAATGTGTATTCTGTTGCTTTGAGATGAAATGTTCTGAATATATCTGTGATGTCCATCTGGTCCAGTGTGTCATTTAAGGCCTTTATTTCCTTGTTGATCTTTCGCTTGGATGATCTGTCCCATTTCAGTGAGGGGAGTGTTAAAGTCCCCTACTATTCTTTTATTATTGTCAATGTATTTCTTTGATTTTGTTATTAGTTGGTTTATATAGTTCTCTGCTCCCATGTTAGGGGCATAGATATTTAAAATTGTTACATCTTTTTGTTGGACAGACCCTTTGAATATTATAGAGTGTCCTTCCTCATCTCTTATTATAGTCTTTGGCTTAAAATCTGATTTATCTGATCTAAGGATTGCCACCCCAGCTTTCTTTTGATGTCCATTAGCATGGTAAATTGTTTTCCACCCCCTTCCTTTAAACCTGGATGTGTCTTTGGGTCTAAAATGAGTTTCTTGTAGACAGCATATTGATGCCTTTTTTTTTTTTTTTTTTTTTTTATCCATTCTGATATCCTGTGTCTTTTGAGTGGAGCATTTAGCCTGTTTACATTCAGGGTAACTATTGAGAGATATGGATTTGGTGCCATTGTACTGCCTGTTAGGTGACTGTTACTGTATATTGTCTCTGTTCCTTTCTGGTCTACTACTTTTAGGCTCTTTCTTTGCTTAGAGGACCCCTTTCAATATTTTCTGTAGAGCTAGTTTGGTGTTTACAAATTCTTTTAGTTTTTGTTCTGTAAACTTTTTATCTCTCCTTCTATTTTCAGTGATAGCCTAGCTGGATATAGTATTCTTGGCTGCATATTTTTCTTGTTTAGTGCTCTGACTATATCATGCTAGTTCTTTCTGGCCTGCTAGGCCTCTGTAGATAAGTCTTCTGCCAATCTAATATTTGTACCATTGTATATTACAGACTTCTTGTCCCAGGATGCTTTCAGGATTTTCTCTTTGTCACTCAGAATTGTAAGTTTTACTATTAGATGACAGGGTGTGGACCTATTCTTATTTATTTTGAGGGACGTTCTCTGTGCCTCCTGGATTTTGATGGTTGTTCCCTTTGCCGTATTAGGGAAATTCTCTACAGTAATGTTTCAATATACCTTCTGTTCCCTGCTTTCTTCTTCTTCTGGAATCCCAATTATTCTAATGTTGTTTCATCTTATGGTATCACTTGTCCTTGAATTCTCCCCTCGTGGTCCAGTAGTTGTCTTTTTTTCTTTTGCTCAGCTTCTTTATTCTCTGTCATTTGGTCTTCTATATCACTAGTTCTCTCTTCTGCCTCATTTATCCTAGAAGTAAGAGCCTCCATCTTTGATTGCACCTCATTAATAGCTTTTTTTATTTCAACTTAGATTTTAGTTTTTTTTATTTCTCCAGAAAGGGCTTTTATTTCTTGAGAGTTTCTCTAATATCTTCCATGCCTTTTCCAAGCCCAGCTAGCACCTTGAGAATTGTCATTCTGAACTCTAGATCTGACATATTACCAGCATCTGTATTGATCAGGTCCCTAACCTTCGGTACTGCCTCTTGTTCTTTTTTTTGTGGTTTTTCTGCCTTGTCATTTTATCCAGGTAAGAATATATGAAGGAGCAAATAAAATACTAAAAGGATGGCAAAAACCCCAGGAAAATGTGCTTTAACAAAATCAGAAGAGACCCCAAATTGTAGGGGGAAGTAAGGGGTAAAAAGAAGTTCAGGGGAAAAATAATTAAAGAAAAAAATAAAGAATATGAAAAAGAAAATATATATATTTGACTGGTGCATAGAACAGAGTCACCCACTTTATTTGGGGAGTATTTTGGTCTCTTAGTATATGTGCTGCCGAAGCGAGCATGTATTTTGGTCTCTTAGAAGAAACTAACTCCCAAAATTTTAAAGAATTTTAAAAATACCCCCCCCACACACACACCAAATAATAAGGGTAAACATGATGAAGGGATGAAATATGAAAGATGAAAAAATTTTTTTAAAAATTTCTAAAAAAAGAGTTGATAAGTTTTTTGGGAGAATAAAGAAAAAGAAAGTGGAGAGAATTTGCTCATGCTGGAGACTAGACCAAAGCCCTGTGTTGGATTTAGGGTATATTTTGATCTTTTAGAAGAAGTTGAATTCTACAAGGCACCTGGGTGGCGCAGTGGGTTAAAGCCTCTGCCTTCGGCTCAGGTCATGATCTCAGGGTCCTGGGATCAAGCCCTGCATCAGGCTCTCTGCTCCGCAAGCAAGGAGCCTGCTTCTCCAACTCTCTCTGCTGCCTCTCTGCCTACTGATCTCTCTCTATCAAAATAAAATAAATAAAATCTTTAAAAAAAGAGAGAAGTTTAATTCTAGATTTTTTTAGAAGAAAAAATCCTATGTGTATATAAAAAATAAAGTTAGATACAATGAAGGGTAAAATATGTCTATAATAATGAAGGTTCAAAAAGTTTTTTTTTTTTTTATGAAAGGTGGTGTTGGGGCTCCTGGGTGGCTCAGCGGGTTAACGCCTCTGCCTTCGGCTCAGGTCATGGTCCCAGGGTCCTGGAATCGAGCCCCACATCCAGCTCTCCGCTCAGCAGGGAGCCTGCTTCCTCCTTTCTCTCTCTCTGCCTGCCTCTCTGCCTACTTGTGATCTCTGTCAAATAAATAATAAATAAAATCTTTAAAAAAAAAAAAAAGAAAAGAAAAGTGTTGTTAAGATAAACTAGTTAAAAAATGTTAAAAGAGGAAAGAGGGCTAAAAATTTTAGCATAAGAAAAAAATAAAATTTAAAAAAAAGGAATTAACTTTGCAAGACTAAAGAATCATGGGGAGAAAGCCATGAATTCCGTGCTTTGCTTTCTCCTCTGGAATTCCGCTGTTCTCCTTTGTAAGTGAACTTGGTCTTGGTTGGATTTCTTGCTGATCTTCTTGGGAAGGGGCTTGTTTTAGTGATTCTCAAATGTCTTTGCTTGAGGTGGAATTGCACCGCCAATCGGCTTGGGTTGGCTTTCAGGAGCTTTTGTTCCCTGAATGCTTTCCATAGAGTTCGGGAGGATGGGCTTGAAAATGGCGGCCTCCTGATCTCTGGCCTGAGCAGCTGAGAGCTCAGGGTCTGACTCCTCAATGTTCCCTTGGAGAAAAGTGCTCAATCCCTCCGTCTCCCTGGTCTCTAGCCCATGTTCTGAGCTCACCCAGCCTGTGACCAAGCGTCTCTGTCTCTGGCACACAGCCCTGCCTGAAGTCTCCAGACCCAGCAGATCCCTGCCCTCTTCCAGGGGGTCTCCCTGGACCTTGTTGTTTCTGTCCTGAAAGAGCAGTGGCCTGACTGTGCCACAGATCACAGTTTAAGGTAACCTGGAGCTGAGAACTCACTCCTCAGCTCGGTCTCTGTAGCCGGCTTCCCCGCTCTAATACCTGCAAGCTCTGTGACACCTTATGTCACCCCGTGGGACCTGAGACCACGCTGTCCCCGCATGAGCTTCATTCCAGCTTAGCCTCTGGAGCAATGTCCCTCCATGGAGCAGACTTTTAAAAGTTCAGATTTTGTGTTCTGTTGCTTTGCCACTTGCTGGGAGCCGGCCCCTCCTGCCACGGTCGATCTTCCCCGTTGCTTTGGATTCACTTCTTTGCAGCTTCTGCCTTTTAGAAAGTGGTCGATTTTCTGTTTCTAGAATTGCGGCTGCTCTTCTCTTCAATCTCCTGTTGGATTTGTAGGTGTTAGCAACAGATTGATAAGCTATCTAGCTGGTCTCCTGCTGCCTGATGTGATCTCAGCTGCTACTCCTCCACCATCTCGGCTCCTCCCCAAAAAGAACATTCTTTTTTTTTTTTTTTAAAAGATTTTATTTATTTATTTGACAGAGATCACAAGTAGGCAGAGAGGCAGGCAGAGAGAGAGAGAGAGGGAAGCAGGCTCCCCACTGAGCAGACAGCCGGATGTGGGGCTCAATACCAGGACCCTGGGATCATGACCCGAGCTGAAGGCAGAGGCTTCAATCCATTGAGCCACCCAGGTGTCCCCCGAAAGAACATTCTTAAACAGTTTTTATCACCTTTTGCTTTTAAGTCCAAACTGTTAATATCTAAGGCCTACATTATTTGACATGAAATGACTTTTATTTAACCTTTATATTTATGCTGACTGTAATTGTATATCTAAATACATTTCCCTGTAGTTCTGAATTTAATATCCATTTATTTTTGTATGATTAACAGTTTTTATATGTTATTTGGTGTATAAAGTTGTATGACTTGTGGATTTTTAAAAAATCTTTTCCCATGTATTGTTGTTACAATTTGGGTTCTACTTTAATGTAACCCTTATTTTCTTTTTATGTATCTTTATCTTTCTCACTCAATCTTTCTCAACCTATTTGTTTTAAATGAGCCATGTGCAGGTACTTTAAAATGTTGTATCTAAAGGATGCTTAATGGGTGAATTTACTTACTGAGTAACTGATAATAGGTAAAGTTTTAAAAATGCTTTCTTGCTATTTTCTGTTTTCTTTTTTTTTAAATTCCAATATAGTTAATATACAGTGTTCTGTTAGTTTCAGGTGTATGATATAGTGATTAAAAAAGGTGAGCCTGGTGGTGGGTATTAAGAAGGGCGTGTATTGCATGGCGCAATGGGTGTGGTGCATAAACAGGGAGTCTTGCAACAATGAAAAAGTAAAATTAAATTAAAAAAAAAGATGTACATTATTTAGTGCTCATCATGATAAATGTATTCTTGATCTCTCTTCACCTATTTCACCTGTCCCCCCAGTCACCTCCTCTCTGGTCAGCATCAGTTTGTTCCCCGTTGGTAAAGGTCAGTTTTTTGGTTTGTCTCTTTTTTCTTTCTTTTCTTTTCTTTTTTCTTTTTTCTTTTTTTTTTTTTTTTGCTTATTTCTTGAATTCCACATATGAGTAAGACCATATGGTTTTATAGTCTCTAAACGACTTATTTCATTTAGTAATATACTCTAGATCTCTCCAAGTTGTGGTAAATGGCAAAATTTCTTTCTTTATGGTGGAGTAATATTTCATTGTATGTATATGCGTGTGTATACTATATATCTACATATATAGATTTATACACACACCTCATCTTTATACATTCCTCTATGGGTGGACACTTGGGCTGTTACCATGATTTGTCTGTTGTGAATCATCCTGTAATAAACATAAGGGTGCATATATCCTTTTGAATTTGCATTTTCATAGTCTTTGCTTAAATACCCAGTAGTGCCATTACTAGATTATATGGTAGTTCTATTTTTAACTTTTGGAAGAACCTGCATACTTTTTCCCACAGGGACTCTAGCAGTTGGCATACCTAGATTTCTTTTTCACTTTAAATTAAATGTCTTTTCTTGAACATTTTTCTTACGTGACTTGAAAGAAATGCATTGTTTTATGTTTTGCTAGTAATTCATAAAGCTTTTTTTTTAATCTAACATTTTCCCTTTGTTTACATCAACCATGAGTAGTATCTTCTGGTTCTTTCTTTTGTAAGATGAGAAAATCACTGTAACTATCACACATTTCCTATTTCCATCTTCTATTGCACAATCTGGGATATATAGGTAGTCTGCTATTCTTAGATGATTATTTTACATTATTTAACTACCCTTTTGAGAATTAACATTTAAATTTTATCCTGAAATCATGTATTTAATTACACATATTCTACATTTAAATTCTTTTAACAACCTAAAGTTTTTAAAACCTTAGATTTTCACAATCTTGCTTTTTAATTAAGATATAATTTAGATACCAAGAATTTTACACTTTTAAAGTATGCAGTTAAATGTGTGGTTTTTGTTTTTTTGTTTTTGGGGTTCTTTAAAAAAAAAAAAAAAAGCTAGAGAGAGAATACATACATGAGCTCGGGGAGGGGAGGTGTCAGGGAGAGGGAGAGGGAGAATCTTAAGCACACTCCATGCCCAGTGTGGAGCCCAGTATGGGACTAGAACTCACTGCCCTGCGTTTAAATCAAGAGTTGGACTTTGAACTGATTGAGCTACCCAGGTGCTCCAGTTCAGTCGTTTTTTTTTCTAGTAAAGTTGCAAAATACCTGATTCCAAAAACATTATTTTCATTCCAGTATAGTTAGCATACAGTGTTGTGTTAGTGTACAGGTGTACAATACAATATGATTCAGTAATTTCATATATTAGTGCTCATCAAGATAAGTTTACTCTTAATCCTCTTTACCTGTTTCACCCATCCACCCACCCACCTCCTCTCTGGTAGCTGTCTGTTCTCTATAGTTAAAAGTTCTGTTCGCTATAGTTAAAAGTCTGGGTTTTTTGCATTGTCTCTTCCTTGGTTTGTATCTGAAATTCCACATATGAGTGAAATCATATGGTATTTGTCGTTCTCTGACTTCTTTTGCTTAACATTATACACTCTGGGTCCATCCATGTTGTTGCAAATGGCAAGATTTCATTCTTTTTATGGCTAAATAATACTCTATTGTATATGTATACCACATCATCTTTATCCATTCATGTATGGATGGACACTTGGACTGCATTCATAATTTGCTATTGTAAATAATGTACTGCAATAAACAGGGGTGCACATATCCTTTTGAATTAGTGTTTTCATATTCTTTGTGTAAATACCCAGTAGTGTGATTACTGGATCATATGGTAGTTCTATTTTTAATATTTTGAGGAACCTCCATACTTTTTTCCACAGGGGCTGGACCAGATTGCTTTCCTACCAACAGTACATGGAAGTTGCTTTTCCTCTATATCCTCGTCAACATTTATTGTTTCTTGTGTTTTTTATTTTGGCCATTCTGACAGTTGTGAAGTGATATATCACTGTGGTTTTGTTTTGCATTTCCCTGATGATGAGTGATGTTGGACATCTTTTCATGAGGTTTTTGGCTCTCTGTTTTTTTTTGGAGAAATATCTGTGTCTTATGCCCATTTTTTCATTGGAGTATGTGTTTTATTGGTGTTGAGTTGTGTAAGTTCTTTGTATATTTTGAATACTATCAGATATGTTATTTGCAAGTATCTTCTCCCATTCCATAGGTATATTTTAGTCTTGTTGATTGTTTCCTTTTTGTGCAGAAGTTTTTTTATTTTGATGTAGTCCCAGTGGTTTATGTTTGCTTTTGTTTCCCTTGCCTCAGGAGACAGATCTAGAAAAATGTTGCCATGATTGATGTCAGAGAGATTACTGACTATGCTCTCTTCTAGGATTTTTATGGTTTCTAGTATCACATTCAGGTCTTTAATCCATTTTGAGTTTATTTTTGTGCATGAGTTAAGAAAGCGGGCCAATTTCATTCTTTTGCAAGTAGCGATTCTAGGTTTGTCAACGCTGTTTGTTGAAGAGACTGTTTTTTTCCCATTGCATATTCTTTCCTTTTTTGTTGAAGATTAATTGGCCATACAATTGTGGGTTTATTTCTGGGTTTTCTACTTTGTCCCATTGATCTATATGTCTCTTACTTTTTTAGAGAAGGGGCGAGGGAGAGGAAGAATCTTAGGCAGGCTCCATGCTCCATGTGGAGCCCAATATGCTCTGTCTTACAACCCTGAGATCATGACTTGAACCAAAATCAAGAGTCAAACACTTAACCAATTTAGCCATCCAGGTGCCCCCATGTGTTTATTTTGTGCCATTGCCATACTATTTTGAATACTGTAGCTTTTTAATATAACTTGAAATCTGGAATTGTGGTACTTCCAGCTTTGATTTTTTTTTTCCCCCAGATTCCTTTGCTATTCGGGGTCTTTGTGGTTCTATACAGATTTTAAGGTTGTTCTAATTCTGTGAAAAATGCTGTTGGTATACTGATAGGGATTGCATTAAATCTGTAGATTACTTTGGGTAGTATGGACATTTTTACAATACTTGTTCATCCAGTCCATGAACATGGAATATCTTTCCATTTGTTTCTGTTGCCTTTAGTTTCTTTCAGTATTCTATGTTTTTATAGTACAGGTCTTTCACCTCCTTGGTTAAGTTTAATTTCTAGGTATTTTATTGTTTTTGGTGGAATTATAATGGGATTATTTCTTTAAATTTCTCTGCTGCTTCACTTACAGTGTACAGAAATACCACAGTTTTCTGTATGTTGATTTTGTATCCTGTGACTTCCTGAATCCATTTATCACTTCTAGTAGTTTTTTGGTGCAGTCTTAAGGATTTCTTTATATAGTATCATGTTATCTGCAAGTAGAGTTTTACTTCTTCCTTGCCAATTTAGATGCCTTTTATTTCTTTTGTTGTGATTTCTGTGGCTAGGACTTCCTGTACTATGTTGAATGAAATTGGAGAGAATGGGTATCTGTCTCTTGTTCCTGACTGTAGGGGAAAAGTTCTTAGTTTTTCTTTATTGAATATGATGTTGGCTGGGGGTTTTTCATATAAGACCTTTATTATCTTGAGGTATGTTCTTTCTAGACCTCCTTTGTTGAGGATTTTTGTCATAAATGGATTTTTACTTTGTCAAATGCTTTTTCTGCATCTGTTGAAATGATCATATGGTTCTTACCTTTTTTCTTATGGATGTAATGTACCAAATTGGTTGACTTGTTAATATTGAACTACCCTTGAAACCCAGGAATAAATCCCATTTGCTCATGGTGAATGATTGTTTTTTAATATATTGTTCGATTTGGGTTTGCTAGTATTTTGTTGAGGATTTTTGCATCTGTGTTCGTTAGAGATACTGGCCTGCAGTTCTTTATTTTGTACTGTCTTTATCTGGTTTGTATCAGGGTAATGCTGGCCTCATAGAATGAACCTGGAAGTTTTCCTTCCTTTTGTATTTTGTGGAATAGTTTGAGAAAAATGGGCACTAACTCTTTAAATGTTTGGGAGCATTCACCTGCAAAGCTGTCTGGTCTTGGACTTTTGTTTGTTGGAAGTTCTTTGATTACTGATTAAGTCTCATTGCTAGTGATCTGTCCATATTTTCTGTTTCTTCCTTGATTCAGTGGGGAAGTTGTTGCATATAATTTTTCTTCATACTGTCTTACAAGCTTTTGTATTTCTGTACTGTCTGTTGTCATTTTTTCTTTTTTCACTTGTGATTTGGCTTATTTGAGTCCTCTCTCTTTTTGGCTAAGTCTGGCAAAAGTCCTATCAGTTTTGTTGATCTGTTCTCTTGGGTTTTTTTGTTTGGTTGTTTGTATTTTTTTTTCTGCTCTAATTATTAATACTTCCTTCCTTCCTTTTGGGTTTTTGTTCTTTTTCTAGCACTTTTAGGTGAATGGTTAAGTTATTTGAGATTTTTTTTTTTTCTTGAAGTAGGCCTCTGTTGCTATAAACTTTCCTCTTAGAACAGTTTTGGTACATTCCCCCAATTTTGGGACTGTTGTGTTTTCATTTTCATTTATTTCTATCCTTGGATTTCTTTTTTGATTTCTTGGTTAACCAGTACATCATCTAGCAGCATGTTATTTAACCTCCATGTATTTGTGGTCTTTCCAGATTTTTTCTTGTGGTTCATTACTGGTTTCATAGCATTGTGGTCAGAAAAGATGCATGATATGACTGGGATCTTTTTGAATTTGTTTAGACTTAGTTTGTTACCTAATATTCTGGAGAATGCTCTGTGTGCACTTAAAAAGGATGTGTATTCTGATGTTTTAAGATGGAATGTTAACATATATGTTTTATAAATATATATTTTATGTGTATATAAAATATGTATAAGAAATATATATATATATATATATATACTATTTTTAAAATCTACATGGTTTGATGTGTCACTCAAAGCCTTTGCTTTTTTGATGATTTTCTGATTGGATGATCTGTCCATTGATGTAAGCAAGGTGTTAAATTTCCTTACTATTATTGTATTACTGTCAGTTATTTTATGTTTATTATTAACTGTTCTGTGTATTTGGGTGCTCCTATGTTGGGTGCATGAATATTTACAATTGTTACATCTTCTGGTTCTGTTGTATCCTTTATTAATATGTAGTATCCTTTGTTTTTTCTTACAGTCTTTATTTTTTAAAAAAATTTTAAAGATTTTATTTATTTGAGAAGGGAGTGTGAGTGAGAGGGAGAGGAAGAAACAGATTCCCTCTGGAACAGGATCCCTGATGTAGGGCTTGATCCTGGGATTTCAGGATCATGACCTGAGCCAATTAATTGATGGAGCCACCCAGGTGCCTCCAGTCTTTGTTTTAAGATCTGTTTTCTCTGGTAAGAATTGCTACTCCAGCTTTCTTTTGACATCCATTTGCATGATAGATGTTTTTCCATTCCCTCACTTTCAGTACATACTGTCTTTAGGTCTAAAATGAGTCTCCTGTAGGTTGCATATAGATGGGTCTTATTTTTTTTAATCCATTCTGTCATTGTATGTCTTTTGATTGGAGTGCTCAGTCTATTTACATTCAGAGTTTAATTATGCATAGATATGTATTTATTGTCATTATATTACTTGTTTTGTGGTTGTTTCTGAATTTTCCTCTGAAGTTGTGACCAATGAGAGAGTCTACATTGTGTGAATGGGGGTTTCAGTTCTTGAATTCCCCCCAAAAGATTTTCCTGAGGATATGCACTCAAATAAAGACAACCAGAAGGAAAGTAGCAAGTACAAAGTGGCCTGTTAATTACAGTACACAGTCAAGGTGGGAAAGTGGGCAAGGCTTAGAGGTAGCAACCACACTGGGGTTAGGGATGTCTTTTTATGTTTGCAGAGGTTATGGATCAGAGCTAGGGCAGTCCAAACTGAAGTTGTTTCTGCTGGTTGGGAGGGGGAGTTTTAGGCCCTACAGGGTTCTTGCTGGAACTATCGTGGCCATCTTCCCCTACGCTGGTGGGGGTGGGGTAGGTGGGAGATGGTCAAAACCACAATGTAAATACATTATAATGAAGGTGTAAGTTACCTGGGGCAGAAGTTGAAGAGGAGGGTCCATGTCCTGCACCTGTGGCTCTTGTCTGTCAGCCACAGGGTGTTGGATATCAGCAAGACCAGGATATTAAAAACCACAAAGCCAGAATGTTGTTCCCTGAGGCTTCGAATGTGTCACCTATTCATCACTGCCTTGCCTCCAGCTTATGTCTAATTGACTGCCTGCTCTATCACTTCTTTCTTCTCTTTCTCTTTCATGGTTTGCTGGTTTTCTTTAACAATATATTTGGATTTCTTTTTCATTATTCTTTGCATATATAGTACTGGCTTTTTTTTTTTTTAAGATTTTATTTATTTATTTGACAGAGATCACAAGTAGGCAGAGAGGTAGGCAGAAAGAGAGGAGGAAGCAGGCTCCCCGCTGAGCAGAGAGCCCAATGTGGGGTTTGATCCCAGGACCCGGGGTTCACGACCTGAGCTGAAGACAGAGGCTTTAACCCACTGAGCCACCCAGGCGCCCCTAGTACTGGCTTTTGATTTGTGGTTATCATTAGGGTTTTATATAAGGTTATTTGCATATAGCTGACTGTATTATAAGACAGTCTTTTAAGTTTGGATCCAGTTTTTACTCCTTGCCTCCCCACATTTTAGGTATATGGTGTCATATTTTACATCCTTTAATTTTGTGAGTTCCTTGACTGATTTCTTACAGAAATACTCATTTTTGCTGCTTTTGTGTTTCCTGTTTTCATATTGTCACTTTTGTTGATCTTTCTACTCAGAGTCCCCTTTAATATTTCTTTCAGGGATATTTTAGTGGTCATGAACTCCTTTCATTTTTGTCTGGGAAACACTTTATCTCTCCATCTATTCTGAATGTCTTACTGGATAGTGTATTCTTGGCTGCATATTTTTTTCTATTCAGCACTTTGAATATATCATGCTGCTCTTTTCTGGCTTGCCAAGTTTCTGCTGAAAAAACACTGGTAGACTTATGAGGTTTCTCTTGTATGTGACTTTGGTCCTGCTTCTTTAAAAATTTTTTTGTTTCTACTACATTTTGTCATTTTAATTACAGTTTGTGTTGGTGTGATCATCTCTTTTTTTTTTTTTTTAAAGATTTTATTTATTTATTTGACAGACAGAGATCACAAGTAGGCAGAGAGGCAGGCAGAGAGAGAGGGGGAAGCAGGCTCCCTGCTGAGCAGAGAGCCCGATGTGGGGCTCGATCCCAGGACCCTGAGATCATGACCTGAGCCGAAGGCAAAGGCTTAACCCACTGAGCCACCCAGGCGCCCCGGTGTGATCATCTCTTTTTGATTTTGTTATGGGTTCACTGTGCCTCCTGGATCTGGTTATTTGTTTCCTTCCCCGAGAATAGGGAAGCTGTATTTTCTTAAAATAAATTTTAGTTTCTGTTCCCTTTTCTCTTCTTCTGGGATCCCTATACTACAGATGCTATTATATTTGATGGAATCACTGAGTTCCCTAAGTCTTTTCTGGTTTTACATAATTTTTCTTTTTTGTTCAGCTTGATTACTTTCCATTATTCTGTTTTCCAGGTCATTAATTCATTACTCTGCTGTTGTTCATTACATCAAACCTGATTCTCATTTCATTCAGTGAACTCTTTGTTTCTACTAGGTTATTCCTTATCTCTGTGTTAAAAGTCTTACTGATACCTTCTACTCTTGTCAAGTCCACTGAGTGTATTTATGATCATTATTTTACTTACTTATGTATTTTATTTAGAGGGGCGGGGGCAGGGGCAGAAGAGACAGAGACAGACAGAGAGCGAGCAAGAGAATCCATAGCAGGCTCCAAACCTAGTGTGGAGTCCGATATGAGGCTCAGTCTCTCAACCCTGAGATCATATCCTGAACTGAAATCAAGAGTAGGATGCTTAACCAGCTAAGCCATTCAGGCATCCCTGTGATCATTTACTTAAAATTCTCTATCAGGCATGTTCCTTATATCTGTTTTGCTTCGAACTCTAGCCATGAACTTGTCCTATAATTTCATTTGGGATGTATTCCTTTGTCTTCTCATTTTGTCTAAGTTCCTGTACCTGTTTCTGTGTTTTAAGATAGTCAACTACCTCTCCTGTTTTTGAGGGTAATGGTTTTATGAGGAAATGTCCTCTGTGTCCTGTAGTATAGTGTCCTGTTCCCCAAGGCCTGGCGGTTCAGGGAGTGTCTCTACTACGTGCTGCACGCGTTTGTGAACTGGCTGCTTTATCTTTCGGGCCAGTCGGCTGCAGAGGCCCTTTGTCTGTTGTGGGCTGTGTTTGGTCCCTCGCCTGAATGTGGCAAGTTTTGACTAGGTGTGCCCTTGTTTGTTTGTGAAATGAGGCCTGTTGCCATCACCTCAGAACCAAAGCCTCACAAAATTCCCGAGTTGGGAGACATGGTGTTGGCAGGGGTTTGGGCAAGTCTTCTGGGGGTTAGTGGGGCCTCTATTGCCATTGAGGCAGGTGTGGCTTTGAAGGCAGCTCCACCGGAGGGCAGGAGGCTGGGGCTTGATATAAACACGTTAGGTAGCAACTATTGGTGCTGTGTGGGTGCTGCAGGTTGTCCTGTGGTTATGTTGAAGGGTGGGGGAGGGAATTAGCACCTGCCAGTTCCTTTGTTACCAGAGGGGTCCCTCTGATGAGGGAGCAGGAGGCTGGCTGAGGACAAAGCAAGAGCTGGCGCCTTGCACCCCCCCCCCCTTCATCCGCTCCCCTCCATATGTGTAGCATTCCTCAGGCACCCCTGACTGCCATAAAATGATAAATAGTTAACTTGCTGAGATCACAATCCTGCAAGACAGGAGTCTCCCTTGGTTTGCAAATGTCCTTGAGATTACAACAAAGAAGTTACCTTATCAATAGCCCAATTTCCAGGGACACAGAACTCAGTTCCTCAAGCCCTAATGTCACCCTCCCCTCCATAAAAACCGAAGGAGGCGGAGGTAGAAGGAAAAGTAAATAAAGTTAAATTTCTTCTAAACCTAAATCTCATTAACAAGGATGCTTGATAGCAGGAATGTAACATTCCATCAGACTTCCAATTGTCTTTACTTGATAGTAACCAAGCCTTCAATATCCTGATAGTATTCTTTGCCCCAATAGCCCTTCTGAACACCCCTTTGTCCTCACCTACCCAACTCCTGTGTATATAACCAACCACTCCTAACAACCCGGGGCAGCCGCATCTCTGCCTGCCCACGGGCCCTGTCCCTGTGCTCTAATAAATCACCTTTTGCACCAACGACGTCTTGAGAATTCTTTCTTTAGTCGTCGGCTCCGAACCTCCTCACCCCACCGAACCTGACTTAGGTTCTGGGACTTCATCACCTCCATGAGCACTGCCTCTCTGGAATACTCTCTGAGGTGAGCGAATAGCCTCCCCACCGTGTGCCCCAGGCACACTTCAGATCACTGTTGCCTCTCTCTGTCCCCAGGCTTTTTGCCCCGCCGTCTGTACAATAGCAATCCGATGTCCTCTGGGCTCTCCCTGAGCCAAGCCTGCTGACCTTTAAAATTCTAGGCTTTAAACCCCACTGGTTGCAAGAACTCATGAAACCGGTCCCTCTTACTTTCCAAGCCAGGTGCTGCAGGCATTCGTCTTCCACCAAATTTCTGATGTTGAAGGGGAAAGATCTGAAAGATGAGCACAAAGAGAAGAAACAAGCCTTAGCTTTCAGTGACTGAAGATTTGAAAAATAGTTCCTGACAGTTCATTTTACTTTGCTTTTTAACTGTGTGTGTTCATGCTGGTCACATACCGGCGATCTGTTTCTTGTTCCTGGAGTTGAATAATGGTTTTCCATTGACTTAATTAAATTTATTACAAAGGAGAGGGCTTTCTGGAATAGTTAAGCTACAGGTGATTTATTGCACTACAGCTTTTTCATTTTCTTAGAAATTACTCAACTAAAATTTTTATCTTCCATTCCTTTTGTGAAAAGAAAACTTAATACTTACCCTTTTGGAATGAGACTTATCAATTAACAATTAAAGTAACAATTAACAATCGTTATTTGCTTTTTTTTTTTTTTTTTTAAAGATTATACTTGCTCATTTGAGAGAGAGAACAAGCACAAGCTGGGGGAGGTGGGAGAGGCAGAGGGAGGAGATGCCCCACTGAGGAGGGAACCGAATGCAGGGCTCCATCCTCAAACCCTGGGATTATGACCTGAGCCAAAGGTAGATGCTTAACTGACAATACAGGCACCCATATTATTTGCTTTTTAAACCTGGCAAAGTATAGCATATAAATATTGTTTGTTTTATCTAGGACCTAATTTACTTGCCCTGACCTGTTACTTTTTTGCCAAATTGATTTTATTAGGTTATAATTAACAAGTGTCAAAGAGAAAGCTACTTGATTTGTTTTTGTAATAATTCAGAAGGAAAAAAAGAACATGGGTTTAAAATGAATTACTTCTTTTTAAAATTTAGGTAAAATTTAAAAACCTCATATGGTAAAATTTAGAATACAGAATAAGAAACAATCAAGTTCTGTTACATCAGTAAATAGATTAATCCTCTTTTCCCTGTCTTCTATACTCCTCACAGAATGCTGCCATTAGCATGTATTGAGCCAGGAGCAGTGGGTTGTACAAAGTAGCTTCAATCTCACCATAAACCTCAGAGAAATCATTTTTCTCACAACAAAGGCAGCTTTGTGGATAGACCTTAAACTGGCCCCCTGGAAAATGACTGTAATCCACAACTGCCAGGTCAATGTGGATATTCATGTTAATTTTCTGAGTTGGGAAACAACATGTCTATTGTTAGGGGTTAGAAGCATGTGAGAGATTAGCAATGAGCACATTT
Organism: Mustela lutreola; assembly: GCF_030435805.1. Classification (NCBI taxonomy): domain Eukaryota; kingdom Metazoa; phylum Chordata; class Mammalia; order Carnivora; family Mustelidae; genus Mustela; species Mustela lutreola. Next base: position 6,675,697 of record NC_081290.1, on the reverse strand, counting down.
ACAAACAACTAATTGAAGGAAGTTTCATTCAGTAAGAGGGAAAATTATGCAGTAGCTTCACTTATCATTAGTTTACTTCCGTGCTATTCAGAGAAGTTGGAAGAGAGAGGAAAATAGGTCTGGCTGGTATTATTTCAGGGCTAGTTGGAAAACAAGTAATACACAAAAGGATCGTGCCTGGAGAGATGAGTCCTGCATGTGAATGATAAAGGAGCAGCTATGTATGTAAGGTATGAAGCTGCGTTGGATTTATTTGTATATATATTTTTAATAGGATAAGAAAATATGTGCTTATAAGGAGCCTTTCAGTACATGTGACTTGCCAGTTGCAACTAAAGGTTAATCAGTGTAATGTTCTAAATAGGAGATAGAGCTGAAACTATAAAAACAAAAGGACTAGAAGGATTTTTTTTTAATTACAGTATTATCTTTATACTTAGAGTAAATGACACTTTTGATTTCAAAACAAATACAACTTCTAAATATTTAGATTGACTATGGATTATTTTTACTTTGTACATTATGCTGAGTGCTATTTTCCTTTTTAATAAAAAGCCAACAAAACTCTATTCTCATTTTCTTATTTCTCAGATTTTCCTAACTTCCTGGTTCCACCTTAGGCACATAGACAACCTAGCTTACTTTCAGTGTTTCTTACTTCCCTGTTCTTAATTCCCTATTCTTTAACGTGGGGGTAGGTAAGTACTCGGAGCTGTAGTCAGGAAATTCGGCTCACTCCTCAGTGCTAGTTCCTCCTGCACATCATGCATCTGTACCAGTCATGGGCTGAATATATGGTGGTAATAGAATGGGTGATAGAGAGCACAGCTGCCACCATTTGTTGGATGGCTGGCATATGCCACTGTACATACCTGTCTTACTAGTCCTCAGTAATTCTGTAAGGAAGGGTGCCACCATCAGCTGTTTAAAATGAGGCTTCACAAGATTATGTAACTCTTCTTCAAAACATTTAACACATTCAGTAACACTTGAGTGAGTAACAGAATTAGGACAGTGGTAAGCACACTGGAGTTCCCTGAGTTCCCGTCGGTGATGAAATGGGAGTGAAAGGCAACCTCAGAGGTCTGACTCTGTGACTCCCAGATATAGGCCTCCTGGAGAATAGAAAACTCAAAAGAAGATTGGAGTAGAAGACTCGGTATGGAACAATTTTGGATAAATAGACTCTTAGGGTCCAGGTGAAAGAACAGTTGGGAAAGCTTGAGAAGGTCTAGAAACCATGTAATTTATATTGTGAGACTTCTTAGACTTTTCCCTTTGTTAGTATTATTCATCCTCTATTTGCCCATCATGACTAGCAGCAGTGACTCGTAGAAAACTTCAGAACAACTGATGCTTATGCCAGGTATAGGGAAAAAGGAAAGAAGCCAGTGTTCTTCATACAGTTAGCTGAGATGGACCACTAGCTGCTGGTCTTAGGCAATAGCTGAAGTCCGTGTAAGAGACAGCACAGCCAGCAGGTCAGTGCCTCTCCTTGGGAACTGATACTGTATAGATCTTCCAGGGGAAGGAGGTGATGAAACTGTTTTAGGACATCATTGTTACTTGTCACTGTGCTGCTCCTTATTGTCATCCCTTTATCCGACTACCTCCCCCCTTTTCTCTAGCCTGTGCTCCAAATCCTTTCTTAGAGTTCCAGCCGCCCGGGTTTCCACCTGTCTCCTCATCCCAGGCCCCTTCCCTTCTTGTACCTTTGAAGTTTGAATTTACATATTTGGAAAAGTTTGAGTTTACGTATTTGGAAGGATGCCAGGAGTCAGCCCAGCTAGTAGATGGATTCTGTGAGAGTTGAAACAGTGGAGGAAGAGTATTACTTATAGCTCTGGAGTCTTCCCCAAATCTAAAGAATGTGCAGAGTCTAGAGAGAGGCTGTGAACATAATGCCAAATTTGAGGGCTCAGAAATAGGTCTCACATTGCCAGGAATCCAAGAGTTAGGGAAAGAGAAGAAAAAAGAAGCTCTAGAGTAAACGGGGAGCAGCCTTGGGAATTGCCAAGAATAAGCATTATTACTTAACAGCAGCAGAGTAATGAGATACTGAATGGTTTTGATATACCAGGAAAGAGACAGAGTTCCTGTTGTCCATCAGGTTAGGGACAGAGCAAATAAGAAAAAGAGATGTATTCTGACATCTTAAGTTGAGACCAGTAGTGCGTTTCTCCCTGAAAAAATAATACATACTAAGTCAGCTACATTTCTAGGCTACCCTGCTAATATAGAGTTACCTCACAAGGCACTTGAGATATAGACACTGGGGGAGGAATGCTGATCAGTTACTTGGTTTTTTAAAGACTTTATTTATTTATTTATTTGACAGAGAGGTCACAAGTAGACAGAGAAGCACACAGAGACATAGAGAAGCAGAGAAGCAGGCTCCCCACAGAGTAGAGAGCCCAATGCGGGGCTCGATCCCAGGACCCTGAGATCATGACCGGAGCCGAAGGCAAGGGCTTAGCCCATTGAGCCACCAGGTGCCCAGCTGATCAGTTATTTTATAGAATATTACACAATTTTGGCTTATTCTTATGTTTTCTCTTAATTATAACGAGGTTATGCATTTTTTGTCAAGAAAACTACAAAATACTGTTATGTCTGTGTCTGCCATGAAGAACTATCACAGACTGAAGGAGACTAAGAAAAAATAACTAAATACAATGTAGATCTTGAATAGGATACTAGAAAAAAAGGACATTGGTATAAAAATTGGTGAAATTAAATAAAGTCTGTAGTTTAATTAATACTATACCAGTGTTCATTTTCTCTTCTTGGTAATTGTACTATGGTAATATAAGATGCTAAAAGGAGGAGAAGAGTGAAGGAGGTAAGGGTACACTATTTTTGCAACTTCCTAAAAATCTAAAATTAACTCATAGTTAAGAATAATATCTAGGGGTGCCTGGGTGGCTCAGTGGGTTAAAGCCTCTGCCTTCGGCTCGGGTCATGATCTCAGGGTCCTGGGATCAAGCCCCGCATTGGGCTCTCTGCTTGGCGGGGAGCCTGCTTCCCCCTCTCTCTCTGCCTGCCTCTCTGCCTACTTGTGATCTGTCTCTGTCAAAGAAATAAATGAAATCTTAAAAAAAAAAAGAATAATAGCTAATCATTACATCATGCCTACTATGTGCCAGATTCTGCATCTTTTACTCTTTGATTCTTCTCAACAGCCCTGTAAGGGGAACTATTATTATCCCCATTTGACAGATAAGAAAACTGGATATAGAGAAGTAAAAAACATGCCCAGTGTTATATGATTTTTAAGAGGTCACATGGCTACAGAATGACTGTTGGGATTAAACTGAGACATTCTGGATCCAGAAATTCATTGTATCATACTGGATTTCATTGTGTTTCTGTATGTATGCACGCATTTCCCCCTGCTGCTCTTTCTCCTCCCAAATATATATGACTTAAAAATAATTCATAAAGAGACAGGTTCAAGATGGCCATGTAGGAGAATCTTGAACTCACTTCCTATCACAGACACAACAGATTTACAACTACATATGGAGTAATTTCCTCTGAGAAAGACCTGAAAATGAGATGAACAGAACCTCCACAACAAAGGATAAAAGGACAGCATTAAAACAGGTAGGAGAGGCAGAGATATGGTCTTTTTTTTTTTTTTTTAAAGATTTTATTTATTTATTTGACAGAGAGAAATCACAAGTAGATGGAGAGGCAGTCAGAGAGAGAGGGAAGCAGGCTCCCCGCTGAGCAGAGAGCCCGACGCGGGACTCGATCCCAGGACCCCGGGATCATGACCTGAGCTGAAGGCAGCGGCTTAACCCACTGAGCCACCCAGGCGCCCTGAGACATGGTCTTACAAACAAAACACACCAAAAACCCCACTGCAGACAAAGCAATCCACAACCAGGCAGGATCCCAAAACTATGGAACTTTTCCTTGATAAGCAAGGGTCTCTGCTGCATATCAGCCTTCCCAGGAGAGCTGAGTCCCTTACATGCCTGCCTTTGAAAACTAGGAATTGTGTTCAGGAACACCACAGAACTATAGGGGATGGAGAAAACTTGGCTCTTTAAAAATTTTCTTTAAGATTGTATTTATTTGAGAGAGAGAGAAGAAGAGAGGGTGTGCATGAGCAGGGGAGGGGACAGAGGGAGAAGGATAAGCAGAATCCCTGCTGAGCAGGAAGCCTGAAGTAGGACCTGATCTTAGGACCCTGAGATCATGACCTGAGCTGAAATCAGATACCTAAATGACTGAGCCACTTAGGCACACCAAGAAGAACTTGCAATTAAGTAGCTTGTACACACTCCGTGGCCATTGGACCCAGTGCAGAAATACCAGTTTGGAAAGCACCTAGATTATAAGTGAAGGACGTACACTTACTAATCTTGAAGTTTCTGCCTAAGAAGAGGAACTTTTTGGGATTGTGCTGGGATGGAGACACTGGTAGGTGCTACTTTTGCAATCTTATTCTAATGTGCTGGTGCCGGCACCAGCATTTGCCATTTTGGAACTCTTCCTCTAATCTGTTGGCACAGGAGGGCACAACCTGCTGAGGGCCCAGCCCACCCCTACAGTGCAGTCTTGCATCACAGCCAGACCAACAAGAGCTCCACCTACTCTCATGTGTGGCCTTACCAAAGCAGGCAGGTGTGTACCACTCCCACACAGAATGCCCCTTGAGTGCTTGACATTGGTGGCCAGAGGGGATAGCACTTCTGAGGTCCTTTGTCTATTTCTTATGCAAAACTACTCCTTCAGGGATGGGAGATGTACTTGATTTGCCTAATACATAAAAACAAAGATGCAGGCAAAATGAGACAGAAGAATATGATCTGAATGAAAGAAGAAGACAAGTTCAAAAAAAGACCTTGATCAAACAGAGTTAAGAAATGTGCCCATAAATAGTTCAAAGTAATGGTCATAAAGATGCTCACTGAACTTGGGAGAAGAGTGGGTGAACACAGAAATTAATATACTCGAGGGATTCAATAGCAGATTGAATGAAGCAGAACATGTCAGTGAGCTGGAAGACAAAGTAGTGGAACTTACCTAGACAGAGCAACAAAGAGAAAAAAGGTTTTTGTTTTGTTTTGTTTTTTCTAATTTATTTGACAGAAAGCACAAGCAGGTGAGTAGCATGCAGAGGGAGGGGGAGAATCAGGCTCCCTAATGAGCAGGGAATCTGATGTGGGGCTTGATCCCAGGACCCTGGATGATGACCTGAGCTGAAGGCAGACACTTAACCAACTGAGCCACCCAGGTGGCCCAAGAAAAAAGAGTTTTAGAAAGTAAAGTTACCTTAAGTTCTTTTGGAACAACATCTGGAGGGATAATATTTGCTTTTCAGGGGTCCCAGAAAGAGAAGAGAGAGAAAGTACCAGAAAATTTACTTCAATAAATAATGGCTGAAAACTTCCCTAATCTGGGAAAGAAAACAGGTATTCAAGTTCTGGAAGCCCAAAAAGTTCCAAATATGATGATCCCCAAAAGATATATACCAAGACACTTTATAATAAAAATTGTAAAAGTTAAAGAAAGAATCTTTTTTTTTTTTAAAGATTCCATTTATTTAACAGAGAGAGAGATCACAAGTAGGCAGAGAGGCAGGCAGAGAGAGAGAGGAGGAGGCAGGCTCCCTGCTGAGCAGAGAGCCCGATATGGGACTCGATCCCAGGATCCCGAGATCATGACCGGAGTCGAAGGCAGCGGCCCAACCCACTGAGCCACCCAGGTGCCCTAAAGAAAGAATCTTAAAAGCAGTAAAAGAAAAACAACTTGTTATATATAAGGGAAATTCCAAAAGGGATTTTTCAGCAGAAACATTGCAGACCAGAAAGAAGTGGCATGATACACGCAAAGTTCTGTGAAGAAAAAAACTTCCAACCAAGAATTCTCGAACTGGAAAGGTTATCATTTAGAATTAAAGAGGCGACCTAAAGAGTTTTCCAGATAAAACTATAGGAGTTCATCACCACCAACTGGTCTTACAGAAGTGCGAAAGAGACTTTAAAGTGAAAAGGGATTAATTATTAATAAGAAAACAAAAAAGTAAAAATATCACTGGAAAAGGTCAACATATAGTAAAGATAGTGGATAAATAACTTCTAAAGGAAATATGAGAGTTAAAGGTCAATAGTAGGATTAACTAAAACTATAATAAGTTAAGGGATACATAAAATAAAAAGATTTGAAATGTGACAGGAATATAAAACACGAGGGATGAGTAAAAATGTAAAGTTCTGAAATGTGTTCAAATTAAAATTTCTATTTATCTTAAAACCAACTGTTAAATATATAATACGTTATATGTGAACCTCATGATAATCAGAAGCAAAAACTTACTGTAAATACATCAAAGAAAATGAGAAAGGACTCTTTTGGTACACCAAAGAGTACCATCAAATCACAAGGAGAGAAAGAAGAAGGAACAGAGAGGATCTATAAAAATAACCAGAAGGGGCATCTTGGTGGCACAGTTAGTTAAGTGACAGGCTCTTGGTTTCAGCTCAGGTCATGATCTCATGATCCTGAGATCAAGCCCCATGTTGGGCTCCATGGTCAACATGGAGTCTGCTTGAGATTCTCTCCCTCTACACCACTTGCTCATTCATTCTCTCTCTCTCTCTTAAATAAATACATCTTTAAAAAAACAACAACAGGATACAATTTTTAAAAATGGCAATAATTATATAGCTATCAATAATTAAATGTAAATGGACTGAATTCTCCAAAAGATAAATAGTGGCTGAACGGATTAAAAAAAAAAAAGATGAGATCCAAGGTGCCTGGGTGGCTCAGTGGGTTAAGCCTCAGTCTTTGGCTCAGGTCATGATCTCAGGGTCCTGAAAGAGCCCCGAATTGGGCTTTCTGCTCAGCAGGGAGCCTGCTTCCCCTTCTCTCTTTCTGCCTGCCTATGCGATCTCTCTCTCTCTCTCTGACAAATAAATAAACAAAATCTTTTAAAAAAAAATGAGACCTATCTGTATATGCTACCTATAAGAGATTCACTTCTGAAGTAAGGACACAGAGAATGAAGAGATAGAGAAAGACATTGCATGGAAATGGAAATGAAGAGAAACCTGGTATAGCTATACTTAACATCAGGCAAGATTTATTTTTTAAAAAATAATTATTATCAAAATAGATTTTAAAACAGACTGTACTAAAAGATAAGGGCATTACATAATGATAAAGGGGTCAGTTCAGTAGGAGAGATAAATAAATATGCACCTAACATAGGAACACTAAAATATATAAAGCAAATATTTACAGACCTAAAGGGAGAAATTGACAGCAGTGCAATGATAGTAGGGGACTTAAACACTCCACTTACATCACTGGATAGATCAGCCAAAGAGAACCAGTAAGGAAACATCAGTCTTACATGGCAAATTAGACCAGATGGACTTAAAGATATGTATGGAACATTCCATCCCAAAGGAGCAGAATACTTGAGCATTCTTAAGTGCACAGAGAACATTCTCTACGATAGATAATATGTTAGGACACAAAACAAGTCTTAATAAATTTAGAAGGTTGGAATCCTATCAAGTATCTTTACTGACCACAATGGTATGAAACTGGAAATCAATTAAAGAAGAAAACTGGAGGAGCACCTGGGTGGCTCAGTCAGTTAAGTATCCAACTCTTGGTTTCAGCTCAGGTCATGACCTCAAGGTTGTGGGATCAAGCCTTGCACAGGTCTCCCCACTTGGCAGGGAATTTGCTTGATTTTATCCCCCTGCTCCTCCCCTCACTTTTTCTCAATGTAACTCTTCAAAAAAAAAAGAAAACTAGAAAAACCACAGAAATGTGGATATTAAGCAACATGCTACTGAACAACCAGTGAGTCAATGAAGAAACCAAATGAAAAATCAAAAATTACCTTGAGATAAAGGAAAACAGAAATATGATATACCAAAATCTATTGAATGCTTCAGAAGCATTTCTAAGTGGGAAGTTCATAGAATTATAGGCCTACCTCAAGAAACACAAAAAATATTAAATATCAAACTTTACACCTAAAGGAACTAGGAAAAGAACAAATGAGGCCAAAGATTAGTAGAATGGAGTAAATAATAAAGATTAGATGAGAAAGAGACCAAAAAGACAAGATAGATCAGTGAAACTGGTTCTTTGAAGAGATAAAAAGGAGATATTCTTTCAGCTAGATGCACCAAGAAAAAAAAGAGAGGGTTCAAATAAAATCAGAAGTGAAATGAAACTAATACAAGTCTGTATGTTAACTAATATAAGTCTGTATGTTAGTCTGTATTAGAATTAAAATGTAAAAAAAATCAGAAATGAAAGAGAAATTAATGAAGAAATATACAAGATCATAACAAACTACAGTAGACTCTTGAACAACACCAGGCTTTAAGGGAACCAACCCCCTGCACAGTCAAAAATCCACATGTAAATTTTGACTCTCCCCGAAATTACTAATAGCTTACTATTGACTAGAAGTCTTACTGATTAACAAAAGCAGTAATTGAACATAATTTGTATGCCCTATTTATAATATACTTTATTATCAAACTACAGAAAATAAAATGCTAAGAAAATTATAAGGAAGAGAAAATACATTTGTAGTACTATACTGTTTATATTGAAAAAAATCCATGTATAAGTGGATCTGCATGATTTAAACTCATAGTTCAAAGGTCAACTGTACTATAAACATTTATATGCCGACAGATTGGACAACTTAGAAGAAATGGATAAATTGCTAGAAACACAATCTTCCAAGACTGAATCATGAATAAATAAAAAATCTGAATAGACAGAGTTCTAGTAAAAAGATTGAATCATAATCAAAAACCTCCCCAAAAAATCCCAGAGCCAGACAATTTGTCTGATGAATTCTACCAAATTTTAAAAGAATATTTATTACCTGTTGTTCTCAGTCTTCTAAAATGAGGAAGGAATGTGTCTAAACTCATTTAATGAGGCTGGCATTACCTGGATACCAAAACCAGACAGGGACACCACTAAAAAAGAAAATCAGAGGCCAGTGTCCTTGATGAACATAGCTGCACAAATTCTCAACAAAAATGAGAAAATCAAATTCAGAAGACATTAAAAGGATTATATGCTGGGCGCCTGGGTGGCTCAGTGGGTTAAGCCGCTGCCTTTGGCTCAGGTCATGATCTCAGGGTCCTGGGATTGAGTCCCACATCGGGCTCTCTGCTCAGCGGGGAGCCTGCTTTCCTCTCTCTCTCTTTCTGCCTGTCTGTCTGTCTGTCTACTTGTGATGTTTCTCTGTCAAATAAATAAATAAAATCTAAAAAAAAAAAAAGGATTATATGCCACAGTGAAGTGGGATTTATTCCAAGAATGCAAAAATAGTTCAACGTCAAAAAAACCAATCAATACAAATAACACCCCATTAATAAAATAAAATATAAAAACCATATGGTTATCTGAATAGATTTTTTAAAAAAGCATTTAACAAAATTCAGCATCCATTTATGATAAAAATATTCTTGACCGTGTAGTAGAGAGGAAACATACCTCAATGTAATAAAGGCCATATGTGACAACCCCACAGCTATTACCATACTCAGTGGTCAAAAGCTAAAAAAGCTTTTCCTTTATGGTTAGAAACAAGTCAAGGATGTGCACTCTCACCACTTTATTCAATATGGTATTGGAAGTCTTGGTGACAGTAATATGGCAAGCAAAAGAAATAAAAGTCATCCAGATTAGAAAAAACTAATAAAACTGTCCTTCTTTGTATATGATATGATACTATATACAGAAAACCTTAGTTTCTCCTAAAAAGCTATTAGAATAAACTAATACAATAAAGTTAGAGGGTGAAAAACCAATACACTCTTTCATTCTCTTTTCAGAAATTTCTCATGGCATGCTGACTGTTGTAGATAGCAACTGTGTAGGAAACTAGGGAATCCCGTCTGAGATGGTCTGATAAGAAGCCTTTATGAGTGCAATTGACCCTTGAACAACATGGGTTTGAACTGTATGGGTCCAGTTATATATGGATATATTTTGATATAGTACTGTAAATATATTTTCCCTTACTATTTTCTTTTCTCTAGCTTTTTAAGTATATAAGTATACTATATAAGTATATAAGTATATAGTATATAATCAACTACTTATGTTATTCATAAGGCTTCTGGTCAACAGCAAGCTATTACGTTTTTGGGGAATCAAAAATTATACATAAATTTTCAACTGTGTGGGGATTCAGTTCCCCTAATCCCTGCATTGTTCAAGGGTTAGCTGTAAAGTGTTAATTTCTCATAAGTAACAGTTGCAGTCTGTACAATAAAAATAAGTAGAATCACATTTCATGTCCCTGTTACTCAAAGCAATCTACAGATTCAGTGTAATTCTTGTTAAAATTCCAATGGCATTTTTCATAGAACTAAGACAGATAATTAAAAATCTGTATAGAACAACAAAAAATACCAAATACCTAAAGCAGTCTTGAGAAAGAATAAAGCCAGAGATATCATGCTTCCTGGTTACAGACTATACTATAAAGCTATAGTACTCAGAACAGTATGGCATTAACATAAAAACAGACACAGGACGCCTGGGTGGCTCAGTGGGTTAATCGCGTCATGATCCCAGGGTCCTGTCATGATCTCAGGGTCCTGGGATCGAGCCCCACATCAAACTCTCTGCTCAGCAGGGAGCCTGCTTCCCCCCCTCTCTCTGCCTGCTTGTTATCTCTGTCTGGCAAATAAATAAATAAAATCTTAAAAAAAGAAAACCAGACACACAAATCAATGAAACAGAATTGAGAAGCCAGAAATAAATCCACATGTATATGGGTATTTAATTTATGACCAGGAAGCCAAGAATATACAATGGAGAAAGGATAATTTTCTTCAATGTGTGGTACTGGCATAACTGAATAGCTACACACAAAAGAATAGAAGTAGAGCATTATCTTCATACACAAAAATTAAGGTGGATTAAAGAAATGACCTGAAACCATAAAATTCCTAGAAGAAAACATAAGTAAGCTTGTAAACATGGTAAGCTCCTTGACATTGGTCTTAATGATGTGTTGTGGGCCTGACTCCAAAAGCAAGAGAAACAAAAACAAACAAATGAGACTATATCAAACTAAAAAGCTTCTGTTCAGTGAAGGAAACCATTCTCAAAAAGGCAACCTACTGAATACAGAAGATCTTTGCAAATCAGATAGCCAAGAAGGGGTTAATAGCCAAAATACATAAAGAAGTCCTACAACTCAGGACCCCAGGACCATAACCCAAGCCAAAGGTAGAGTCTTTAACCTATTGAGCCACCCAGGCGTCCCTATTTTAAACCCAACTTGGTAGCCATTGTAACAGTGGCTTTGTTTGTATTCTTTAAAATGAAGGGAGATTATGATATATGGAGTACTTGTAGATAGGACCTTTGGGAGTTTGAATGAATTACTTGAGTTTGGTTACCAGAGACTGAACCCGAACTTCCTGTAACTGCCAGAGGTAGAGGTTTCTACAAGGTGCACATTACTCTGAAGAAAGATACTATCTTTTAGTCAAAGAGAAAGTTGATAAAATGCATATATTAACAGTTTACTGAGCTTTATAATTCTAGGAATTAATCAGTGCCGTTGCATTTGTTTAGAGAAATTCATTTCTTTCTGTCATCAGGAGCAAAAAAAGAAAACGCAACTAGTTATTTAAAAGGTGAGAAAAAGAGCAGGAAATGTTATTTCTCGGTTTTTAGTTTAAAAGATTGATAGTTGAACCTTTGAATTTTTATATAAAACCTTGAATTAAGTGGCTTTTAACTTACATTCTCAATTGTTCTCAATTGATTTTTCTGTTTTTTTTTTTTTTTTTAAGATTTTATTTATTTGGTGGAGGGGGGCATGCACAAGTGCAGGAGAGAAAGAAGCAGACTCCCTGCTGAGCAGGGCTTTCACAGGGCTCAGTCTCAGGACTGAGGATCATGACCTGGGCCGAAGGCAGATGCTTAACTGACTGAGCCATCCAGACGCCCCCTCAGTTGATTTTTCTACTTGTAGGTATCTCAGAAGAAAAATAAATGTTTTTTTTTTTTTTTTTTTTAAAGATTTTATTTATTTGTCAGAGAGAGCGAGCGAGTGAGTGCACAGGCAGGCAGAGTGGCAGCAGAGGCAGAGGGAGAAGCAGGCTCCCGGCTGAGCAAGGAGCCCGATGCAGGACTCGATCCCAGGACGCTGGGATCATGACCTGAGCCAAAGGCAGCTGCTTAACCAACTGAGCCACCCAGGCGTCCCGAAAAATAAATGGTTTTGACTTGCCATTCAGTACTCCCTTTATATATTCAAGCAGTCCCTAATTGTGTGGACAACTCAGTAAAACTACTAAATAACTTTGACATCTTAAAAAATGAATTAGTGAAGTTCACTAACATTAAGGGTAGGGGAATTTACATAAAAAAACCCAACCAAGCAATCCATATAAATATTAGTTGGAGAACTCCTACATTTTTACATGTCTGATGAGGAGAGATGAGGGTTACTGAACAAACCATCAGCTAAATGAGTTGGATGTGTAGCACTAACACTAAGAAAATAAGCAAAAGGGTTTTTTATAGGGATATGGTCAAGAAATCTGTGAGTTATGGGTTAAGAAATCAGAACCTACATTTTTGTAGATGTTAAAATGGTGGTGTAACTTTTAAACTTGAGAGGTCTCTCCAGAACAGTAACTTTGTTTGATTTATCTGCTATTTTCTCCTAATTGCTTTACACAAAACCTTTTTCCTTATGTGCATGTGTGTAACACACACATATATATATATTTTATATATATATAATGTAAATATATATGTATATATATGAATGAATATTTAAGTTGAGATATAATTGGTATACAATATTATTTTAGTTCTAGGTATATACAGCATGATCTGATATTTGTAAATATTGCAAAATGATCACTACAAATCTAGTTAATGTCCATCACAATACATACAGAATTTTTTCTTGTGATAAGAACTTTTAAGATCTACTTTCTTGGCAACTGTCATGCATGTAATATGGCGCAGTATTGACTAGAGTCGCCATGCCGTATATTACATCCTCACGGCTCGTTTCTCCTCACGACTCGTTTCTCCTCACGACTCGTTTCTCCTCACAGCTCGTTTCATGCCGGAACATTGTGCTTTTTGACACCCTTCCACCATTTCACCCAGCTCCCAACCCCCCACCTCTGGCCACCTGATTTCTCTGTGAGCTTGGTTGTTTTTTTTAGATTTCCACATGTCAGATGAGGTCAAGTAAAGTCTCTCTCTCTCTTTTTTTTAAAGACTTTATTTATTTATTTGACAGAGACAGAGTGAGAGTGGGAACAAAAGCGGGGGGAACGGGAGAGGGAGAAGCAGGCTTCCTGCTCAGCAGGGAGCCCGATGCGGGACTTGATCCCAGGACCCTGGGATCATGACCAGAGCCGAAGGCAGATGCTTAACTACTGAGCCAGCCAGGCACCCCTAGTAAAGTCTTAATAAATATATTTATGTAATTCTTAGCTTACAAAATCTAATTAATTTTTAATGTGCCTGAAGTTCAAGCCCAGAAATACTGTAGAACTCAGCCATTACATAATAATAGCCTCTTTTAGAGCTGTTGTGAAGGTATTGCCAAAACTTCTTTCTCTACTTTCTTTCTCTTTCTGGCCACTAGCCACTGTAGACCTGTACCTGAATCTATCCTATGATAAGAAAGAGTAGGCTGGGGACAGCTGTGATCTCAGGAAAACCTGATATTTGCAATAGACAAAGAAGGGGAGACATGAGGAAACAGGAAACCTCAGAATCTCATGCATTGCTTCTGGTTTAGGAAAGAGTATCCCTGTGGTTAGTGAAACTGTGCTGATGCTGAGAGCTGAAGGATATATAATAATCACTTAATGCTAAATGGTGTGTTAGGGTTAAACATGGAGGAACCCTGAGTTACAGAGTCAAATATCTATTTCCTAGTTTTATTAGCATTGTCATATATTCTACTTAAGTTTTTGATTGATACAGAACATACCTCATTTTATTGACTCCACTTTACTGAACTTTGCAGATATGTTTTTTATATAGATTGAAGATTTGTGGCAATCTTGTGTTGAGCGCCATTTTTCCAAAAGCGTTTGCTAACTTTGTGTCTTTGTGTAACGTTCTGGTAATTCGTGTAATAGTTCAGGCTTATTATATTTGTTTTTGGCGATTTGTGATCAGTGATCTTTGGTATTACTATTGTATTTGTTTTAGGGAGTCATAAGTTATATTAGATATAATAAGGGAGTCACCGATTATATAAGATGGTGAACTTAATAAATGCTTTGTGTGTTGACTGCTCTGTTGTTCCCTCATTTCTCTCCTTCTCCCTCTCTTTTCCCTGAGACACAACATATTGAAAATAAGCCAGTTGCTAATCCTACAGTGGCCTCTTAAGTGTTGAAGTGAAAAGAAGAGTCACATGTCTCTCCCTTGAAATCAAAAGCTAGAAATGATTAAGTTTAGTAAGGAAGGCTGAGATGGGCTGAAGCTGAACCTCTTTCATCAAACCGTCAAGTTGTAAATGTGAAGAAAAAGTTCTTGAAGGAAAGTGCTGCTACAGTGAACACATGAATGAGAAGAAAGTGAAACAGGCCTCTTGCTGATACGGAGAAAGTTTAAGTGATCTGGTTGGAAGATCAGACAAGCCACAACAGTCTTGTAAACCAGTGCTTAATCCAGAGCAAGGCCCTACTTCTCTTCAGTTCTATAAAGATTGAGAAAGGTGAGTGAGTTACCGGACATGTTTAAAGCTCGCACATGTTGGTTTAGGAGGTTTAAGGAAGGAAGCGCATCTCCATGACGTCAGAGTACAAAGCGAAGCAGCAAGTGCTGCTACAGAAGCTGCAGCGAGTTATTCGCAAGATCCAGTTGCGGTAATGAATGAAGTGGCTAAATTAAACCGATTTTCAGTGTAGCTGTTTTGTCTATCGGAAGAAGATCCTATCTAGGACTGTCATAGCTAGAGAGGAGAAGTTAATACCAGGCTTCAGGGCTTCAAAGGACAGGCATACTCTCTTGTTAGGGACTGATATAGCTGGTGATTTAAGTTCAGGCCAGTGTTTATTTACCATACCAAAAATCCAAGCCCCATGTTGAGCTCTGTGCTCAGTGGGGAGTCTGCTTAAGATTTTCCCTTTACCTCTGCCCATACCCTCTTCCTCCCAACCCCGTTCTCTCGCTTGCTCCCTCCCTCTAAAATAAGTGAATAAATCTATTTATCTTTTATTTTTTAAATTTAATTATATTTTTTCAGTGTTCCAAGATTCATTGTTTATGCACTGCACCCAGTACTCCATGCAGTGCGTGCCCACCTTAATACCCACAGGCTCACCCATCCCCTTGCCCCCTCCCCTCCAAAGCCCTCAGTTTGTTTCTCAGAGTCCACAGTCTCTCATTGGTTTGTCTCTCCCTCCCGATTTTCTCCATTTCACTTTTCCTTTCTTTTCCTAATGTCCTTATGCTGCATCTCCTCAGCCTGCGCTCTGTACAGTAGAAAGAACAACAAAGCCTTGGCAACAGCAGCACATCTATTTACAAAATGGTTTAATATTTTTTTTCAAGTTTCCATTTAAATCCTAAGTAGTTAACATACAGTGTAATATTGATGTCAGGTGTACAATATAGTGACTTGGCACTTCCAGGCAGTATTTTAACCCCACTGTTAAGGCCTAATGCTCAGGGAAAAAAGGTTCCTTGCAAAATATTACTTCTCATTGGCAGTCTACCTGGTCGGTCACACAAGATCTCTGTTGAAGAGATGTAATGAGATTAATATTGTTTGATGCTTGCCACCACAACTTCCATCTTGCAGCTCACGCATCAAGGAGTAATTTCAATTTTTCTTATTTAAGAAATAAATTTTGTAGGGCTACTGCTGCCATTAATAGTGATTCTTCTGATGAATCTGACAAAATAGATCAAAAACCTTCTGGACCTGGGTGGTTCAGTCGGGTAAGCATCTGCCTTCAGCTCAGGTCATGACCTGGAGTCCCAGGATCAAGACCAACACTGGACTCCCTGCTTGGCAGAGAGACTGTGTGTCCCTCACCCTGCACATGCTTTCTCTTTCTCGCTTGCTTGCTCACTTGCTCTTTTGCTCTCAAGTAAATAAATAAAATTAAAAATGAAAAACACCTTCTGAAAAGGATCCACAATTCTGCATGCCATTAAGAATACTAGTGATTCATAGGGAGAGGTCAAAATGTTAACATTAACAGGAGTTCAGAAGACATCGATTCCAGTCTTCATGGATTCCTTTGAGGGGTTCAAGACTTTAGTGGAGCCAGTAACTGCAGATGTGACGGAAATAGCAAGAGAACCAGAAGTGGAGCCTGAAGAGGGGATTGAATTTGCTGCAATCCCACGATAAAACTAACTGATTCGGACTTTTTCTTATTGATGAGTAAAAGTGCTTTCTTGGGGCACCTGTGCGGCTCTGTTGGTTAAACATCTACCTTTGGCTCAGGTCATGATCTCAGGTTCCTGGGATCAAAACCCACATGGGGCTTTCTGCTCAGTGGGGAGTCTGCTTCTCCTTTTCCTCTGCTTGTGCTCTCTCTATATATATCAGATAAATAAGATCTTTTTTAAAAAAGTGGTTTCTTGAGATGGGATCTATTACTGGTGAAGACACTGTGAAGACTGTTGAAATAACAACAAAAAGCTTAGAATATTACATAAGCTAGCTTTATTAAGTTATTAAGCTAACTTAAAGCAGGAGCAGGGTTTGAGAAGATTTACTCCAATTTTGAAAGAAGTTTTACTGTGAGTGAAATGTTGTCAGACAGCATCACACGTTCCAGATAAATTGTTTGTGCAAGGAAGAGTTGATCGAAGCAGCAAGCTTCATTGTCTTCTTAAGGGATTGCTACAGGCGCCCCAGCCTTCAGCAGCTATTACACTGATGAGTCAGCAGCCGTCAACATTGAGGCGAGAAGACCTTCTACCAACTTATTAAAAGTTCAGATGATGGTTAGCATTTTTTAGCAGTAAAATATCTTTTAACTTAGGTATATGCATTTTTGGGGCTCCTGGGTAACTCCTGGGTCAGTAAAGTGTCTGACTCTTAATCTTAGCTCAGGTCTTACCCTCAGGGCTGTGAATTCAAGCCCCACATTCAAGCCCAGCATGGAGCCTACTTAAAAAGCAAGGCATGCACATTTTTAAAAAATATAATGCTATTGTACACTTAATAAACTATAATAGAGTGTACACATAATTTTCATAACACTGGGAAACCAAAAAATTTCATGTGACTGACTTCTTTGCGACAGTGTGTTTTAATACAGTTGTCTGGAACTGAAACTTCAATATCTCTGAGGTATGTCTATATAGGAAAGCATACTGTAGAAATTAAGGAAGGAGATCACTTAAATAAAAAATCTTGATAAACTACTTACTCCAGAGACTGGTGTAGACAGTGTGAACCAACTAGGATGTCTACAGGTACAAAACAAAACCCAAATCCGCAGAAACTGTGTTGAGACAGCACATCAGTTTAAAAAGGTGATGTTATTCATTGGGAACATGGAGTAAGAAGCAGAGTTTGTACAGAGACTATGGAGATTGTGTCTTGATAGGATAGTTCCTTATTTTAAAGATTTTTTTTTATTCGACAGAGAGAGATCACAAGTAGGCAGAGAGGCAGGCAGAGAGAGAGAGGGAAGCAGGCTCCCTGCTGAGCAGAGAGCCCAATGCGGGACTCGATCCCAGGACCCTGAGATCATGACCTGAGCCGAAGGCAGTGGCTTAACCCACTGAGCCACCCAGGCGCCCAGGATAGTTCCTTATTTTAAAGTATTATGAGTTCCTAGGTTATTAGTCATAAGCAAAATTCACATGTAAAGATTATTTTCAAGATACAACTACCGGGGAGGGAGGTGAGAGGATGGGGTGGCGGGTGATGGACATCGAGGAGGGGATTGTGGTGAGAGCTGGATGCTGGGCAAGTCTGAAGAATCACAGACCTGTGCCCCTGAAACAAATAATAGATGTTAATTGAATTTTAAAAATTGAAAAGACAAAAAAGAAATACCACTGCTACCCCACCAACTGAGAGTCATTTTGAATTGTCCAGCATTGGATTGCTTACCTATGGAATGGGTTTACCTCAATATAAACGATAATTTAGAGTGGACTGTAGGTGCTTATAATAATCAGCTTAGTTGCTTCTGCCATGTAAAAATCACACAGTAAAAGAAAAGAGACTGTGTCCCATGTTTCCATCTTTCTACCACCTGTCCTTTTATTTTTCCCCTTCTGTTTGAAATTTCTTCTTTCTGTCATCTCTCTCTGGGGCTGAACTTTTAATACTACCCCAGCAAGAGAGGATGATACCAGCTTGACAGTCAAAGTTGTGTTCCAGAGGTTTCTTCCGGTTGTTTCCCAGTTAAACAGTCCTTTGAATACAGAGTGTAGGATGCTATTCTGAAACTATGATGTGTAACAGCTTTGGTTAGGGGTGGTGGGAATAGGTAGGGGTAGGGAGTGGGTGGCAAATTACTTTCTTGGCGTAGCTCCGTATCAGTCTGAAGCTTGATTTAGAGTTGGGGAAGGCTACTCTTAGAATGGATTATGACTTAAGAACTGGGAGAAGCAGGGTGCCTGGGTGGCTCAGTCAGTTGGGCATCTGCCCTTGGCTTGGGTCATGATCCTGCGGTCCTGGGATCAAGCTCCGAGTTAGGCTTCTTGCTTAGCAGGAAGTCTGCTTCCCCCTCCCTGTGCTCCTGTGCTCTCTCTCTCTCCTTCTCAAATGAATAGATAAAATCTTAAAAAAGGGGGGGGGGGGAGTGCTGGGAGAAGCTTTAGAACTATGACTCTTAAATAGCCAGAGGTTTGGTGAAATATTGTGAAAGACTAAAGAAGTAAAGGTGACTTAAGAAGGAAAAGCTGAGTCAGGTACTGTCGTCATCACTAGTCATCAGGCAACTGAGTATATGAAAAGAGTATTGTCCTCTTCATTAAGAATTTTAGGTTTAATCTAGATTCTACAAACTTAACTAGAGTATCCCCTGAATTTTAAGTCCATAATTTGAGAAATAAAGGGCTACTGAATCAGACAGTTTCTTTTTTTTAAAGATTTTTTTTTAAGATTTTATTTATTTGACAGAGAGAGATCACAAGTAGGCAGAGAGGCAGGCAGAGAGAGAGAGAGGGAAGCAGGCTCCCTGCTGAGCAGAGAGCCCAATGCAGAACTCAGACTCGATCCCAGGACCCTGAGATCATGACCAGAGCTGAAGGCAGTGGCTTACCCCACTGAGCCACCCAGGTGCCCCCATGAATCAGACAGTTTCTAAGTTCTTTTTAAATTCTAACAGTCTGAGTATTATTGGTGTCCATCAGAGCGCTTCATGCCATTGAACCCCTTCTTTATGGAATTCTCTTCCTTTGGTTTCTGTGGTATTGTACTCCTGGTTTTTCCTTGTGTCTCTCTGCGTGGTCCTTCTCCGCAGGCCTATCTTTCCCTCCCTGTCAATTCTCATCCATCCATCTGTCTTTTCTTTCTTCGTCTTTCCGTTTCTCTTTTCTCTCTCTCTGATTCAGACCTAATTAATCTTATCACTTTCTGTCCTGTAACCTCTGTCCTGTGTCATTAGCCATGTGTTAGGCAGTATAGTCAATGATAATGTTTTAGTAATTACATATACATCACTAGTTCCCAAATTATATTTCTAATCCAGACCTCTTTGAGTTCTGGACCTAGATATACAACTATATATAGTATAGTCAGCATAGTATAGTCAGTATAGTATAGTCAGTATAGTATAGTATATATAGTCAGCATCCCCCTTTAGGTATTTAGGAGGCATCTCAAACTCAACATATCCAAATCCAATGTCATAAATTCTTTCCTCCTATGGTATACCCACTCTGAGTACATGGGACTCTCACCCACCAGTTGCAACCAGTTGTGCAAGCCAGAAATACGGGAGTTTGTTTCTTAACTGATTATCCTGCATCTGTTCTGTTCTTTTCTCGAATCAAATCTCCACAGTTGGAGCCTGAGGGATCTTTTTCAAAAGGCAGATCCAATCTTGTGTCTCTGTGATATTCTTAAAACATTCTGAAAGCCTTCAGGTTTAAGGACCAACTAATTACAGTGGCCCTGCCTGCCTCCCCGGCTTCATCCTCCACCACTGTGTCCCCGGTTATCTAGCACCCACAGTACTTTCTTTCAATCCCTCCGATGCCCCGGGGTCCTTCCTACACACCCCGCAGTGCCTTTGTCTTGCACATCCCCTTCTCCTTACGCATGTTCCTCATTCTTCTGCTTTTACTCTAGTAACTTTTTGAGTAGCCTTCCCTGATCCTTTAGGTCAGATTCCATTAATTAATTAATTATAAAGTAGGCTGCACACCCAGTGTAGAGCCTAATGCATGGGGCTTGCACCCATGACCCTGGTATTAAGACCTGAGCGGAGATCGAGTCAGATGTTTAACTGACTGAGCCACCCAGATGCCCCCAGTTTCCTTTATTAAATAGTCTCATAGAGGGACTCCTGGGTGGCTCAGTTGTTTAAGGATCTGCCTTCAGCTCCGGTCATGATCTCAGAGTCCTGGGATTGAGCCCCACTTTGGGCTTCTTGCTCAGTGGGGAGCCTGTTTCTCCCTCTGCCTTCTGCTCCCCCTCCTTGTGCTCTTTCTCTCTCACACTCTGACAAAATCTAAAAAAAAAATTTTTTTAATTGTTTCATAAAATGTCTTTTTCATACCAGTCTCAGTTTATTATCATATATTTCTTTATTAGTGTTTGATACCTGCCTCCCCCACTAGACTATGTAACTAGTGTTATAAGGGAAAGACGGTTTCCTGTTTTTGCTCAGATTCTTACATAGTTCACATGATGTATCATATCACATGATAGATAAGAATTATCTGTAGAGGGAATAATTTTACGTGCTGTGCAATGCAACTCTTTTATTCAGCTTTCATCAAGGTCGGCACAGGAGTAAATGTGGAACGGTAGAATCTTCAGCCTCTCCCTTTCTGTGAGATTTTTTTCCCCAATTAAGATACTAATCATTATGCCTTTCTTAGCTTTGGATTTAGAGAAATAAGATAAAAGCAAGCATTATCAATCTGGCTGCTTTCCATTTGTTTCCTTTCCAATACCACTCCTGGAAAGCAGAGAGTAAAGTGTTTGAGAACATGAGCTCAAGCTAAAAGACCAGGCAGGATTCAGGTTTCAGCTCTGCTACTTCTAGAGGTATGACCTTACTTCAGCTCTTCAAGTGATAAAGTGAAAGAAATAATAGTTCTTTATAAGGTTGCTTTGAGGGTCAAATGACAGTATGTATGAAGTGCTTAGCAATGTGTCTGGCCCATATTTAATGATCAGTAAATGTTAGCAGTGATTGTCATCCTCGTCGTCGGCATCATCATTGTTTTTAATAGGACTGTGTCCCCTTACCTAACAATTCATAGGTTGTAGCTCTGACTCCAGTGTGACTTTACTTGGAGATAGGGTCTTTAAAAGAGGTAATTAAGGTTAAATGAGGTCATAAGAGTGAGGCCCTAATCCAAGAGGACTGGGTCCTTACTAGAAGAGGAAGAGACACCAGGACATATGCACAGAGAACAAAGACTGTGTATGGACACAGAGAAAAGGTGGCCAATTGCAGGCCGAGGAGAGAGGCCTCAGGAGAAACCTTGACCTTGGCACTTTGATCTTGGACTTCTAGCCTCCAGAACTGGGAGAAAATACATTTCTATTGGTTAAGCCACCCAATTTGTATATTTGTTATGGCAGCAACAGCAGACTAATACAGTCATCATCATCACATCCTTTCAGTAATGCCTCTGCATATATAGTCTCTATACTTTCTCCTTGACCTACCTGATACCAGATTTTTTTTTCTTTTGTTGAACAGTCCAAAGCTACTGGTTATTCTTATAAAACAAGGTTCAGAGGACTCTTTTTGTTTCTTATTAGCTTGACTTCTTTGTGGTCTTATACAATTAACTTTTTTCTTCCTCATGAAAATCTCTTTTCTTATAACTTAAGCTTAGTCTGCTTCCTCACTTCCTTATATAACTGTACTCCATCTGCACCCAAATGCCTGTGTTCTCCGGGGCATCATCTTGTGCTTGCAATCCCACTACACCTGTGAGCTAATATGGGAGGCAGAATAACAGCTCCCCAAGTATGTCCATTCCTTAATACCTGGAACCTGTGACTATGTTATATTGTACGGCAGGAGGAACCTTGCAACTGGAGTTAAGGTTGTGGATCTTAAGATGCATATATACATAAAGCGGAACCAGTGTAATCACACGGACACTTAGGAGTGAAAGTGAACAGCTGGACACAACAAAAGAAGGGAGCTGGATTCAAGTATGAGAGGGGTTCCTCCTGCTGTTGTTGGTTTGGAAGATGCAGGATGGTGACCACCTCTAGAGTCTGGAAATTCCTCTAAGCCGAGAGCCAGCAGGGAAGCTGGGATCTCAGCTCTACATCTTCAAGGAGCTGAATACTGCCAACTATCTGAGTAGAGAAAGCGATCCTCCCCTGGAGCCTCTAAAAAGGAATTAGCCCTGCTAACCTGTGGAGAGCAATGTTGGGCTTCAGATCTAGGCACGCTAAGATAATACATTTGTGTTGTTTTAAGCCATTCAGTATGTGATAATTTGCTGTAGCAACAATAGAAAACTACTGTAACTATTGACTCTTAGATTTGAAACACTATCTCCTATTTCTTTCCGAACCATAAATTCGCTGCCTACTGGATTATCTTCTCTGTGATATCCTATAGGGACCTCATACGCATTACAGTGAAATGAAACTTCCCTCTAAAACCTGCTCCTCTTTCATACCTTGATTGTTACTGGTCTTACCCATTCAGTCACCTGGGTCAGAAATCTGGGAATCAGCTTACTCTCCTCTTTCCGTTTTACACTATCCCTCTATAAATCCCTACCCCATGCCATTCGTTACCAAATCTTTTTGATTCTAGGTTTGTGACACTGATAAGAGTCAGGCTTCTGCCACTTCTCACTTGGATTTCTCTACTCTATCAACACATTGCCTTGCCTCTATTTAAAATTTAGAGCTAATCTGTATTCACGTTCTGTGAAGAAACAGGACCTTTCTGAAATTGGGTACTTCTCCCTTGCTTCACGGTTTTCCATTTTCATTTCAGAAAAGTCCCAACTTCTAAGCATTACACACAAGGCTTTTTTATGATCTTGGCCCCTGCTTACCCCCCTAGTCTTCAGTCTCCTTAACGCATACCGTGCCGTCCAGCTAGATTGTGTAACTTGTTTTATGTGCCTTGTCCACACTCTTAAATCTGCCTGGATGCTGTCTGGTTTCTTCTCCTGACTACTGTTTGGTTTCCAGGCTTCAACTGACCCGCCACTTCTTTCAGCACCTCTTCCCCATTAGGGGCTGAAGTAGTTGCCCTCCTTTGTGGACCCATAGTGCCCCCTACATATTTCTGACCTAGCACATACCTCACATACTATATTTTTTGTTTGTTTATGTGGTATCACTGCTCTCTAAACTATAAGTTCTTTGACGACAGGGGATTTTACTTTTATTTTTGTGTCTTAAGCACCTGTTATAGTGTCTGATACTTAGGGGCTTAATAAATAATATACTTTAAAGAGTGAATAAGAAGAATTCCAAAGTATAGGATTGTGAAAAAGTGGGTTTCCACATAAATTTTTAGAATATCTTTCCATGTGCAGTCTAAGGACAGTATTAGCCAGCAGAGTTTCTGAGATCGTTCAGAGTTTCTGAGATCGTTCAGTGGCGGTCTTTTGTCAGTATTATGTAAAAGCTAGCAAGAGCTCATTTGAGTTTGGTATTTGGGTTAGGAGTAGGCAGAAACTCAATTCTTTCAGAAGAGAAAGCAGTTATGGATGATGAAACACATGTAAGAAAGCTACCACCACATTTTCTCATCTACAAAAGGGACTTCCCCTTTTAGTTTTGCTTCCTCTTTTTTAAAAAGGCAGGATTTCTTGTTCTGGAAAGGAGTAAGCTTAAATTAACAAGCTTAAGTTATCTTCAGTTTTCTTTTGAGTTTGAAAGGTATTCTAATAGCAGTTTCTTCCTATGGGGGTTTCCAGCTTTGGGAAAAGAGTGAATAACTAAGCTCTTGAAACACATTAGTTATGCCCAGAGACAGAATTTTTCTGTATCCTTCAAGTTATGTAAAATGTTCACCATTTTAGTATTGTTCTTTATGCATTTAAAAAGGAAATGTACAGGACAAAAAATTAAAATTACTCTTCCTTTTTTCCTGCTCTTTTAGGAAGGCAAAACTTCCACAGGGCCGTTCCAGTTAGCAAATCAGATCTTGTTTACACTTACATTGTTTCCTTAATCCACAAGCTCCCATGCAATTCTGGACATCTTCTAGCTGATGAATGAATGAGAATAACTTCTTTTTTATTCCACTGAAAAGCTTTTTTGTCCTTCCTAAATCTGTTAATTAGTCAATTTTATATAGAGAAAAAATGAAGATGAAAATATACATATCGCTTTATCTGCTTTTAAAAAATAAAAAATACATATGGCTATTGCATAGATGATAGTGATAGTTATAATTATAAATTATGGTATGAGAAAGGAAATATAGAGAGCTGTTTTCCTACTACTTGAGGAGAAGCAGCATTGGATGGAAAGAGTAATGAAATGAAGAATGAAGGAATGATGGGCCAGATCTGACTTGATACTACTAGAGAGTTTGTGGGCCTGACCTCATGGGAATTGGGTTAGCCCACTCTCTGAAAGCTGTCCAGTCCTGTTCACTGTCAAGATTTTAATGAGGTTTAACTGTAACTCTTCCTACCATTGTACCTTATGTCAGTTAGTAGTGCATCACTATGATAAGGGCACAATTATAGGGCCACATGGTTTTTTAGAAATTTCTGACATCTGGTTTCAGATGTCAGTTCTGTCTCCAACCCTGCAATTTTGGTTATTGTCATTGTTACCATAGAAAGGTTTAAGAAGTTTATGAGGACCTATACATGTTTGACCTCATACTATATTTTTCACTCACTCAATTCAGCTACATTTATCTTTGAGAGGTTTGGGGTTTCTTCAGATACATAGCAGGAAGACTTCCTGTTCTAGCTCAGTAGTATTCAAAAGAAATATAAAGCAATCCTCATATGTAATTTAAAATTTTCTAGTAGTTATGTTAAAAAGAGATGAAACAAATGAAATTAATTTTAGTAGCATGTCTTTTATATAACTCAACATATCTATATAAGATGTTTTAGCTTTCTTACTGTGTGTTTTTATACTACGGTAACACATCTCATTTGGATGCTGACTTTTTACCAGAGATACTTGATCTTTTTTAGATTTTATAAAATTTAAAATAGTTGAAACAGACATACTTGAGTTTTAAACATACTTAATTTTTTGATTAAATCAAGTATCATTTAAGAAATGAAATAATTAAAAAATTTGGTTCCTTTGTCACTTAGTCACATTTTAAGTGCTCAGTAGCTGTAGGTATAATTGGGCAGTGTAGTTCTAGTTTATTTTCTCTATAAAGATTGCTTTCCGAGGCGCCTGGGTGGCTCAGTGGGTTAAAGCCTCTGCCTTTGGCTCTGGTCATGATCCCAGGGTTCTGGGATCGAGCCCCACATCAGGCTCTCTGCTCAGCAGGGAGCCTGCTTCCTCATCTCTCTCTGCCTCTCTGCCTACTTGTGATCTCTGTCTGTCAAAAAATAAATAAAATCTTAAAAAAAAAAAAAAAAAGATTGCTTTCCTACAAGTAATCACTTGGCTAACTCCCTTACCTCCTCAGCTTTTTGCTTAAATCTCAACCTCTCTCAGTGAGGCCTTCCTTGATCACTATTTAATATTACAACCTTATTTCCCACACTTCACAATTTTTTTAAAAGATTTTATTTATTTATTTGACAGAGAAAGATCACAAGTAGGCAGAGAGGCAGGCAAAGAGAGAGAGAGGGGGAAGCAGGCTCCCCACTGAGCGGAGAGCCCGATGCGGGACTCGATCCCAGGACCCTGAGATCATGACCTGAGCTGAAGGCAGTGGCTTAACCCACTGAGCCACCCAGGTGCCCCCACACTTCACAATTTGAATCTGCCTTGCTCTACTTCATCTCTTTTCAGTGTATAATTGCTAATTTATTATTTATATTTATACTTATGTTATTTATAACATTATTCATTGTTAGTTGCCTCCCTCCCTCTCTTCTCCCTGCTAGATGTAGGCTTCCTGAAGGCAGGGACCTTTGTTTTGTTCATTGACACATCCCAACACGTAGAATAGTGCTTGGCCTATAGCATGTCCTCAGTAAACTTTTAGAATAAATTTATAAATGCATGAATCATGATAAAAAACATTCTGAAATTTTAAAAAAAGATTTTATTTATTTATTTGATAAAGAAAGAGGCCACAAGTAGGCAGAGAGGCAGGCAGAGAGAGGAGGAAGCAGGCTCCCCGCTGAGCAGAGAGCCCGATGCGGGGCTCCATCCCAGCTCCCTGGGATCCTGACCTGAGCTGAAGGTAGAGGCTTAACCCACTGAGCCATCCAGGCGCCCTGAAATTATTTTTTTAAAAGATTTATTTATTTGAGAGAGAGAATGTGTGAGCAGGGTGAGGAGCACAGGGAGAGAGAGAATCCTTAAGCAGACTCTGCTGGGCATGGAACTTGTCATGGGGCTCGATCCCAGGACCCCAAGATTATGACCTGAGCCCAAATGAAGAGTCAGACACCAAACTGACTGAGCCACTGAGGTGCCTCCATCTGAAATGATGTATATATACTAGACTGTGGATATGATTCACACAGCGTTCAAAGTATTATTGAGCAAGTCCTTCTTAAATGTATCTTGAATACATTTTCTGTACTTGATACTGTTTTAAGCTGAGAGTAGTAGAGAAAGAAATGAGTACAAACAAAGCATATATAATCTATTTATGTAAGATTCACAAAAAGAGCAGAAAAATATGAAAAATGCTGCTTTCTATTATAAACACTATAGAGAATTGACTTAAAATAAGGTACTTTGGAAGTGCTGCATATATCCCTTTGAAAATTTCCTAGTAAGTAGTTACATGTTTATCATTAACTATCTGGAGACTTGGGGAATACAACAAATAGGAAAACTAAGCATATTATAAAACTCACACTTGAAAACTAGTTTTTTTTTTTATTTTATTTTTTCAGTCTCCAAGATTCATTGTTTATGCACCATGCCCAGTGCTCCATGCAGTACGTGCCCTCCATAATACCCACCACCAGCCTCACCTGTACCCCTACCTCCCCTCCCCTCCCTTCCAAAATCCTCAGTTTCTTTCTTGGAGTCCACAGTCTCTCATGGTTCATCTCCCCTCTGACTTCCCCCAGCTCACTCTTCCTTTCCTTCACCCAGTCACCTCCACGTTATTCCTTATGCTCCCCAAGTAAGTGAAACCGTATGATAATTGACTTTCTCTGCTTGACTTACTTCACTCAGCATCATCTCCTCCAGTCCTGTCCATGTCAATACAAAAGTTGGGTATTCATCCTTTCTGATACAGGCATAATATCTGTTGTATATATGGACCACATCTTCTTTATCCATTTGTCTTTTGAAGGGCATCTTGGCTCTTTCCACAGTTTGGCAATTGTGGCCATTGCTGCTATGAACATTGGGGTACATATGGCCCTTCTTTTCACTACATCTGTATCTGTGGGGTGAATACCCAATAATGCAATTGCAGGGTTATAGGGAAGCTCCTCTATTTTTAATTTCTAAGTAATCTCCATACTGTTCGACATCAGCCAAAGCAACTTCTTTCCAGACATGTCTCCAAAGGCAGAGGAAACAAAAGTGAAAATCAACTTTGGGGACTTTATCAAGATAAAAATCTTCTGCACAGCAAAGGAAACAGTCAACAAAATAAAGAGGCAACCCATGGAATGGGAGAATATATTCACAAATGACACCACAGACAAGGGACTGCTATCCAAGATCTATAAAGAACTCCTCAAACTC
Organism: Mustela lutreola; assembly: GCF_030435805.1. Taxonomy (NCBI): domain Eukaryota; kingdom Metazoa; phylum Chordata; class Mammalia; order Carnivora; family Mustelidae; genus Mustela; species Mustela lutreola. The sequence continues at coordinate 6,647,718 of NC_081290.1, read as the reverse complement.
AACACCCATAAAACAGATAATCATGTCAAAAAATGGGCAGAAGACATGTAGAAATATTTCTCCAAAGAAATACAAATGGCTAACAGACACATGAAAAATGTTCATCAGTAGCCATCAGAGAGATTCAAATAAAAACCACATTGAGATACCACCTTACACCAGTTAGAATGGCCAAAATAAACAAGACAAGAAACAACAAGTGTTGGAGAGAATGTGAAAAGAGGTTGGTGGGAATGCAGGTTGGTGCAGCCACTTTGGAAAACAGTGTGGAGATTCCTTAAGAAATTAAAAGTTGACAACTAGTTTAACATCATGACAGTGGAAGGGAGAATAATTTCAGTTCTAAAAATGGAATTTAGATAATATAATTCTTTTAAGAAATGGTGATTTGGGGGCACCTCAGTGGCTCAGTCGGTTGAGTATCTGACTCTTGGTTTTGGCTCAGGTTATGATCTCAGGGTTGTGGGACTGAACCCTGCATTGGATTCCCTACCCAGTAGGGAGTCTGCTTCCCCCAACTTCTCTCTTGTTTGCTCCTCCCTCCACTTGTGCACACACTCTCTCTAAAATAAATCTTTTTAAAAGAGTGGTGGTGGAGGGATGCTTGGGTGGCTCAGTTGACTGAGCACTAGAATCTTGGTTTCAGCCTGGGTCGTGATCTTGGGTTGTAGGACTGAGGCCTGCATCAGGCTCTGTGCTAAGCGGAAAGTCTGCTTAAGACTCTCTTCCCCTCCCTCATGCTCCTCCCCGACTCATCACACACACGCTTTCTTCTTCTCTCTCAAATAAATAAATCTTAAAAAAAAAAAAAAAATGGTGCTGGAACAATTGAACATCCCCATGCAAAAGAATGAACCTAGTCGCAGACCTTAAACCCATTTAAAAAATTAACTTAAGATGGATCATGGATGTAAATGTAAAATGAGAAACCAGAAAAGATAAACCTGTAACTATGGTTATAGTTACATAAGTTCTGTTACCGTAAAAGATGTTCTAGAAGATAACATAAGAGGAAGCCTAGATGACCTTGAATATGGTGATGATTTTTCAGATACAACACTGTTTCAACCCATGAAAGAAATAATTGATAAGCTGGGCTTCATTAAAATTAAAAACTTCCCTGTGAAAGATAGTGTTAGAGAATGAGAAGACAAGCCATCGACTGAGAGAAAATACATCCAAAGACACATTGCAGAAAGGATTTTGTCCAAAATATACAAAGAATTCTTAGATGTTAACATTAATAAAACAGAAAACCTGATTTTAAAATGGTTTTTAAATTTAAATTTAAAATTTCAAAATACCAAAATCTTAACCGATGCCTCACCAAAGATGATATATATAGATGGCAAATAAGACTTATGAAAAGCTGCTCCACATCATATGTCATCATGAAATGCCTATAAAAACAACAGTGAAATTTCAGTATCCATCTATTAGAAGAGACAAACCCAGACTACGGACAATATCAAATTTTGGCATGAAAATGTAGAGCAAGGGGTGCCTGGGTGGCTCAGTGGGTTAAGCCTCTGCCTTCGGCTCAGGTCATGATCCCAGGGTTCTGGGATTGAGCCCCACATCGGGCTCTCTGCTCAACAGGGAGCCTGCTTCCTCCTCTCTCTCTTCCTGCCTCTCTGCCTACTTGTGATCTCTGTCTGTCAAATAAATAAATAAAATCTTCAAAAAAAAAAAAAGAATTGGAGAATTGGAGTGAGACCTTTAAAAAAAAAATGTAGAGCAAGAGGAAATAGCGTTTATTGCTGGTGGAATGCAAAATGCTACAACATTTGGGCAACAGTTTGGGGGTTTCTTAGAAAATGAAATACATTCTTTAATATATAGTCCATCAGTTGCACTCGTAGTTTACTCAGAGGAGTTGAAAATGTATGTCCGTGCAAAAGCCAGAATACACATGCTTGTTTATAGTAGCTTTACTGATGACTGCCGAAACACAGAAGCAATCAGCATGTCCTTCAGTGGGTGGGTGTATAAATAAACTTTTGGCTCATCCAGACAGTGGAGTAGTTAGCACTAAATGGAAATTAGTATGGGACGGAATGGGATTATTTAGCCCTAAAAAGAAATGAGTTGTCAAGCCATGAGAAGACATGGGGAAACTTAAATTACTTGACTGAGCTAAAAAAGACAATCTGGAAAGGCTATATATTATATGATTCCAGCTCTGTGACATTCTGGAAAACGCAAAACTATGGGGACAGTAAAAAGATAAGTAGGTTGAGGGAGGGAAGACCAATTAATAGTGGAACATAGGATTTTTAGGGCAGTTAATGTGCTCTGTATGATGTTAGAGTGATGGATACATGCCATTGGACATTTTCCCAAACCCTTGGAATGTACACCACCAAGACTGAGCCCTATAATATAAACTATGGACTTTGGGTAATTGTGTTATGTTAATGTAAGTTCATCACTTGTAACAAATCTCTGGTGGGGGGATGTTGATAGTGGAGGACGCTGTGCATGTCTGGAGGCAGGGAGTATGTGGAAAATCTTTATCCTTTCCTCTCATTTTGCTGTGAATGAAAAATTGCTTTTTTTTTTTTTTAAGGCTCCTTGTCTAGAGTGGAGTCCAGTGCAAAGCTTAACCTCACAACCCTGAGATCAAGGTGCTTAACTGACTGAGCCATCTAGGCGCCGCTCTAAAACTGCTTTTACCTATCTATCTATCTATCTATTTATTTTAAAGATTTTATTTATCTGAGACAGTGCGCACAAGCTAGGGGAGGGGCAGAAGGAGAGAAAGAAGCAGACTCCCTGCTGAGCAGGGAGCCTGATGCAGGGCTCAGTCTCAGAATCCCAGGACCCTGAGCTCAGGACATGAGCTAAAGGCAGATGCTTAATGAACTGACCCACCCACGCACACTAAAACTGCTTTTTAAAAAATTGAATTTATACAAATCCTTGAGAATCATCCATTATACAAAATTGTGAGGGAAGATTATTTTGAACCTAGAGTTACATACTAGCAAAACTATTAACCATATTCACATCTCAAAAATGAAAGTACTAAAATATTTATTTTTCCATGCATCCTTTATGAGAAAATTATTTCAGAAGTTATTCCCACATAACAAACTGGAAGAAAAAAGCTCCATAATACAAGAAATGGAAAAAGTACCCAGGGATACTTTAAAGATTTTCTAATGTGGTTGTTGACCTAGAATGCAGTTGGTCCAGATTAAAACTAGACCTTAAGAACAAACAAAAATGGATTCTAAACAATTGAATTGGAAATAGAAATACATTAGGGACAACTCCAGAAATGCAAAAGAAAAATAAAAAATTGTAATGACCAAATATGAAACAGACTGAAAAAGGGCATGCTTTCAAATGATTTGTGGAGTATATTCTGCTAGAAAGGATTATTAATTTGATCTTCACATTAGGAATGTTTTGCTTTGAATGTGATAATGATCATGACATTGCAATATACACTGATATACTAGTGTTGTAGTAGTAGTATAAGCAAATAACTAATAGTGTAACAAAAAAAGAACAGTATTGGGGGGAAAAGATAAAGCTGCAGATACCACAATTGCAGGTTTAAAGATGTACTGCAGGAAAAGAGCAGAGAGCCTGTTTATGATTGTATGGTCAATTAATCTGTTACAAAGGAAGCAAAAATATACAATGGGGAAGACAGTCTTTTCAGTAAATGGTGCTGGGAAAACTGGACAGCTACATGTGAAAGAATGAAACTGGGCCATCTTTTAATACCGTACACAAAAATAAACTCAAAATGGATCAAAGAACTAAATGTGAAACCTGAAACTATAAAATCCCTAGAAGAGAACATAGGCAATACGTTCTGACATAAGCCATAGCATTATTTTTCTAGCTATGTCTCCTCAGGCAAGGGAAACAAAAGCAAAAATAAACTATTGGGGCTACATCAAACTAAAAGCTTTTGCACCGCAAAGGAAACCCATCAACAAAACAAAAAGGCAACCTGCTGATGGGAGAAGATACTTGCAAATGATATATCTGATAAGGGGTTAATATCCAAAATATATAAGGAACATCTGCAACCCAACACCAAAAAGCCAAATAATCTAATTAAAAATGGATAGAAGTCCTGAATAGACATTTTTCCAAGGAAGACATTCAGTGGCCAACAGACACATGAAAAGATGCTCAATATTGCTTCTCAGGGAAATACAAATCAAACCCAATGAGATATCACCTTATACCTGTCAGAATAGCTCAAATAAAAAAGACAGGAAAAAACAAGTGTTGCCAAGCATGTGGAGAAAAAGGAACGCTTGTGCACTGTCGGGGGGAATGTAAATTGGTGCAGCCAGTGTGAAAAACAGTATGCAGTTTCCTTAGAATATTAAAACTTGAAATATTATATGATCCCAGTAATTCCTCTGTTGGGTATTTACCCAAAGAAAATGAAAACACTAATTTGAAAAAAATATGTGCACTCTATGTTTATTTTGTAGCATTATTTAAAGTAGCCAAGATATGGAAACATAGGTGTCCATCAATAGACAAATGGATAAGGAAGGGGTGTGTGTGTGTGTGTGCAGACACACTATATATACATATACACTGTGTGTCCATTGATAGACCAATGGATAAGGAAGATGTGTGTTGTGTATACAAACTATAGTACATATACACTGTGTGTACATACACACACCATATACGCTGTTTGTGTCTATGCATGTACACGCAGGAATATTTCATAGCCATAGACAAGGATGAAACTGTGCCATTTGTGACTGTATGGATGGACCTGGGGGGCGTTATGCTAAATGCAGTCTGAGTGAAAGGGGCAAATACCATATGATTTCACTCATAAATGGAATCTAAAAAATGAATGAACAAAAAGCAGAATCAGACCTATAAATACAGAAAACAAACTCACGGTTGTCAGAGGCGACGGGAAGGGAGATGGGAAAAATGGGTGAAGGGGAGTGGGAAATACAGGCTTCTAATACTGTAATGAATAAGTCATGAGAATAAAAGGCACAGCACAAGGTGTCTAGTCTCTGATACTGTACTGGTGTGTGGCGACCGATGGTGGCTACACTGCTGGTGAGCATAGCATGAACTAGTGTACGAATTTAAATCAGGTGTTGGACACCTGAAACTAATGTAATGTGTGTTGACTATACTAAAAGAAAAAGTTAAAATATTTGAAAGTGATTATTGTTGGCCACAAATGGAGCAGGGGCTGTTGTTGATCAGTATAAACTCTCTGAAAGAGTTGATGGTTAAGCTGGAAGTATTACTTGTATAAAAAATTTCAAGATAACAGACATAATTGGAATAGATATATTCAGAAGAAAGGGTAATTATAAGCCAATATTCTTTGGAAGAAAACCAAATTACACATTTGTAAGAAAGAAAATACGCTTATAAATACTTCTCTGTTCCTTTCTAAGAATATGATACCCAAACTTCCTCATCTTAAATCTGTTGCCATCTCCAACAACATCCTGAGGCCAAAGACCGTCTTAAAAATGTTAGTGTTCCTCACCTTACTTACCGCATAGCACTCAGTAAATACCTCGGTTGTTTGTGTAACCCTCTGTCCACTTCAGGTCCTGGTCACCCTACTGAGACAGAGCGAGGTATAGAGATGTCACCTTCACATGGCATCAGTTTCAGTCCAGCACTTAGGAAAATACTAACCAGATAACTGAGTGCTTCCCACGTGTAAGTATTCTTATTGCAATAGTGAAGAAAATAAAGTTAATTTACAAATTACTAGAGCATCGACATCAGACTCTGTGGTCTGGCACATAGTAGACAACTCAAGATTTTGTTTTGGTTTTTTAAGTATTAGAGTGGAGAATAAATGGATGAGTGACTGTCTTTGTAGAATCATATGGATACGAAGAATTCGACATAAGTCTGCCCCTGGAGTTGCCTGTGTAGCCAGTCAGTCTCTCAAGATTGGGTCCTTGCGTGGAGAAAGATCCTGACGTTGATGCCTATGTGCTGTGTTCTCTCATCTCCTTTTCTTTTTAAGTCTGTGTTCCTAAATTATTGATACTTTATTTTCTCTTTTAAAGTACTTGTCAATGCAAGGGATCCCCTAATTTTATTTTATTTATTTTTATTTTATTTTATTTTTTTAAAAGACTTTATTTATTTATTTGACAGAGATCACAAGTAGGCAGAGAAGCAGGCAGAAAGTATGGGGGGAAGGAGGCTCCCTGCTGAGCAGAGAGCCTGATGTGGGGCTCGATCCCAGGACCCTGAGATCATGACCTGAGCTGAAGGCAGAGGCCTAATCCACTGAGCCACCCAGGCATCCCAGGACCCCCTAATTTTAATAATGTCGTATTTCAGTTTTTGTTTTTTTTCTTATTTAATGTTAACATGGTTCTCAGTAAGAAGTTTCATTCACAAGCCATTGTCCCAGAATCTTGGTTTGCAAGTTTGGGAGTATCCCGAAAGGAAGAACTGCAAGTGGCAATGGTCATATGCCCGTATTTCTTTTCCTCAGAGGTGGGGCATTATCCAAATCAATGATTGGCAAATGAGAAACCAAATCCTCAACATTTATTATAGGTCATTCGTATTCATTGAGTGATGTCTACCTGGAACATTTTTGGTTTTCAATAAAACGATTCTCTAAATAGTTTGTTCTTTTTTTTATTTTATTTTTTTTTAAGAATTTTATTTATTTATTTGACAGAGATCACAAGTAGGCAGAGAGGCAGGCAGAGAGAGAGGAAGGGAAGCAGGCCCCTGCTGAGCAGAGAGCCCGATGTGGGACTCGATCCCAGGACCCTGAGATCATGACCTGAGCCGAAGGCAGTGGTTTAACCCACTGAGCCAACCAGGCGCCCTAAATAGTTTGTTCTTAAAATTTTGCTGCAGTAGACTACTCTGTTTCTGTGGTGAGTGTTTAATTGTAGATTGGACCCTGCAGCTTTACTCCACAGAAAAGTGAATTGCTAACTTCATGGTTCTTGTCTAGATTTCTTGACAACCAGCCAAATTACCTGATTTAAATAATAAAAGATGACTGTAGATGTCTGGGTAGTACAAAAGTTTCTGGGGTGAAATGTGGAGCTGGAAACGAGATTTGTAAGAACCTAACAGGTTGGCTAAGGACATTCACAGTTCACTTGACTTTAGCCTCCATCCAGCAATAGCGTATAGGAAAATACTCATGGAATAACTTAGTGTTTCTATCACAAGGCTGAAGAAAATAAATTTAGTTTAGAAATACTGTAGTCTCGACATTGAACTCCATTGTTTGACACATGTGAATTTGTGACTGAGTTTGTGTGTTTAACATGGTCCAATAGTATAAGACCGCCGAGTCACTGGGGTTTATGGTTTCAAGTCCTAGTTCATGTAACTGTTCAGTGAGGCCAAAATTATAAGCCCAGGTGACCAGAAACAGAACTCCTTACCACTTTCACTGAAAGTTCCTATTAGTATAATTTCTTCCCAAGGAAGTAGGTAGATTAGATCCAGTTGCAAAAGCTAAATTATTTCTTCTGGTGACTAAGGTTTCTGATAACTGTTCTTCCTGCTAATATTTATTCTGGAAGTCTTTACTTTTTTTTTTTTAAGATTTATTTATTTATTTGACAGAGAGACCGTGAGAGAGAGAGCACAGGAGGGGAGTGGGTGGGAGAGGGAGAAGCAGGCTTCCAGCTGAGCAGGGAGCTCAATGCAGATCTTGATCCCAGGACCCCGGGGCCATGACCTGAGCATTAGGCAGATGCCTAATGACTAAGCCACCCAGGCGCCTCTTATCCTGAAACTCTTAATCCTCATAAGGCTCCTGATTTCTTTTACTCCCTCTTCCATCCCTCTTTTTATTTCATAAACATGTATGAGCTACTCATAGAATGAAAGACACATTATAGGAGATGCAGAGATATGCTGATGACATATATAATGAGGGACATGTGAGAAATCTTTGAAAGAGTTTCTTTTAAACACCACATGTCTTGTACTCTAATATAACTTACTCCACACGTATTCATACATACACATTGGGAAATCATTGCCAGAGACCTGTTCCTTTTTTTTTTTTTTTCCACATTTAATTTTATTTTAAGGCCCATTGTCCTTGAAAAGAATGTGTTTCTCACTGCAGGAGAAAAAAAAAAGTATAGAGTTAAAGCCTAGAGGTTTAAAATCTACGAACAAAGCGGTGTCTACAAATAAGACACTGTATCATTGTATATGGAATGTTTTAGGGGTCATATTTTGAAAATACTATGTAGATAACCTTTTTATTTCCTCTTACAAAGTTTTCTATGTCCGCACTCCAGATCACCTTTAATATTAATTCATAAGTAGTCTAAGGGAAGGAAAAGGCAGATACAGCAGAACAAGGGGGATCATACGATAGAGGAGCAGAAGTATCTTATAGGAAGGACCTCTAAAAAGTATTGGGAATGGAAAGCTGTTTCCTGAACAAAAAGACAAGGAGAAGGGGACAAGATGAGACTCCTGTGTCCTGGCTTCCTTGGACTAAAACCCTGGAAAGGGTTGATATAAGAGTTCAGAAACTAGCTCGTAAGTTTTAGGGTATCCTTAAACAATTGGCTTGTTTTGACTCTCCTTGAACAAACTGGATCATTTTCAAGGTCTCTTAGAAAAGCACCAAGTCTAACATGGGACCACCCAAGCAATAAGTTGGAAATAGCAAGCAGCAGAATATGTTGAGAACAAAGTTTCCTCTTCAGTTTTTTACAGAATCAAGGTTATCGTGAAAGAATTCCTAGGTTTGCCTTTGAACCTAGTTAAGATATCAGGGGGCACAAACCAGCTGTGGTTTTATTCTGAGAGGATGCCCAGCAAGGCCAAAGAAGCTCGTCTGTGGTAATGAGGCCGGAGGACGTAGAAATTGTTCAGAATACCCAATGCCAACTGGACCCCCAAAGCAGTAGTTATTGAACCAGCAGTTAAACGTCACCAGTGCTGGAGACCAGCCTAACCACTAGAGCCAGCGGAGCACAGACTGTTTCCCCTACTAGCAGAGTGCCACAACGTAGAGGGAGAAAAATGTGCAAAACAAAGCTGTATTTCTTTATACTGGAACTCAACTTTGTTCACAAACCCTCGTGTCCATTAATGGTAGAAACGGTAATCTTTCCAATTAAAATTTAGTCATTTTTAAGCTGAAACAGTCTTCTTTGAGTGGATAGTTAAGTTGAGAATTGTTTTCTCCCCTTCTCTTTTGTCCTTCCTAAGAGCAGTCTAAAATCTTGCCATTAGAAGAAAGCAATCTTGTTCTAGTGCTGACCTCTAGTGGGCGCCGAAGTGTCTGATCCTGCTTGGTTTTCTTTGGAGGATCGTGATGGCAATTTACATTTACTGCTGTGATGTCCTGGCTTGGCCTCTGGTCTCTAAGATACACATACTTATCTGATCACAACCCTAATTCCCTTTGGATCTCCCAACTCTTTTTCAGCCTTTTCTATGGGCCATTGCAATATTACAGTTCCTTTTAGTAGTAGTTTTCAAATTGGGATACATTTAACTCTTGGTATACACAAGGACATTCTAAGGAATATGAAAAATTTGTTGTTAATTTTTAAAAATCAGCTGTGTTATGATTTATTAAATTTATTAATTTTAAGAGTACAACACTATGACTTTTGCCAAATGTATACCATCACAAAACCATTAATACAATCATGATGTAAAATATTTCATCACCCCAGAAAGTTCTTTCATGCCCCCTTATAGTCATTCAGTGTCCTCCCTCCGCTCAAGCCTTTGGCAGTCACAGATCTGCTTTTTTTTAAAAAATTAAAATTTGAATTTTTTATTTTTTTAATTAACATGTAATGTATTATTTGCCTGTCAGACTTACACACTTCACAGCACTCACATAGCACATGCCCTACTCGATGTCCATCACCCAGCCACCCTGTCCCTACCCCCTCACCCTAGCAACTCTGTTTGTTTTGTGAGATTAAGAGACTCATGGTTTGTCTCCCTCCCAATCCCATCTTGTTTCGTTTTTTCCTTCCTTGACCCCCACGGTTCCCCACCCTGCCTCTCAAATTCCTCATATCAGAGAGATCATATGGTAATTGTCTTTCTCTGATTGACTTATTTTGCTTAACATAATACCCTCTAGTTCCATCCACATCATTGCAGATGGCAAGGTTTCTTTTGATGGCTGCATAGTATTCATATCTATATATCTATATATATCTCACATCTTCTTTATCCATTCATCTGTTGATGGACATCTTGGTTCTTTCCATAGTTTGGCTATTGTGGACATTGCTGCTATAAACATTCGGGTGCACGTGCCCCTTCGGATCAGTACATTTGGATCTTTAGGGTGAATACCCACTACTACGATTGCTGAGTCGTAGGGTAGCTCTGTTTCCAACTTTTTGAGGAACCTCCATACTGTTTTCCAGACTCATTCCCACCAACAGTGTAGGAGGGTTCCCCTTTCTCTGCATCCTCGCCAACATCTCTTGTTTCCTGACTTGGTAATTTTGGCCATTCTCACTGGTGTGAGGTGGTATCTCATTGTGGTTTTGATTTGTATTTCCCTGATGCCAAGTGATATGGAGCACTTTTTCACGTGTCTGTTGGCCAACAGATCTGCTTTTTGTCACAACAGTTTTACCTTTTCTAGAGAGTCATTTAAATATTGTGCTGTATGTAGCCTTTTGTAACTGACTTCTTAGCATAATGCTTTTGAGATTCATCTGTGTCGTTGCACAGTAGTTCATTCCTTTTTTTTAGAAAAAGAGCTTTCTTGATAATGCAATTCAGATACCATATAAATCATTTATTTAGAAGATACAATATAATGGTATTTCGTATAGTCACAGAATTGTTCAGCCATCACAGGTGTCAGTTTTAGAACTAATCAATGCATCGATGTGAATAGATTTCAAAGTATTTTGCTAAATCAGTCACAACTTTACCACCTAGGACATTGGCCTATAATTCTCCACTTTAGTGGGGTCTTTGTCTGGTTTTGGAATTAAGATAATGCTGGCCTCATGGAATGAGTTTGGAAGTTTCCTTTTTCCTTCCATTAATACTTTTTGGAACAGTTTGAGAAGAGTAGGTATTAACTCTTCTTTAAATGTTTGGTAGAATTCCCTTGGGAAGCTACCTGGCCTGGGGTTTTTGTTTGTTGGGAGACTTTTGATTACTGATTCAATTTCTTTGCAGATTACCGATCTGTCCAAATTTTCTATTTCTTTCTGTCTCAGTTTTGGTAGTTTGTATGTTTCCAGGAATTTATCCAGTTCTTTCAGATTGCCTAATTTGTTGGCATATAACTTTTCATAATATTCTCTTAAAATTGTATTTCTGTGGTATTGGTTGAGCTCTCTCCTCTTTCATTCATGATTTTTGTTATTTGGGTCATTTCTCTTTTCTTTATTTTTATTATTATTTTTTTAAATTATTTAACAGACAGAGATCACAAGGGAAAGAGGCAGAGAGGCAGGCAGAGAGAGAGGGGGAAGCAGGCTCCCCGCCCAGCAGATAGCCCGATACCGGGCTCGATCCCAGGACCCTGGGATCATGACCCGAGCTGAAGGCAGAGGCTCAACCCCCTGAGCCACCCAGGCGCCCCTCTTTTCTTTATTTAAGTCTGGCTAGAGGTTATCAGTTTTATTGATTCTTTCCAAGAAAAAGCTCCTAATTTCATTGATCTCCTCTATTGGCTTTTTTTCTTTCTGTATCTACTCTAATCTTTATTATTTTCCTTCTTCTGCTGGCATTAGGCTTTATGCTGTAATTTTTCTAGTTCCTTTAGATAAAAGGGTAAGTTGTATGTTTGAGACTTTTCTTGCTTTTTGAGGTAGAGCTGTATTGCAGTATATTTCCCTTTTAGTACTCTTTGCTGTGTCCTAAAGGTTTTGGATTGTCGTGTTCTCATTTTCATTTGTTTCCATGCATTTTTAAATTTCTCCTTTAATTTCCTGGTTAAGCCATTCATTTTTTTTCTTTTAAAGATTTATTTATTCATTTATTTGACTAATAGAGATCGCAAGTAGGCAGACACGCACACAGAGAGAAGAGGAAGCAGGCTCCCTGCTGAGCAGAGAGCCTGATGTAGGGCTTGATCCCAGAACCCTGAGTTCATGACCTGAGCTGAAGACAGAGGCTTTAACCCACTGAGCCACCCAGGTGCCCTAGTAGGATGTTCTTTAACCTCCATTATATTTGTAGTCTCTCCAAATTTTTCTTATAGTGAGTTCAAGAAGGGCCATTGCATTGAGCACGGGCTTGGAGTTCATGGCAAAGAGTAGCAAAAAGCCAGCATCTTGGTTAGAGTCCCGCAGCCGGCATCCCTGCTCCTATGCTAATGAGACAGATAGCTCAATGGCACCCATTGGCTCTTTTGTCCCTGGGGAGGTGATGCCATGTCTCCCAAATGCACTGCAAGAAGGGGGAACTGTCTCTCACAGTGTGACCTCGGGAGCTTCAGATCACACCATCTGCTCCCAGGCCTCTGCCCACTTTCTCTCCAGGAGCACCTCTGTACCCGCCAGCCTTCACCCAGTGATCGCATGACTTCTAAAACTTCAGTCTCTGAGCTCAGCCACTTGTAAAAACTTGCAGTAATCAACCCCTCTCATTTTCATCATCAGTGGCTTTGGAGAAGTGTTTGTTTATTTAATGCCCTGCACTCTGTTCTCTCTCTCCCTGATCAGCACTCCCTCCCCTCCCCCAGCACCTGCTGTTCTTGTCTCCCCCAAATCCCATCTCCGCATCTCCTGCCTTCCATGACAGTTGTGCTGTTGTTCTCTCAGTCCTCAGATTGGTTTCCTGGCATTCTGAAAGATTTGATATTTATCTAGCTGTGTTTGAGGTGTGAGGCAAGCATAGGGCTCCTTCTACTCCGGCCTCTTAACTCCCTAATCATTCAGTTTAAATTGCAGACTCTGCGTGTACTCCCATTTTCCCTTGTAATACTTCTTTGAAAACCATAGTCCTAAAAATAAACCAAAAACAGAAAAAAACAAACAAAAAAAACTGTAGTAATTACTGAATTCTAAGATATCATTTGATTATTTATCTTGTTATCTGACTGCCTTCTGCCACAAGAATAGTAATTTAACAAGGGCAAGATGTTTATTTTGTTCATTAATCTATCCCCGGTACCTAAAATGGTGCTGGGACATTGTGAGGACTCCTGGAACAGTTGCACAGATAGCAGACTGAAACACCCCCAGTCTTTCTGAGAAAGAGACCTGTTGGTCCAGGAGCTTTGGACTGAGGGGCAGGCTTCTGGTTTGGTGCACACAAGAAGGCCTTCGAAACTGCTACTAGGGAACAGAGGCCGCTAGATACAGGCTTTGTGCTCTCCCTTGGCCTTGCTCCAGCTTGCCGGTATCATCTGGGGAGGAGCTTACGCCATTCTCTGGTGCCCTGATTTTTACTGTTGATGCCAGGAGACACCTCTCCATCACCTATTTTGGTGGTAGCAGTTCCTGGCCCATAGGACTAGCACCAACAGAGAATTCTTACATAGCACTATCACCCCCAGTGGCTATCCCAAGAACTACCACAGCAAGAGCCAGTAGACCCAGGAACTCAAGTCTTCCTGTGAAAAAGGCTTATTAGTTTATTGTCAAAGTTGAAACCTCAGGGGCAGGCTTCTGTTACACACATGTAAGGGCAAAAACCTTCCCTGGCACCTCAGAGAGTGGGCATTATCTTTATGCTCTCCCTCTGCTACACTGTAGAGCGCCATCATCTCTCACAACAGAGTTCTTATATGTGTCTGGTATCCTAGTTTTTATATCTGTTGCCTGGTTTTAGTGGCTGTCACCCAGGGAATATCCTTTGATCACTCTTGGCTCTGGTGGTCAGGGGACTGGTGCTCCTGTATCTCATAGGACTATAACAGTCAGAGTCCTTGGTAGGTACTGATCCCAGGAGACTGCACAGACCAGATTGAAACACACCCCTAGTCTTTTTGTGAAAGAAGCCTACTTGCTAGTCCTAGAGCTTCAGCCTAAAGGACAAATTTTAAGCTTGGCACACCTTTAGCGGCTGTATAGGTGCTCTCTGTGAATGTGGGCTAGGGAATGCCATGTTTGCACTCTAGCTCACTCATACCTCCCAGAAAGGAACTCATACACTTGCTTGGAGCCCCAATTTTGTGCCTACTTGTCAGGAGACACCTCCAGATCACCTGGCTCTGGGGTCCAGTCTGGCTAATTACTGGAACCTATTAAAAATAAAAATAAAATACGCTGTTTGTATAATTACAAAGTTTTGAGAGACAGCTAAGAGCAAGAATGGTGTTGAATAGTAAGTTTTATCTTCGCAAGGCCAGCCCTTCAAGATGGATAGGCAGTTGTTCTATCTGATGCATAGAAACTAATGTAGGCAGTCAAGCAAAATGAAGAAATAGAGGAATATATTCCAAATGAAAGCAGAAAATGAAACCCAAGGAGGGGGGAACCTTAATGAAATGGAGGTAGGTAATTTACCTGATAAGGAGTTCAAAGTCATGGTTATAAAGATGCTTACTGAACTTGGAAGAAGAATGCATGAACACAGAACTTCAGCAAAGAGAATTTAAGACGAAAAGATAGTTTTAAGGGACTTATAGAACAACCTCAGACAGACTAATGTTCACCTTATAGGGTGAAAAAAGAGAAGAGAGAAAGAGGCAAAAATTTTTTTTGAAGAAATAATAACCAAAAGCTTCCCTAATCTGGGGAAAGAAACAGAATTCCAAATCCAGGAAGTCTAGAGGATTCCAGGTAAGATGTTACCAAAGAGACCCACACCAAGACACATTATAATTAAAATGTCAAAATTTAAGGGAAAGGAGAGACTCTTAAAAGCAACAAGAGAAAAATAAATTGTTACCATGTGAGGGAACTCAAATAGGCTATGATCATATTTTTCAGCAGAAGCCTTGCAAGCCAGAAGGAAGTAATACAATATAGTCAAAGTGCTAGAAGAAAAAAATTTCCAGCCAAGAATATGCTACCCAGCAAAGTTATTAATCGGAATTGAAGGTGAAGAAAAGAATTTTCCAGACCAAAAAAAAAAAAAAAAAGCTAAAGGAGTTCATCACCATCAAATTGGCCTTAAAGAAATACTAAACAGACTTACTAAGTTGAGAAAAAATATAAACAGTAACAAGAAAACATACAAAAAATATATCTCCGGTAAAGGTGAATATTTACTGAAGGGAATAGTGGCAGTAATAAGTCTTTACCTATCAATAATTCTTCGAAGGTAAATAGAGTAAATTCTCTAATCAGAAAACGTAGAGTGGCTAAGTAGATAAAACAAAATAAGACCCATCTATATGTTACCCCCAAGAGACTCACTTCAAACATAAATACACAAACAGACTGAAAATTAGAAGATGGAAAAAGATACTCCATGCAAATGGAACCCAGAAGAAGGCTGGGGACTTGAACACCACCTACTTACATCAATAGATAGATCAGACTGCAAAAACAAAGGAAACATTGACCTTCAGTCACACATTTGAGCAGATGGACCTAACAGGTATATACAAAACATACCATCCAAAAACAACAGAATACACATTCCTCTCAAGTGCACATGAAACATACTCTAGGATAGATAAAGTCTGCACAAACTGAAGATTGAATCATATCATTTTTTCCAAACCCAGTGGTATGAAACTAGAAATCAATTATAAAAAAGAAAACTGAAAATTTATTATGTGGATATTAAACAACGTATTATTGAACAGGCAGTGGGTCAGTAAAGAATTCGAGAGTGAAACCCGAAAAGATACCTTGAGATACATGAAAACGAAAATACCAAACCAATATACCAAAAATTATGGGATATAGCAAAAAGAGTTCTGGGGAGAAGTTCATAGTAATAAATGCCTACCTCAGAAACAAGAAAAGTCTCAACCAATGTACACCTCAGGAAACTAGAAAAAGGACAAATGAAGCCCCAAGTTAGAAGAAAGGAAATAAAAGTCTGAAGAGAAATAAATAGAGACAAAAAGATGATAGAAAAGATTGATGAAACAAGAGCTTGTTCTTAGAAAATATAAACAAAATTGCAAAAACATTTAGCTAAACTAACAAAGACAAAAAGAGGGCTTAAGTAAAATCAAGGATGACAGAAGATTGATTACAACTGGTACTACAGAGATACACAGGATCATAAGAGACTATGAACAATTACACGCTAACACATTGGACCACCTAGAAAAAAAATGGATAAATTCCTAGGAACATAAAAACTTTTCAAACTGAATCAGGATGAGAAAAATCTGAACAGATTGATTACTGGTAAGGAGATTGAAGCAGTAATTTAAAACCTCCCAACAGAATTCCAGGACCAAATAACTGCCCTGATGAATTCTGTCAGTCAAAGAAGAATTAACACCAATCATTCTCAAATTCTTCAAAAAGTAAAAGTGAAAAGAACATTCTAAACTCAATTTATGAGGCCAGCATTACCATGATATCAAAACCAGACAAGAGGGCGCCTGGGTGGCTAAGTGGGTTAAGCCTCTACCTTCGGCTCAGGTCATGATCTCAGGATCCTGGGATCGAGTCCCGCATCGGGCTCTCTGCTCAGCAGGGAGCCTGCTTCCTCCTCTCTCTCTCTGCCTTCCTCTCTGCCTACTTGTGATCTCTCTCTCTGTCAAATAAATAAATAAATAAATCTTAAAAAAAAAAAAGACAAGAAGAAAATGGCAGACCAATATCCCTAATGAACATAAATGCAAAACTCCTCATCAAATATTAGCAAGCCGAATTCAACAATACATTAACAGGATCCTACCCTGTGATCAAGTGGAATTTATTCCAAGGATGCAAGGATGATTCAGCATTTACAAATCAATCAGTGTGATATACCACATTAATAAAATGAAGTGAGAAAATCACATGATCATTTAAATAGAAGCATAAAAAGTATACGACAAAATTCAATATCCATTTATAATAAAAACTTGCAATAATGTGGTATAGAGGGAACATCCTCAACATAATGAAGGCCATTTATGAAAAGCCCACAGCTGACATTACAACCCAGTGGGGTTAAGTGGAAACTTTTTCTCTAAGATTAGGAAAAAGACAAGGATGTGCACTCTCCTTTTTTTTTTTTTTTTTAAGATTTATTCATTTATTTGAGAGAGAGACTGTGCATGAATGGGGGATGGGGAGAAGGAGAGGGAGAAAAGCAGACTCCCCACTGAGTGTGGAGCCCACTGTGAGGCTGGATTCCAGGACCCTGAGATCATGACTTGAGCTGAAACCAAGAGTCAGTTGTATAACCAACTGAGCCACCCAGGAGCCCCAAGGATGCCTGCTCTTGCCACTTTTATTCAACATAGTGTTGAAGTTGTGGCCACAGCAATTAGGCAAGAAAAAGATAAAAGTCATCCAGATTGTAGAGAAAGAATGAAAATTGTCACTCTTGAGAGTGACCTTAAAGATTGCACCAAAAAACTGTTAAGACTAGTAAGTTCAGTAAAATTGCAGGATACAGAGTCAATATACAGAGGGTTGCCTAGGTGGCTCTGTTGGTTAAGCATCTAGCTCTTGATTTCGGCTCAGGTGATAATCTCAGGGTCCTGGAATTGAACCCTAAGTTGGCATGTGTGCTAAGAGGGGAATCTGCTCAAGGATTTCTCTCCCTCTCCCATTGCCCCCCTACCCTGCTTGGGCTCCCTCTCTCTCTCTTAAAAAATGTCCTTCAAGGTCACCTGGGTGGCTCAGTGGGTTAAAGTCTCTGCCTTCGGCTCAGGTCATGATCCCAGGGTCCTGGGATCAAGCCCCCCCCCCTTCCTGCCTCTCTGCCTACTTGTGATCTCTGTCTGTCAAATAAATAAAATCTTTATTTAAAAAAGTCCTTCAGAGTCAATATACAGAGAAATATGTTGCATTTCTATATACCAATAACAAACTATCAGAGAAATTAAGGGGGCACCTGGATGGCTCAGTTGGTTAAGCATCCAACTCTTGATTTTTGGCTCTGGTCATGATTTCAGGGTTGTGAGATCGAGCCCCACATTGGGCTCCAGACTCAGTGAGGAGTTGGCTTGTGATTCTCTCTCTCTCTCTCCTCTCCCTCTGCCTTTCCCCCCACTTTCATGCATGGTCCCTTTCTCTCTGAAATAAATAAATCTTAAGAAAAATTAAGAAAATAACCTCCATTTTCAGTTGCATTAAAATGAGCAAAATACTAGGAATTAACCAAGGAGGAGAAAGACTAACATACTGAGAAGTATGGCATTGATGAAAGAAATACAAGGAGACAAAAATAAATGGGATGATATTCCATGCTTATGGATTAGATCAGATTGTTAAAATGTTCATAGTACCCATAGCAATCTATAGATTTAATGCAACCTTTATCAAGATTCCAAAGGCATTTTTTTTCACAGAAATAGAACAAGCAATTTTGAAATTTGTGTAGAACCACAAAAGAACGCAGATATCCTAAGCAATCTTGAGAAAGAAGAACAAAGCATCAGGCCCCCTGATTTCAGACTATATTACAAAACCAGAGTAATCAAATTAGTATGATATCGGCATAAAATAGACACACAGGAGCACCTGGGTGGCTCAGTCATTTGAGCATCCAGCTCTTGATCTCAGCTCAGGACTTGATCTCGGGGTCATGAATTCTAACCCCACATTGGGCTCCATGCTGGGCATGGAGCCTACTTTTAAAAACAACATCTTCTGGGGCACCTGAGTGGCTCTGTCATTTAAGTGACCACCTTTATTTAGCTCAGGTCATAATCCTGGGGTCCTGGAATTGAGCCCTGCATTGGGAACCCTGCTCAGCAGGGAGTCTGATTCTCCCTCTTCCTCTACCCTTCCCCCTGCTTGTTCTCTCACTTGCTCTCTCTCTCAAATGAATAAATAAATCTTTATGAAAAAAAGTTAAAAACAAAAGGAAAAAACCAAACGCACAGATCAGTGGAACAGAAGAGATCCCAGAAATAAACCCATACATATATGGTAAATTAATTTAGGAAAAGGCACAAAGAATATACAATAGGCAAAGGACAGTCTCTAATAAATGGTGTTGGGGAAACTGGACCATTTACAAAAATTCCCTCAAAATGGATTAAAGACTTGAAGGTAAAACATGAAACCATAAAATCTGTGGGAGGAAACATAGGGAGTAAGTTCCTTGGCATCGTTAATTGGCAGTAGTTTTTGGATTTGACACCAAAAGCAAAGGCAATAAAAGTAAAAATAAAAAATTGGGTCTCTATCAAACAAAAAACCAGTAACAAGATGAAAAGGCAACCTACTGAATGGGAGAAGATATTTGCAAATCATATATCTGATAAGGGGTTAGTATCCAAAATATATGAAGAACTCAGACAATAGCAAAAAAAAAAAATCCAGTTAAAAAAATAAACAGATGCTCTGAATAGACATTTTTCCAAAGAAGACCTATAGAAGGCCAGTGGGTATATGAAAAGATCTTCAAAGTCACTAATCAGGGAAATTCAAGTAAAAACCACAGTGGGCTATCACAGTACATCTGTTAGAAGAATGGCTGTTATCAAAAAGAACAAAGGGGTAGGACTGTGAGGGGAAAAATACCAAGTGTTGACAAGGATGTGGAAAAGGGGAATATTGTGCACTGCTTGTGGTAGTATATATTGGAATAGCCATTAAGGAAAAAATATGATCCAGCAATTTCATGTTTGGGTATTTATTTATATGAAGAGAAAACAAAACACTAATGTGAAAAAGCATGTATCACCCCTATGTCATTACAGCATTATTTACAATAACCAAGGTAGAGAAACAACCTGAGTGTCCATCAATGGTTGAATGGATAAAGAAAATGTGTTTGTGTATAGATATATGTATATGCACACACATATATACACATGTATAAATAGAATGGAATATTATCAGCCATAAAAAAGAATAAAATACTGCCCATCCATTTGTGAGAACAGAGATGGACCTTGAGAACAGCATGCTAAAATGTGATAAGCCTAAGACAGAAACATCACATGATCTCATTTATATGTGGAATCTAAAAAGCAAAAACAAAAACCAAAAAAAAACTAAGCTCATGGATATAGAGAAGAGATTGGTGGTTGCCATATTGGGTATTGGGAAAGTGGATGAAAATGGTGAAGGAAGTAAAAAGGTACTAATTTTCAGTTGTAAAATAAATGTCATGGCGATATAATGTATAACATGATAATTGTAGGTAATACTGCTATACTGCATATTTGAAAATTAAGAGAGTAAGTCTTAAAAGTTACTGCACACACAAAAATTTGTAATTATATGGTGACAGACATTAATACTAGGCTTATTATGCTGATTATTTTGCAGTTTACACAAGTATAAAAACATGTTATACATCTAAATCTAATATGTTTTATATGTTAATTATACTTCGATTTTAAAAAAGTTTAAAAGTGAAATAAAACAGGAATGGAGCAAAAGCATATTGGGAAGAAGGAAGGCCAGACTTGCCTTGAGCTTCATGCAGTGCCTGTTACATGCTTTTTCATGGACTCCCATCTTTTGTGTGATATACAGACACATCTGGTAGGGTTTAGTGCCAAAGACAGGAAAATCCCTCTCCTGAAAGCTCACGTGCTTGCAACTTAAAAGAAGGTCAGTAATGCCTGAAGACATGTGCAAACCCTCTTTTTCCTTTTGGACCAAACTTTTTTTTTTTTTAATGATGCTATTGCTCAGAGTCTATTTAGTGTATTAAGTTGTATTTTAAACTACCTAGCCATGGGGTAAGAAGAAGTTAGAGGCTTTGAAGGCTGAGAGGTGGGTTTTATAAAAATGGGTGCACTTTAGTACTTAAATGTTTAGTTGTATAATAATATATGTACATATGCACACATACAGAGGAAAATACACATAAGCGTATAGCTTGGTGAATATATTCACAACTGAGTGTGTCAATGTAATCAACACCCAGAACCACACCAGAACTTAACTGGCTTCCCACATGCTCTCCTTGTTCCTCTTCCGGGTCCGCTTACTACTCAGAGCCACCAGTATTCTGATTCCGATGTTATAGATGGGTTTTGTTTGATTTTATTCCTTATCCCAATTAAATCATACAGTATATACATGTTTGGGTCTCTTCTTCTGCTGGAAAATATTTTGTTAAGATTTATCCACATTTCTTATATATGGTTATTCTCTAGCCACACAAAATTCCATTGTATGAATATAACAATGTATCCATTCTGCTGTTGTGTTAGGCATCTGGATGTTTTCCAGTTTGGGGCTGTTACACATCATGCACTATCTAATACATTATATTAATGTATTTTGATATAGATGCACAAATTTCCTAGGACATTTCACAGTTTTTTATCCACAGTCTGTGAACTCCCAAGTGTTCCTCAGCAGTCTGTATATTTACTTACTGTGTACTTACTCAGATGGGGACCAGAGTCGCAAGTTACCAAATCCTTCCCTTAGTGTTCTCACTGACTTTTTCTAAAACTCACTTGGCTTTTGAACATATATTTTGGTTAAGTATGAATATTAATCTGTTTTTTCAGATTGTGAGTGCTTTTTATTCTTCATTTTACTTGCTTGTGTACCCCAGCAGCTGGCGCTCTTACTTGAGAAACAGTAAGCTGGTTGAGTAAATGGCGATAGCCATCATCGTTGCCAGCGATGAACGCCGCAAGTTCCCTTAGTTACGTGAGCCATCGAGTTCGGATTTTATCCTTTGCTTTAGTTTGACATCTCAGAGTTCAAGGGTCCAGAGTAGAAGGTGATCGCTCTCCAAGAAGCCTACAACAGGGCTCGGAACTGGGCATGCTGTGTGGTTAGAGGGCATTGCTGTGGCTTTACAAGCCTCTGGGAGATTTCATGTGTTAACAGCAGTGATTCCAAAGGATAGTGTGGGGGCCAGATATAAATAGCAGAACACAAATGGGGTAATGTGCCACTGCCAAGCTACGCTGGGGGTGTTTATAAAAAGAAAAGCATTCCCTTCTCAGCTCTCACTGTCAACAACCTCCCGTCCTGAAGACACTCTTACCACAACTGACAGAGTGGGGAAACAGCCTGAGACCTAGCATCATTTAAACCTCCTCCGCAGGCAGAAAAGCCAGGTAAACATTTTGACTTATTTACACTCAGACTATAGAAGTAATGGATTTTCGGAAAACCCTGATTCAGAGCTTGCTTCGCACATACTGCCTTGTGACGGTTATCCGTCAAGTTTTATATATATATATATATATGTGATTTTACTTATTTAGTTAAGAGAGAGAGTGAGAAGGCCCAGGCTGGGGGAGAGGCAAAGAGGGAGGGAGAAGCAGGTTCCCAGCTGAGGAGGGAGCCTGAGGTAGGGCTTGATCCCAGGACCCTGGGATCCTGACCTGAGCAGAAGGCAAACACTTAACCGACTGAGCCCCCCCAGGTGCCCCTGTAAAGTATTATATTTCAGATCTTTTTGAGAAAGTGAAGTTCAACACAAAAATGGCATTTTGGTAGTATATTTTAGTATCTCTAGCGAAAGAAGCTGTGCCTGAGTAAAGACGGGAACGTGAGGCCAAGGAGAGGGCTCCCTATGCTGTTTACTCCCGCTTGTACGTGCCAGAATAGGGTCCTTCGCAGGATGAAGTCGAGAGCTCAGTTCAGTTCCACTAGTGTCAGCTTTGTTGTAGGTGTGTGGAAGGAACCAGCACTGAATTGAATCGGGTAATGGCAGTGGGAGAGCTTCAGCTCCTGAGGGCCTTTCACGCTCCTGTTTACCCCTTTCATTTTCCTAAATAATGGGACAAGTATTGGGCATTCGACCAAAAGAGTTGTTTAATCTTGTTAGAATTGCTGCCTACTTAATTTTTCCTTATTTTCATTCTTGCCATCAGAAATTTATGCAAGACACTTGTTTTGTCCTTGGGCTTCTCTTGAATCTTGAGTATTTGGGGCAAGGAGGCCCCCTTGGGTAGCCCTCCAGTGAGTACCATTACGAGTCTCCTCATTCCCAGTATCGTACCCACACGGGTGTCCCTCAGTTTGCAGAGAAGAGAAGCGTGGATGCTGTGCACGGGCCAGAACTACTGGGGAATTTTTGGAAACTGGGAGCTACGAAACCACCAGTCTGAAGTGTATGCTGGGGGGAAATTCAGAGATAGGAAGAAAATATGACTTCCAGTGACTGTCTAAGGTGAGAGAGAAAACATGGCTGGAAGAGAATGGAAATGGACAGATTTAATCTTGAGCAAATTTCTGAAGTTCTCTGAGCTTTGGTTTCCCTCTCTGTAGAATGAGGGAGTTAGGCCACCAGACAGAACCTCATGGCCCTTTCAGCCATTGGAAATTAACTGATGATCACTTCCTGAGCATCCTGGTGCCTACTCTCACCCTGAATGAAATGCATACAGCGTGTCAACCTGTTCTCCTTTCCTAAACCTCTTTATTAAGTCTGCTAAATTGGAATTTCTTCATTTTAATTTAGAAGAGAAAAATGAAGGCAAGACGTTTTGATATGGTCACCATGCTGCTGGCAGCTCTGATTCTAATGGACATTTTCCAGGTAATGTTGGGAATGGGAAGAGTATGTAGTCATTGGAATGGGAACTCTTGATATAATGTTGCCTGAGGAATTTGTGTGGGTTGATGTTGGATATGAGAGTGGCTAGAATAGATAGAATAGGTAAATTAGTTTTTTACAAGTAGCTTTTATCTTTTCATTTTATACATTAGATACATAATAACTGTAGAAAGTTGAAAAAATTAAAATTAAGCAAACAGAAGAAAGTAAAAATCATCCTTAATCCCTCCACTTACAAGGAAAGATTCTTAATCTGTTGGTGTATAGTTTTCTTGGCT
Source organism: Mustela lutreola (assembly GCF_030435805.1). Classification (NCBI taxonomy): domain Eukaryota; kingdom Metazoa; phylum Chordata; class Mammalia; order Carnivora; family Mustelidae; genus Mustela; species Mustela lutreola. The sequence goes on along the minus strand of NC_081290.1, from coordinate 6,623,944 downwards.
TTTTTCTGTGTGTGTGTTTGTAATTTAGAACAATGGGCTCATACTGTACAAAGTATTATTTTATTTTGCTTTTTTTAAAAGATTTTATTTATTTATTTGACAGACAGGGATCACAAGTAGGCAGAGAGGCAGGCAGAGAGAGAGGAGGAAGCAGGCTCCCTGCCGAGCAGAGAGCCCAACGAGGGGCTCAATCCCAGCACTGTGGGATCACGACCTGAGCCGAAGGCAGAGGCTTTAACCCACTGAGCCACCCAGACGCCCCTTATTTTGCTTTTTAAGTTACTACTGTACTGTATGTCTACATCATTAAGTATTCTTAAAATACGTATATTGTCCAAATAAGATGACGCTGCAGTGTTTGGTTTATATGTTTTATTGAACTGTATAATGACCATTTTCTCACACCCGGTGTTCTTTTTTTCTGATAAAACTTTTATGGTTTTATTTTTTGTAGTTGAATCTTTAAACGTTCTGTAACATATTTTTATGTAAGATATGAGCGAGCTATCTCATTTGATTCCTTCCCCACGATGTTAACTGACACATCACTACTGAATATTTTCCACTGCTTTGAAATGCCTTCTTTTTTTTTTTTTTGGAAGATTTTATTTATTTATCTGACAGACCGAGATCACAAGTAGGCAGAGAGGCAGGAAGAGATACAGAGGGGGAAGTTGAAGTGCCTTCTTTAAGATATGTTAAGTTCTTAAAATTTTGTTTTTGAATTTAATATTCTGATCCCTTGTCATTAGAATCATTGTGTATTCTGTTGTCTGTACTACAGTATGATTTTTTAAATTGAGGTATAATTTACATACCATAAAAATCCCACCATCTTAAAGTACATAATTCAGTGGTTTTCATAAATATAAATTTATGTGAATTAATTAAGATGAGTATCTCTAGGGGCACCTGGATGGCTCAGTTGAGGTTGAGCCTCTGCCTTCAGCTCAGGTCATGATCTTGGGGTCCTGGGATGGAGCCCCGCATTGGGCTCTCTGCTCAGCGGGGAGCCCGCTTCCCCCTTCTCTCTTCCTGTTTACTTGTGATCTCTCTCTGTCAAATAAATAAAATCCTTAAATCATAAACATAAATTCACTGTGTTGTACAAGCATCACCACTGTCTCTTTACAGAATATTCCCATCTTTTCTATCTCTTTACAGAACATTCCCATCACCCCCAAAAGAAGGCCCTGTAGCTACCAGCAGTCAGTCCCAATTCCCTCTTCCCTACGTGCGTTGACAGCCGCTACTGTTTTCTGTTTCTGTAGATTTGCGTATTCTGGATATCTCACCGGAATGCAGTCATACAGCATCTGGCCCTTTATGTGGCTTCTTTCACTTAGTGTTTTGTTTTTAAGGTTCATTCATGTTGTAGCATATACTAATACTTCATTACTTTTTAAAGCTGAATAATATTCTATTGTATGGTTATGCCACATTTTGATTATCCATTTATTAACTTTTTAAGATTTTATTTGAGAGAGAAAGAGAGCATGAGTGGGAGTGTGGGAGGGACAGAGAGAGGGAGGAAGCAGACTCCCCACGAGTAGGGAGCCTGAGATGAGGACCTGAGCTGAAGGGTGGGCACTTAACCGACTGAGCCAGCCAGGCACCCCTATCCCTTTATCAACTGATGAGCATTTCGGTTCTCACTCACTTTTTAAAGGCTCTTAGGGGTGAATAATCCTGCTTTGAACTTTCATATACAGATTTTTATGTGAACATGTTTTCAGTTCTCCTGGGTGTATACGTATGAATAGAATTGCTAGGTCATATAGTTACTTTATGTTTTCCACAGTGGCTGCACCATTTTATATTCCCCAGCAATGTATGAGGGTTCAGGTACTCTACATCTCTGCCAACATGGATTTTCCTTCTTCTTTCCCCTTTATGATTTTTTTTTTTTTTTAAAGATCTTATTTATTTATCAGAGAGAGGGGGGGGCAGAGAGAGCGAGCACAAGCAGACAGAATGACAGGCAGAGGCAGAGGGAGAAGCAGGCTCCCTGCTGAGCAAGGAGCCTGATGTGGGACTCGATCCCAGGATGCTGGGATCATGACCTGAGCCAAAGGCAGCTGCTTAACCAACTGAGCCACCCAGGCATCCCTTTCCCCTTTATGATTATAGCCATTCTAATGGGTGTGCAGTGGTATCTCTCTGTGGTTTTGCTATGCATTTTTAACATTCTTTTGTAATATAATTTTCATGTATGTTCTGTGAATGTTCCATAATTTGTTTAACCAATTTCTTTTCATTAGCATTTAGGTCATTTCCACATTTTTTGGTAATATTTTTGTATTAACTTTTTGCTAATTAAATTTCATTAGTTTGTGGTTTTGTTTCAGTGGATAGAAACATAGGAAGAAAATATAACCAGCGTGTTCACTTAGCCTTTTGGACATGTCCCTTAATGTCCGGTCAGTTGTCCCTGAATGGTGGTGGCATTTGTGAACTTTTTCACTGCTCAAGGCACTCACTGTACAGAACACACAATCAACTGTGGCTTTGGGCCAGAAAGACTTAATGTCTAAAATTAGACCTGTGGAGACTGGTTAGAGGCATAGGAAAAGACAGGAACATACTGGGCAGGATAGGATAGGATATGACTCTGATATGATGTGACTCGGATATGATGTGAGGAATGTGGGAGGTGGTTTCAGGGTGTGATGTCTTATATTGAAGTCTTGAAGATGAATCAGTATCAGTGCCCAAGACACACCATGGTACGTTCTGTGCTGCAGACGAAATGCATTTCTTGGCTAGGAGATGGTAGTGACTTAATCTCTTAGAGCTCAGATTCCCACTTCAGGAAACTCAATGACTTCCCCAGTAGAATATTCTGTGGCTGGTAATAAAGACAGTTTCTGATGCTGGCCCAGTTTCTTCATTTGTAAAATGATTTTATGAATTGTCTGCCCAACCTTTATAACAGGTGTTAGGAGAAAATTAAAGCCTTCTGAAAGTGCTGCGTAATTATCAGTGGTCTTTTTCATTGGAAACAGGACATTTGTTTAAGAGGACAGACTATGGGGCCAGATGGTGTGGCTTCATATCTCAATTTCAGACTAGTTACTTGATCTGTCTTAGTTTGCTCATCCTTAAAAAGGGACTAATAGTATCTGCTGCACAGGGTTGCCATGAAGATTAACTGAGCTCATTAATATATAGGAACACTTAATGCTTGGCATACAGACGACACCTGGGGGAAGTTTGTTAGGTCTTAGTGATGGAGTGGCCACAGAGGGTGACTGAGAAGAAGATACATAGGAAAACGCAAAAATGAAAGATGAGTCTGTGTAGCACCAGGTGGTGGTGGTTGTAGGGGGTAAGATGAGTTTGCTCTTGACTATTGACAGTTGGGGGGGTCTTTGTGCAGTTCAGGTGGAGTTACCAGGTGGGCAGGTGGTAGTATGCGTCTGCACTCACAGGGACAGGTCAGAGGTATGTAGATGAGAACTGACACCATGCGCGTGTATATAATTGCCCAAGGGTAGAGTTGAGAGTTAAAAAATAAGTAGCCTTGAGCAATTCCCAACATTTAATGGCTGATAGAGTATGTTGGGTCTTCAAAAGAATCTAAGAGCAAGAGCTGTTTGGGCGGAGGAATGGGGTGGGAAGCCCACTGAAGAGGACTGAGATATGAGTGGGAATGAGTGGAAATGCAGCGGAGATGGCAGGGGTAGATGTTTCTTTCGAGAAGCTGCTCTGTGAGGGGGAGAAAAGAGATAGTAGGAAGCAGATAGATAGCCTGGGATATTTATTTTGCTTTCTTGGGTTGATTCTCTCCCTCTTTCTCCCTTCTCCCTCCCCTCACCCCTGGCATACATACTTTCACACCCTCGTACACACACTTTTCAAGAATTATTTGTGAGTAAAAAAGTAATTAAATAAAAGTCATTCATGTGGAAGCTGCAACCTTAAGAGCTCCTGACAAGGGCCTTTATAAAGTTGTTAGCTGCGGTCTCCTGCTTGGGTTGCAGCTTATGCCGCCAATGTACTATTACAAATATAGAATAGTGGAAAGGGAAGATGATGAGGGCATTGTTCTTTTATTTGTAGAAACCCTTAAGTGGCGTCCCTGGGCAGATTTTCTTGTCCTGTGTTTTGATCTATAGGCCAGAGTATAGGTTTTTATTTTGCAGGATTTCTTTTTCTTTAGTGCCCTCAGGTTTTGGTCACACCACTTCGAAGAATGAAGAGGTAGACCCCATGAAGAGTGGTGGGTGGCAAAGCAAAGTTTATTGGGTGACCGCGAAGTGATAGTACAAAGTTCCTGAAGAGGCAGAGGACCCGAGAGGGTTGGCCTGGGAGTTTCTATGTCTAGAGGTTTTCTGGGCTTGTTGGCAGGCTGTTTTAATCTGATTAACCCTCCCTGCCCCTGTCACCCAATCAGACTTTGTCATCTATCTATCATGTGGGAAGGGGCTCTTTCCTGGGTGGTGTAAAATTCTTTTAAGGATGGTCTGTCTTGGGGGCCGGGGTGGGAGGGGTCGTCTCTGCCTGCCTTTCTTCCAGCTATTCTTTATTAATTTAGTTCACTTGAATATTTTGCTAGTTACTATGCTGGAAGCTTGGAATTCTAAAGGCAAATGTGACACAGATCCTGCCCTTGAGGATCTTCCGGTATAATATGTATATTCCTATCATGAAATAATGAATGAAAATAACCCCAGTGTGTTGAAGGCTTAATAGGTGGTAGGCAATGTAGGTAAGGGCTTTGCTTATATTCATTTTATCATTAGTTTTTTTACAACAGTTCTGCAATTAAGATACTATTTCCTTTATCCTCATTTTTAGTTCTGCAATTAAGATATTATTTCCTTTATCCTCATTTTCAATTTAGAAAATTGAAGCTCAGAAATGTAAAAAGTAACTTTCACATATCTAAATGGTATCTAGTTATGGAATCTAAGCCTGGATTTGTCTGGCTCCAAGCTAGTGCTAATTATATTATACAACCCCACTTACTATGTTACAGGTATCATTTAAAGGTACATTAGGCTTTTGTTTTATTTGTGTGTGACAGAAACACAATTCAAGCTCAAGTAAATAGGGAATCTTGATTCGTAGGACCCAGGTAGAATACAGTATTCAGGTACAGCTAAACTCAGGGCCTTGACTCATGTCATCAGGGCCTCATTTCTCTTCTTTTTGTAAGCCTTCCTTTGTTGGCTTTATTTACAGACAGGATTCTTGATGGAACTACGAAGGATGACTATTGGCTGCCCCAAGCCAGTATCACCCTTAGAGCTTATGGTTGTGGAGGAAGAAAGCTTTTTTCCTCTTCCCAGGAGTGCTCTGGTTTTTAGACCTGCATCACTGGGACACGTGGGTGGTTCAGTCAGTTAAGCATCTGATTCCTTTTGGTTTTAATTAACATATAATGTATTATTTGTTTCAGGGGTCCAGGTCTGTGATTCATCAGTCTTACACAAGGCACAGTGCTCGCCACAACACATACTGTCCCAGCATCCATCGCCCGGCCTCCCCATCCCTCGCGCCCTCCCTCCGCTCCAGCAGCCCTCAGTTTGTTCCCTGAGATTAAGAGTCTCTTATGGTTTGTCTTCCTCTCCAGTTTCATCTTGTTTCATTTTTTCCTCTCTTCCCCTACGATCCTCTGCCTTGTTTCTTAAATTCCGCATATCGGTGAGATTATATAATAAATGTCTTTCTCTGATTGACTTACTTATTATGATTAACATAATACCCTCTAGTTCCATCCACATCATTGCAAAAGGCAAGATTTTCATTTTTGATGACTGTATGAAATTCCATTTTGTGTGTGTGTGTGTGTGTGTGTGTGTGTGTATACACTGCATCTTCTTTATCCAACATCTGGGCTCTTTCCATAGTTGGCTGTTGGGGACATTGCTGCTATATACATTGGGGTACAGGTGCCCCTTCGGATGACTACATTTGTATCTTTGGGGTAAATACCCAGTAGTAAGCATCTGATTCTTGATTTTGGCTCAGGTCATGATCTTAGGGTTATGAGATTCAACCCTGCATGGGTGGGGCTTTGTGCCGCTGAGGGTGGAAACTGCTTAAAATTCTCTCCCTCTCCCTGTGCCCCTCCCCACCCTGCCTGTTTACATGCTCGAAAGAAAGAAAGACCCCTGTGTCATTGCTTATCATTGGAGCAAGGTGCAGATCAGTTCTACCCAACCCATGTGGGGGAGTCCTCAAAGGAAAATGTGAATTTCTTCATTTTAATTTAGAAGAGAAAAATGAAGGCAAGACGTTTTGATATGGTCACCATGTACAGTCTTTCACAGGTGGTATTTCAAAATCATTCGGCAGTCTTAAGGGGTGGAGAAAATCTAGCTAAGAGTATTGTTCAAAGCCAGGGCTGCCACCCGTTTCTTTAATTTCACACTTATTCTTTGCACCATGAAGTTCAGATGAATGAATTACAGACGTAATCATTCCCACACTTCTCATTGCTAACATTTACTTTTTGATACAAAGAGATCACAGCTAAGAAAAGTTATCAGTAATAGCGGAATATAATTCCTGTATAAAAATCATTCCAAATATATATATATCATGTCCGAAGTTGTTCTAAGTAAGAGAGAGATTCTAGCAGGGCATAAGGGTATGGGAACAGTAAGGGAGAGAAAATGATATACACCAAATATCTCATCTCAAGAGCATTAATTTCCTTTTCCTTTTCTTTTGAAGGTGAAGGCTGAAACGTTAGACATGGCGGATAATGCATTTGATGATGAGTACCTAAAATGCGCTGACAGAATGGAAGTCAAGTATGTTCCCCAGTTGCTCAAGGAGGAAAAAGCAAGCCATCAGCTCTTGAAGGATGTGTGGGAAAATGCAGAAGCCAAATGGGAAGCCCAGAAGACGCGCATCTCCGTCCCGACGAGTTTTAAAGATACCCACGGAATAGCGCTGACGGCGTTCGCTGCCGAAGCTCTAGCGCAGACTCCCTTCTACCGCATGTTCAGCGAAGCTGTGAAGACAGCCGGCCTATCTCGGAAAGATTATGTCTACGACTTCCAGTTCAAAGCTTTTCATTTTTATCTGACAAGAGCGCTGCAGTTGCTGAGAAGACCTTGCGAGGACAGTTACAAAGCTGCGGTCTATAGTATAAGCCAGGATGTCTCCTTCGCGGCCGGAGGGCCCAGCCAGGCCAGGCTCGGCCGTTTCACGCTGGCGTATTCCGCCAGGCCTCAAGCTGCCGACGACCAGCACGTTCTGTTAACCATCCGCACGTGCTTTGCAATTGACATTGAACATTTTTTTGATAAAGAAAGTGAGAGAATTGTTCTAATACCCCTGAATGAGATTTTTCATGTGTCACAGGATGGGACCAGCAACAACCTTATCCTTCGAAGCACCAACAAGACCTGCAGCCATTACGAGTGTGCTTTCCTAGGCGGTGAGTGTCTCGGTTCTGTCTGTGCTTGTCTGGTAGGGAAGGAGCGGGACTCTGAGACCCAGGGAGAGGTCAGGAAAGAAACTGACAGTTGTTTGAGAGGAAAAGTGACATTGATGGTCCCTGGCTCCTTTCAGATCACTAGTCCCCCCCCCCCATTTTAATTTTATCAAAATAATACATTGTAGCCCTCTGGAAGGTTACAGAAATAAAACACTATAAGGCAATGGTTCTCAACTGGGGCAGTTTTGCCCTGGGGTCATTTGGTAATAACTGGAATTTTTAAATGTCACAGTCATCCCAAGTTGCTACTAGTAGCAGCTAATGTGTAGAGGCCAAGGACACTGCCAAACAGTAATGCTTAGAACAGCACCCCGTGACGAAGAAGTACCTGGCCCATAACCCTGCTTGTAAGGCTTACAATGAAGAAGAGCAACTCCTGCCCCATTGCTCCCGATCTCCAATTTTCACTCCTCAGTGGCATTCATTTTTAATTTTTCAGCTAAAATTAAAAAAAAAAAAAAAAAGATTTTATTTCCTTATATGAGAGTGAGAGCACAGGCAAGGTGAGAGGTGGAGGAGAGTGAGAAGCAGACTTCCCACCACCCAGGGGAGCTGAGCGAGGCTCGGTCCCAGGGCCCTGCGATTATGACCTGAGCCGATGGCAGATGCCAAACCAACGGAGCTACCGAGCTGCTCCTAAGCTAAAGTTTTTAACGATATGCTTCAGCATGTTATTTCTTGATTTAAAAATTTTTAAACCTCATCAATTACATCATCAGTAACTCAGACTCTTTTGTATTTCTGTTGCACCAGTCTTAACCTGTTGGGTTTATTGATTCATGTTTGCAGTGTGACTGTTGTAGCTGTAGGCATCGAGCCGGGTTCGAGACAGAAAGGGAAGAGGGATGGCAGCTAAATCTGCCTATTTAATCAGGAAAGTAAAAGCTTTCCCAGAAATTGCTAGTCGATTTCTCATTATATGTCATTGACCAGAACACCTACCTGATAATGCATAATTTGAAGAAAAGCTCGGAAGAGAGGAAATTAGCTTTTCCAACCTCTCTAGTATAGGGAGGCAAGGAGAAGGGACTTGGGAGTTGCTGTCATGTCAGTAAACCAAATGTATCTGATAGCCACCCGGCACTCCTCCTCTCTGTTCGTGCATTTCTCCTTTCCCAGTCTCCTGGCGTCAGAAAGACTGGTGCCTTTTTATTTACTTATTCATTTATTTGTTTATTTAAGATTTTATTTTTTTTTAATTTGAGAGAGAGAGCACAAGCAGGGGGAAATGGCAGAGGGAGAGGGAGAAGCAGTCTCCCCCACTGAGCAGGGAGCCCCATGCGGGCTCAGATCATGATCTGAGCCAAAGGCAGGTGCTTAACTGAGTGGGCCCCCCAAGCACCCCCAGACTGGTACCTTTTTAAATACCTTTTTTATCCTAGATTATTAGTTAGATGATTTTTTCTGTTTCTTTAGTTTTTTATATCCCTTCAGTACTTCACTCCAACTCTTTCAAAATATAAATCTCTACTTAGTACATTCAAACATATCCGATTCTCTCTCTCTCTTTTTAAATATATTCCTTCTGGATTCCCGCCATCACACTAATCTATCATGTACTCTTTAGGCCTGCTGAATATCCTAAAATTTCTCCTCATAGCTGTAGAGACTTTCTTTTGTTTCTTCCCTGTGAAGAATCCCCTGTACCTTGGATTTTCTGCTCTTTCTTGAGTCACTTCTTTGTCAAGGGTTTGTGTTCTCCAGAAGTTTTCTGAGAAAAAGGGACATTGAGGGAAATTTTTAAGACTTTGCATGTCTGAAAAATCTACCTGTAAGCTTGAACAATAGTTTGCATAGATTTGTATTTCTCTTTTGGAAATCATTTTCCTTGGAATTTTGGGGATACTCCTTCATTGTCTTCTGGTTTCTGGTGCTGCTGTTGAAAAGTGTGAAGCCATTCTAATTACTGAAACTTTGAAGGAGACCTTGTTTTTTCCTTTGGATGGTATTAGAATTTTTCCTTGCTCCCAACATTCTGAGATTTTATGTTGTTCTGGCTTAGTGTCTAGAAGCGAAAGGTTAATAAAACCCTTTCTCCTTCCTCCTGTAAAAATGGCCTCCCATTGATCTTTTTATTTTTTTAAAGATTTTATTTGTTTATTTGACACAGAGAGAGAGAGAGACCACAAGTAGGCAGAGAGGCAGACAGAGAGAGAGGGGGAAGCAGGTTCCCCGCCGAGCAGAGAGCCTGATGCAGGGCTTGATCCCAGGACCCTGAGATCATGACCTCAGTCAGGTGCCCCCCCACCCCCCTGTTGATCTTCTGACGCAGTTTCTCTGTAATCTACTGAAGGTGAAGTGACAGCTGCGTAACCACAGAACACTGCGTAATGGCAAACACAGCCCTTCACTGGTAAAGTGCATCTGAGCTGGGAGAGTTGTGAATAAACTACAAATGCCCGGGGGAAGCCAGAGCTCTGGGCATTCCTGAAGGTGGTGTGACGTAACGCTCGTGTTTTTTCTTGCTGAGTCCTGAACTACATTCACGGACCAGCATGAGAGATGCTGTCCTCACGTGGTGGCATGGGGCTACGATCTAGGATGGTTCCTGCACCCCCTGTAGAAGCTTGTCCCCTGTACCTGAGCCGTCATTTTGGGAGAACAGGCCTGGATTGCTGTGAGGACTTGCACCGAAGGGCCATATCTGACTCCGCCCTGCTGCTGAACACTGTGCTGTGCTTCTTGCCTTGCGCTCTTCTGCAAAACCGAGTAAACAAGTGAGAGAGGCAAGCCTTTGGGGTCTTGTGAGTGTGGCTGTCTAGCGGAACCCAAAACCAGGGCTCCTGGTCAAGCAGGGCGGGTATCGCAGTAGGGCCTCAGAAGTGGATAGACTTTTAGACCTTGACTGCTTGTGGCCAAGGCACTGTGGGATTAAAAGAGAGCAGGTAGGAAAGTGCTGGCGAGATACCGTGCAGGGTGGGGCTGACCTACTTGAGATTTCACGGCAGGAGTGTTGGGGCCTTTGAGATGCCTGGGGCACAAAACTTAAGAAAGGCCCTTACTTTTAGGTCCTACACTTGTACCATCTGCAAATTTGCATGATTCTAAGAGTGAGTGCCTTTTTAAACTTTCCACTCATAGGCACTTCATTTCCCTCGCCCCTGTCCGGACCTGAGTCGCAAGTGAATGAGACTAACTTTTCACGTTGAGAGGACAGCTGAAGACTGAAGCTAGTAAATTGTATTAAGAGGAAAAGTGCCCGTTCCCCTCACCAGCCATATAGTGGAGCTGACCCACACCTAAGCCAGTTAGAGCTGACTCCTGCCAGTTAAAAGAAGCTGACTGAGGTCACGCATTTCTACCCGGTTCCTCGCACAGCAGAGCAGCTTGAAATTGGCCGTGGCTGAGAGCTTTACCATGGAAATCATGGAACAGTACAAATCAGGACCCCACCACCCACCCCAGAACCTGTTCAACTAAACTAACACATCACAGCCAGGAAGCCAGTTGCAGGCTGGCAAAATCCTTCCGCTCTGGTACTGCTGGTGCAGTCAGCCAGATGCCATTGTGGAGGCGCTGGGTATACGGGAGCCCCGGCGGCAGTAGACAGAGGCCAAATTGGTCACTGGTTGGTGGACAGAAGGGGGCGGTGGAACCCACAGAGTTGTTCATGAGTGGGATTGCTGTGATCAAAAGGGGTGGAGCCATCAGGTTGATTGAGAATGAGCGGGGCCTCCATGAGGGAGGAAGGAGTGTGCACGCGGCCGTAGTATGCCACAGCGTGGCCGAGGCCACAGTCGGCAGAGGCCGTCCCAGCAAGTGAACGTCCGAACCAGCAGCAAGCGGAGACCTTTGCGGCCGCTCACAAGCACTGTATGGGGAGTCCTGACAGACCGCTGCAGGCCGTTGCGTTCATTTAATCCCAAACTGTAATCTACCCAGTGTCCTCTGCTGCCATCTGGAGACCGCTGCTGGGATCGCAGGGCCAGAAATGGAAGTAAAGCTCGGCTGTTCTCAGTACTCAAACTTAAAAACTTAAGCCAGTACTTAAAACCTCAAGCCAGAGGATATAATCAAAACTTTGTTCCATTGTGACTGAATATAACTCTAGATGTTGTTTCTAAAGGGGATAAAAAAATTACACCAAATTTAGTGCTAACGCAGACCTGTGTTAATCGTTTTAAACTTACTTATGATTTCCAAGATACATAATTTTTGTAAATACCCGCACTAAGTTTTTACCTGAAAAAATAAGTCCTTTGGTTAGGAACTGGAGAAAACACCAGTGTCCCATTAAAGAATACAGTTTCCTGATGGTCAAAAATACTCATCTTGGTCTTAATCCAAGAATATGTGAGAGAACTGTGAGTAAATGGCAGCAAAACCCTGTCTCCTTCCTCGCGGGGAAATGACTGCAGGCTGACCTGCTGTACTGCTTTCCTAGAAAGCTGGATTAAAGGTGAAATATCAGTGGTGTCTTCAGGCTATGTTCTCTACTTTTAAGAAAGACCCCATTTGGAAAACTGTACATGGCTTGGGAAGACTGTAGATGAATTATAATACCTGGTAGAAGGCCATAGCTTTGGGATTCCCTGGACCTTATAGTGCAGACACAATGTCAGGTGTTACTGGAGAATGAAGTCATAGAGTAAACACACCATATTTTGAACTCCCGACATTTTACTGAGCAAGCTGGGCATAGGTCATCTGGCATTTTGGCCAGTGTTTCTATAGAGAGGGGCCAGGCTGCGTACCTGTAAATGTTTCTGCATATTAGCAGTCATGACAGGGAATGGCAAGGTTCTCCGGCTGGAAACTTGGCCATGTTGGAAAGGAAGAGCCCCTGGACTCCAGTGGCTGGTATTAGTCGATTTTGTTACTCTTACTCAGACCTGTTGAGCCAGCTCTCTGCTAAGCCATCAAAAGGGAAAATAAGGTAGATTTACAGGGCGAAAGAAGATTTAGAGATTTAGTTTTTGTAAACCCACGTCTAACTCTTGAGGGCTCATTAAACATAAATATCTTCATTGGTTCTAACAGTCTTTATTCGCTTTCTCTGGGAGCAGTGAAGTTTCGTTGCTGCTGTCTGAGATTGGCTGGTACTGGGACATCAGTAAGATCTCATGTAGACAGGCCAGATAGGACGTGACCTAGTCATCCCCAGGAAAATTCACAGTGTGAGTCAACACCTAGAGCAATTTGGAAGGCCGTTCAGACTGTTTATCTGTATTTATAGCAAACAAGAGCTCTTAACCATCAGCTTCCTCCAGACTTTCATCCGCCAGACTTGTTCATCCCTATGAATCCATCAGGATTCACCCAGAGAATCAGAATCCATAGAAAATATATAGGAAATGTATGTATGAAGTCACTAACTGCAGGGAATTGGCTTATGTGGTTATGGGGGCTAGCAAGGCAAGTCTGAAATCTGTAGGGCAGGCTCTCAGGAAGGGCAGGCTGGAACTTCGGGGCGAGCTGAGGCTGCTGTCTCCAGGCAGGATGTCTTCTCCTGGGAAGCCTCAGTCTCTGAAGGCCTTTAAGTTGATTGAATCAGGCCCCCTGGGGTCTTGGCTAGCTCCCTGACTAAGGTGACTCTTACCACACCTACAGAACACTTGCCAGGCAGCAGCTAGGTTAGTGTTTGACTGGGTAACAGTCAAACTGGGTAACTAGACATCTGACATAAATAAAACTGACCCTCACACCTCCGTTAGTTATCTTTCACTGCATAACAAATTACTCCAGAATTTAGTGGCTTAAAACATTTTTTATTTCACAGTTACCTTGGGTCAGGAACCTGGGTGTAATGTAGCTGAGTCTTTTGGGATCTTGCCATCTCATGAGGCCACAGTCATCATAAGACTCGACTGGGAAAGATCTACTTCGCAGCTCACTCACATGATTGGTGGGTGGATGTGGTTCCTTGTAGCTTGTTGACTAAGGCCTCAGTTCTTCATGGCTGTGGACCAGAGGCCTCCCTTATTCCCAGCGACATGGGCCTCTCCACAGAGTATCTCACAGCAGGGGAGCTTGCCTCGTCAGAACAAGGAAGAGAGAGCAAGGAAGAGCGCCAGTAAGTCCGTCTTTGCAACCTAATCACGGAAGTAACATCTCATCACCTGTGCTGTATTCCATTTGCTAGAAGCAAATCACTAGTGCAGTCCACTGTCAAGAGGAGAGGGTTATATAAGGGTGTGAATACCAGGAGGCAGGGTCATTGGGAACCGTGTCAGAAGCTGCCTACGGTAATCCCAACCCATTACATAGTGTCGCTTCCTCTTGGGAAGGATCCAGACTGGCTCTCCTTTTCCCATAATGATGAGTTCCACAGTGGCCTCTCTGGCAAAGGAGACTAGCTACAGAACCGCTCAGTGTCAGCCCACAGTTTCACATACTGGTGTTTTGATCTAATCAATATGACCTATTTGTTTGCTGGGCTTATATGGAATATATATTCATGTACTGAAGTAAAGCATGTTTTCCATAAATGTCCATCCACTGAGGTCAGAACAAGTACCCCTACAAAAAGGAGGCGAGTGTACTAGTCCCCCAGTGCACCTCATTTTTTTAACTCCTAATTCCTTGGTGTTGGGAACTCAGCCAAGAGAGGTTAGCGTGGTTGAAGGTTGACTTCTAAATAGCAGAAGACAGCCGGCCCAGGCAGCACTGCAGACATCTTTACTGGGGAGGCTGACAGAATGTGTTATTGGAAGTCCCAATCCTTTGCTTGTAGAGCCAGAAGCTGTATGTAGTAGAGACCGTGGCCACACAGGCTGGATTTGTCAGGCGAGACTCCAGATGCCTTTCTTGAGACGCAGTCAGTGCACGCGAGCAGGTCGGTGTGTAGCGTAAAGACTGGCGATGAGCTGGGTTTGCTCCGTTTGTTTCCACAGGGAGGGGCTGCACATGGCTTTGTCTTCAGTAGTGCAGCTCTCCGTGTCTCAGTGGCCCGGTCATACAGCCTTGGAGCGTTAGTGTTGCCACTCGTAGAGGTCAGTCTGTCCCAAGGTGGTGCGAGGACCCCTGCCAGGATCACATTTGAAGTTTTGCTCCCTCCTCGCCAGAACATCCAAGGCAATGGACCAGTTACTGCTACAGTGGACGAATGCAGCATTCCGTCGAATTTACCCCACCTGGGCGGGCTCTTTCGTTAGAGAATTCGCTGTCTTTCCTGGTGTGAAGTCTCGTAGGGAAAGCCCCCCATTGAGCTACTAGTTTGGGTAAAGTAAGTAAGCTTTTGTGGTGTCTCATGCGGAGGCTCTCAGATTTTCTTGGTTCATGGTGTCCCTAGTGGTGTCCTAAGTATGTCCAAAGGCTAAAAAAATACCTGAAAGTTCCATTTATTAAGTGAAGTAAAAAAAACTCAGTAGTATGTTCATGTAAGTATTATGGACATCTTAGTAACTTTGAGAAAGTAATACACAAAAATTAAAAAATATATTATTTTATTCTTAGCCACAATAACTTGCTAATGGGATATGTATGTGCCTATTAGACACTGCACAGCTTCTCAGACCTTGGATCAGATTAGATACCACCTTATTTGCTGATCCACATCAATTTTCACATATATTTGCTTTTTTTAAAAAAAAATTTGTTTGCTTTTTTAATCACAGTTGCTGAAAACTCAGCCTTGCAAATACATGATATCATCAAACAGAATGTAGCATGGTATAACTCTGAAACTGCATTATACCTCGAGCTAGTAGTTCATGCCGTGTCTGACAGATACCACGTATATCTGTACTTGTCCTACAATTTTAAAATATCCCTTGGGAGCCCTGTGAATTTCGGCCACTGTTTGGAAACTACAGGCACCTGTTTGTGAAAGTGGTGAAGGCTTAAGCAGCCTGGCTTGGCTCTTAATTGGAAGTCAGATTTCCATGTGATAGAACTTCCAGGGTTTTATCCTGTGGGACTTGAGAGAGAATCCATTGCGTGGTAAGATAGCGTGTCGGAGAGTCCGGACTTTTCTTGCAGTGCCAGGCTGGCAGTAGCGGCCCTGCAAAGGAAGGCAGTGCTTGTGTGCGGAAACCCAGAGGGCAACAAACCCGCCTTAGTTTTGTTGCTGGAAATTCCAACCAGCTGTGAGCTTGGTCACAGACATCTGTAATTTCATAGGATCTGAAGCAGATCAGGAACCCCATGAGAGGACTTTATTTACTCTTGTCTGGACTGTTTCTGAGTCTTCCTACTGTAGAGCTCGATGCTAAAATGACAACTTAGAAGGTTTTCCAGTGTGACTGGTGGGAACAGTCCCGACTCTTATTTCTGTGGGTTCTTTTCCTGGCCTCCCGAAGTTTCCTCGCATGTGTGAGCTGATCAGTATTGTGCTCTGTACTTGATCTCCAGAGCTCTCTGTGCAGCTAGCTACCTGCTCTTTAGGACTCTGTAAAAATCAAATTATCTTGGTAATACTTTTGTGGAAAAAATTCAAGCTATTCCATGGTTATAATGTCATTCGAGTTTTCTACTTATTCTTGAGCTATTTTTGGTAAAGTCTGCTTTTCTAGGCACTTTTCTTCTTTTTCAAGCTTATTGGCCTAAAGCTAGTCATAGTAATTTCTTGGTTTTTTTATACCTACCAAATCTGTGCTTATATTCTCTTCTTTCTTTCCTTATATATTATATTTCTGCCTTCTCCTGTTTATTTTTGGATCCGTGTCCTCCATTGTAGCCCTGTTACTTCTTTAGAAAAGCAAAATAGTTTACTTTCTGCTGCTGAAACACTAATGAAAAATTAAATGCAAAGTCAAGTAGGGAGCAGAAAGGCTGTCTTGAGGAAATGGATCCGTGTTAAACATTAAAGGAGATCCGTCCTCTACTAGTGACAAGGCTCTCAAAAATGGGGTGCGTAGGGACGCCTGGGTGGCTTAGTCGGTTAAACATCTGCCTTAGCCTAGGTCAGGATCCCAGGTCCTGAGATCGAGTCCTGCATCAGGCTCTTTGCGGAGAGGGGCGTCTGCTTCTCCCTATCTCTGCTGCTCCCCCTGCTTGTGCGCGTGCTCGCTCACTCTTCTCTCTCTCTCTCTGGCAAACAAATAAAATATTTTTTTGAAAATTTGATGCATTAAAAAAATCACTTGGAATCCTTTTTAAAATGCACATTACAAGGCATCACCCCTAGAAATCCTCTATCAGTAGTCCTGGCTAGGGCCCAGAAATTTGCAACTTCGGTAAACACCCACGTGATTCTGAAGTATGTGATTAGAAGGCTACACTTTGAGAAACCCACTCTAATTTATGGTACAGATGAAAGCTAAAGGCTCTAAAATCCCCCAGTGTCTCATCCCCTGGGTGAATCTCTCTATTACACCGATGGTTTCTTAGTCGCACCTCCCCTTGCCTTTACCTTACGTCAGCGCAGCCCTCTGGGTGAGACTTGCGCTCTCTGATCTCCTGCTAATGCAATGTTTTGTATTGGTCTCTGGCCTTTTTTTTTTTTTTTTTTAATTTCTAGCTTAGCTAAACACCTGAGGTTAGCCTCAGGGACCATCCAAATTCTAACGGATCTGTACCATTTCCTGGACCGTGGAAACTGGACCAAGTCACCGAGATTCTTGGTTCAGACTCCACACACGGAACAGGATTTGAGAGCAGATTACTGAAAAGCGCATCTCTCATAGTGAAGACAGAGCTCTTAGGGATTCCCCCATTTTACATGGAGAGATTCATCCTCAGGTAGCTGAATATCCAGATTGGGTCACTGAGTCAGCCAGACCTGGAGAGGAGACCACAGAGCCCTGGGCCTTCTCAGCATCCTGGGAAGCCCTCATGGCCCCTGCTGGCACCAAATCTGAACACCCTCCCGCGGGAGTCCGGGCCTTCATGGCTGCGGGGCAGGCGGCGCTGTCCCTGCGCGCCATGCCTCAGAGCAGTCCCGAAGCGCTGGTGATTTTTGTATAAGGCCCTAGACTTAGCAACAGGGTCTGGGGCCTTATAAAGATACAGTGGTAGAGGCCATATTATGCCGTATTCTTGCTTTCCATAAACTGTGGATTTCCTTACTATATAAATCAGTGCTCTGGAACAGACCACAGATCAATGTTCGGGGATAGACCAATGTGTTTTCTTTATGTGAACGTGAAGGATCTTTCTTTCTATATCCAAGGATATTGAAGATCTGATTGCGATTCTTTTTCTCCAATGAATAGGAATTGTCCTAGGGGCACCTGGGTGGCTCAGTCGGGTAAGCGTCTGACTCCTGATTCAGGCTCAGGTCAGGATCTCAGGGTAGGAGATGGAGCCCTCGTCGCGCTCAGTGCTGGATGGATGTGGAGTCTGCCTAAGATCCTCTCTCTGCCTCGTCTCCTGCTCTTGTGCATGCACGCGCCCATTCTCTCTTAAAAAAAAAAAAAATTCATAGTGGAAGGATAGATTTTCTGTTGAGGACATTTAGTATCTGAAGAGAAGATTGATTGAACAGACATATAAATTTTTTCCTAACGTTTGCCGACTAATCATGAATAGAATCAAAGTGTTAGCCTTGGATGGGCATTTGGAGGCTATTTGAAGCAAACTCCCAGTAAAAGATGCAGATAAGGAAGCTGAATTCCAGAAATGGTAGATGTTTTATCAAAGATCACACTGCTCTTTGAGGGCTGTAATGTGAGCACAAAAATGTAGTTGTTCCTCATTTCATATCCCGCCAAATTACGGATCTGATAGATTAAAGCTGACACAGAGGTTACCAGTAGCTCTAAGACCAATTTGAAATCTTTACTAGGGCAGAATGTGTCTAACTAATAAAGCTTTATCTTCATGTTTCAGGACTAAAAACGGAAAATTGTGTGGAGAACACAGGTAAGATACACTGTTAAAATACTTCCTCTGTAAGGGGAATGTTACTTCTCCCGGGTGTGGGTCAGAGCCGCACCACCACGCTGTCCTGCTGCTGCCTCAGCTTCTCAGGGCTGAGCTGTGTGCTGCCACCACCGCCGCCACTGCCCCTGTCTCGTCAGGCGGAGGGCCCACGAGCCTCTGTTGCCTGCTCTCCACCCCATGCCGTGCCTGTGGCCATTCTTGGGGACACTGCATTCACCTTGGGTGGGCAGGGACCGTGCCACTGTCACCCTAGCCTGTCCTTGTAGGTGCTGAAGGACTTCTGAAAGCCCCTGCGTGATTCCTTTGCACAGGACCATATACATATTCCCGTATTTTGACATCTTAGGAAATAACATTTGGGAGACTAAAAAGGGGAGGAATTGAGTACGTATAGCTGAAGAGGGGAGACAGGACGGAATGGGAATGGGTCTGTCTCACCTTCCTGGGCATGGGGATAGGAGGAGGTAACCAAAACAGTCTTCCGTAGAGGACCGTGGGAAAGATTTGGGAGGATAATCGGGAATTCTAGGAGGGAGGAGCTTTATCAGATAAGCCCAAGAGATTTGAACCAAAGGTTCCAGAAAGTACTTTAGGCTAATGCATGCTTTGGGTGGATCCTTTTGAAGATATCCTTGTTAAAATATTTGGGAATAAAGGTCTGTTTCTAGCTGTGTTCCTGGCTAGTTTTTCTGTGAATTCTTCATGTAATTAAAATAAATCCAAACCCATTTGTTTTTGAGATTGAAATTTTGAATTTCTCATATTACTATATTTTTGGAAGCCAACTTAAATCTTTTTTATTAATAAGCATTTAAAATAGACTGAATCTGACATTTATTTACATCTGAGCATAGTACTGGGTAATGAAAAATGTCTGTATTTCAGAACATCATCTCCCCATCTATCTCTACAGCCCAGGTAAGTGGGCTCTAATGTTTTTTTTGTTTTTTTTTTTTTTAATAATCCTTACATGGATGTTTAGTATTTACTAGCTCTTTCCTGTTTAGCAAATTCACTTCTTAGCTTAGGAAAGAGTACTTTGCAGATAGGAAAGTGTAACTTGAGAAATAAGAGAAGGGAAGAAAAGAATGTATTCTGGGGGAAACTTAGCTTCTTGTAAATGGAAGGTTGGGTCTCCGGAGATCTGAATAATACAGAAACATTCCGGGGAGTAAGGTTGGTAGGACCCAAAGGGTCAGTCGCTCTTGACAGGCCTGCGGGCCTCTTACGGAGAGCTGTGTATGCGTCACTGAGGTTAGCCTGTGCGGCACCACGCATCCAGATGACAGGAGAAAAGCTGCTCATTTTCATCTGTCAAATATGCTGATATTTGTTATCATTTGGCTAAATAAGATGTCTGGGTGGTTGGATGCTTCCCCACTAAGTTTCCACTTCTGTTGATATGACTCAAATCACTTTTTTGCATTTAAGTTCCTTATTATGTGTTTGGCCCCTATAGCTATAACAAGTTTTTCTTCACTGAAGAGAGAAAAGCATCTGGCTTTTCCTCAAGTATGATATTTGGAAGATCCTTCCTGTTCCGAGGGGAAGCATTTTGTGAAGCTTCGCATGAGCCCGAGGACTTGCATGGCCTCACTTCTTACTGGCTCATTGCAGACGCAGGTTTTACTGGTCGTTTCACAGGGACCTCAGCTCAGTCTTCAAGACGGACGTTTTTCTACCTCATTGAGATCCCCAGGAGACTTTCTCTGTGTGATGATTTTTCTTAAGAAAGGGGGACAAAGGGGAGCCTCTGGAAGGTTCCAGCCCAATGTGGTGCATTTAGATTCTGGCTGACACTTAAATTTAGTAGCTCTAGTTTATTGGATGTACCAAGAGGTTCTTTATGATTCTAGTATCTGGGAATAGTTTGCTGTAACTATAGTAATTCTCCGTTATTTTGTTTTATCATTAAAACGGATAAGTTTCTTCTTATAACTTAGGTGAGAAAGACCAGAACATTGAAGACACTGGTAAGATATTTTTGTAAGCTCCGGGGGTTTTCATTTGCAGTATAGCTCTCTTAGGGATGGAAACAGGTAAGCATGACACAGTCAGGAAAAGTGGGAAGAAGACAGAACCCACTTTAGCTTACTAGTTTGGTATATCAAAGCCCTCCTGAGTTACAGATCGACCTTATAAAGATGACACAGCTGCCTTCTCTCTTGCTTAACTCTCCCATTTATCTCCAAGATGACCAGAGAGCATTTAGAGACGTGACACGAGGAACTAGTTCTAAAGAGCCTGTTTCCTGCACTCGCTTTGGCAGCACATATACTAAAGAGCATATTTTCTGCTTTTATGGTAGCTGTCACAGGATAGAGGAAGGTGTGACTTCACAGACTCTTGTAACCTAGTGTGTTGGCAGGGGCATTGAAAAGTGTCATTGATTTTTTCTAAATTACAGTGATTTTCTGTATTTCTTTCTGTTTCCAGCAATCTGAGTAATAGATGCTTTTAGCTATATCCATCTCATCATTTCGTGCATTTTGAAGTATAGCTCATTCCCAAGTTTTTGTTTTTTGTCTTTTTTTATAATATTACTCAAATGTCCTCAAGGGTGCTGGGACAGGGGCACTCATAAATTAATGGTAAGATTACAAATTGGAACTTTTCTGAAGGACGGTTTGATGCTATGTATTCTTAGCCTTAAAAATGTCCATACCTTTTAACCTAGTTATAGCACATTAAGATTTGTACTAAGGAAATAAAGATTTGTGTACGAAATGGTTACAGTGTGTGGTGGCCAGAATTTCTGAATAACCTTAGTGTCCAACAGTTGGATATTGTTAAATAATAACCATATAATGAAGCACTAAACAACTTAAAAATCATATATTTTTTTAAAGATTTATTTATCCATTTGAGAGAGAGAGGGAGGGAGAGCACATGCAGACGTGTGAGCAGGGGGATGGGCAAAGGCAAGGGAAGCTGACTCTATGCTGAGCCACCCAGGTGCCCCTAAAAATCATATTTTTGAAAACTATGAGAAAGTGCTTATAATGTAGTGGCAAGTAAAATATGTAAAAAAGCATATGAACTGTAATAGCAATTTATTTAAAAATTTCAAAAGAGGAGCACCTGGGTGGCTCAGTTGGTTGGGCATCCGACTCTTGATTTCAGCTCAGGTCATGATCTAAAGGTTGTGAGATCAAGCCCTGCATCAGCCTCTGTGCTTAGCAGGAGTCTGCTTATCTGTCTCTCTGTCTCTCTTTCTTGCCCCCCTTCTGCTCTCCCCCCACTTGTGCTCACTCATGTGCTCAGTCTCTAAAATAAGTAAATCTTGAATGTCCAAAGATACAAACTTCGGTTATAGGAGACCCAAGTACTGGAGATGTAACATGTAGCAGGGTTAGTAGAGCAGCGCAGGGGTGCAGCGCTTCAGAAAGTTTCTAAGAGAGTAGGTTTTGAGTTCTTACCACAAGGAAAAAAGCCATTTTTTTCTTTTTTTAAATATCTGTATGAGATGCTAGATGTTAATTGTGATCATTTCACAACATATATAAGTTGCATAATTACGCTGTATACCTTTAACTTACATGGTGCTATCAATTACATCTCAGCAAGGCTGGAAACAATGCTTAAAATGGTATGAATATACACACAGCAAATAAATTGAAAGGAGATATACCCAAAATATTGAGGATGAGTAGCTCTGAGATCTGGGATTATGAGTAATTTTTTAAAAGATTTTATTTATTTATTCAACAGACAGAGATCACAAGTAGGCAGAGAGGCAGGCAGAGAGAAGGGGGGAAGCAGGCTCCCTGCTGAGCAGAGAGACCCATGCAGGGCTCTATCCCAGGACCCTGGGATCACGACCCAAGCCGAAGGCAGAGGCTTTAACCCACTGAGCCACCGATTATGAGTACTTTTTAATGATTTCTTGTGTTTCTTGTGTTTTTCCAGATTATCTGTAATTATAATGTATTATATAATCAAGAAGTTTTATTTTTAAGAATATGACAAATGTAGGTGGGAGTCTTTGGATTGAATCTTAAAAATATAAGATAAGAGCTGTTTTGCATAATCTAGGAGAGAGCCTGGGTCGCTAGACATAGTAGGTCTCACCATAAGTCAGTCAAGCTCCAGTGGATTAAATTTCTCCCCTTTTATCCTACCTAGTCCCTGCCGTCTCTCAAAGCTTTTCATTTTCCACTGTAAATAGCCGTATAAATACAAGGTTAAATTAATTTTCAAGGTGATTGCATTTTTCACTGAAGAGTTTCTATTCTCATCTTTAGGAATGAAAATCCAGGAGTCCCCAGTCTTACCTGGTAGGTACCTCTACCTTACCCTCTAAGACTAGCTGCAAGGTTAGGAGGAGACATAAGGGCTGACTCCTAGGACTCAGGACATTCCTGGACATGGAGAATTTGAGGAATGAGTTAAGCCAGAACAGAGGTACTGATTTATTCATGCTTACTTAGTATGGTTCATGCAGTATACCAAGCACTTGTACAACTTACTTCCTTTAATCATCACTTACTCCAGACCTACAGTGTATTTCTTTTGTGTAAATAAGGAATTGAAGCTCAGAAAGATTCAGAAGCCCGACCCGTCAGAGAGCTGATAATTACGATGACAATAGAACTAAACCAAGTAGAGTCCTTTCTTTTTTTTTTTTTTTTCATTTTATTTTGTTTTTCAGTGTTCCAAGATTCATTGTTAATGCACCACACCCAGTGCTCCATGCAGTGCGTGCCCTCCCCAATACCCACCACCGGCTCACCCAAGTAGAGGCTGAAACTCAGTACAGCTTCATTTAAAAGCTGCTGTACTAGGACTGCCTTGCAAAGATAAGATTGGAGAGAGAGGGGCCAGATCCTGGAAGTTTTTTAGGGTTGGAGAGTGGGGAGGTGTAGACAAAAGAGAGTATTCACGGTGCAAGGAAACTGATTAACCCTAATACTCATTTTTGTCTTGAGGTATGGCAAGCCATGAAGCCACCCAAATACCTGGTAAGACGGCTTTCTTTTTACTCTCTGGGCCCAAGTGTGAGAGGAGAAGAATCCCCCAGGCATTAAAGAACATGCTATCATGAGACTCTTATTCATTAACATTTGCCTTACAGCTTCCTACTAACCATTCTTCAGATTTAGTTGGGGAAGAGAGTAGAGAGGAAAAAGTGTCTTTCTTCCCTAGTGTACGTGTGTTCCTGGAGCAGGAGAGTTAGCCTGTTTGGGGCACGGCTGAAGGCAAGGGTGCTGGAACCCGGAGGTGTGCAAGCCAGCGCCTTCTAGGTTCCACAGCTGAAGTTACTCAGTAGAAAGTTCACCTTCAGCAGAAAGCTGACTTTTAGCTTTGGCTGGGAACTCCGCATCTAGAATTTACCAACTAACAAAATACAGTCTCCTGGCATACGGACGAGCTCAGTGCGGTGCCAAGGCAGAAGGCTCCTCTAAGCTTGACGTAGGTTGGCACGGCAGGGGTTCTCGCAGCCCTAAGTTGTAAATAAAGAGTCAGAAACAGCGCCACAGTGGGAGCTCATCAGAGAAGAGCCGGGAAAATGGACTCCCTGGAGCAAACTGTAAGTCACTGAAAACTTTTTTCTCACTTAGGGATGAAAATTCCAGAAACTGTTTCACTACCAGGTAAGCAGTAGTTGGCATAGGAGAGAGGAAGCTGCCAGTCTGGGGGGCATAGTTATAGTTGTCACCATTAGAGGATGCAGCGGAGCCTAAGAACTTCGCTCAAGATTAGGCAAGTGAGTAAGGGACCCACGTCTCTTAACTTACGACGTAGTACCCATCCCTGGGGACTTGTGGATCTTCAGGTGATTTTCCAGTTTCATTTTACCATGTTGGATTTAGCTTGCCCATCAGATAAACTGTGAAAATGCTAAATAAGCATTTAAACGGTGTGAGGCTGTTGGTGAGGATGAGACCGAGGAGCCTTGAGCTTCGGTGGCCAGAGAGAATGAACAGTAATTTCTGTCCAGTTTCTCAGAAGGGGCTCAGAACTTAAGCTTATAGAGGAGGAAGAAGGTCTCTAAACTTAATTTTTCTCCTGGGACAAAGAGAAGTCTATTTTTTAAAAGTAGACATAATTTACAAGAGAGCTATGGACAGTAATAACACTTCTCTGCCTCAGAATTGTTACCTTTCAAATAGGCTAATACTTGTCATGCTTACCTTATGGGGAGATCTCTGCGGACTAGAGAAACACAAAATCTCGGTGCAGGCCCCCATTTATTGCTTAAATCCTTCCTCCTGGGTTCACGTAGTATTTTGAAAATAATTTTTGAGGGGCGCCTGGGTGGCTCAGTGGGTTAAGCCGCTGCCTTCAGCTCAGGTCATGATCTCAGGGTCCTGGGATCGAGTCCCGCATCGGGCTCTCTGCTCAGCAGGGAGCCTGCTTCCCTCTTTCTCTCTCTCTCTCTGCCTGCCTCTCCATCTACTTGTGATTTCTCTCTGTCAAATAAATAAATAAAATTAAAAAAAAAAAGAAAATAATTTTTGATATGTCTTATTATTATATAATGAATAGCATGGTGCGGAGCTTTGCCTAACGTCGTTGTCTGTGGAAAGAGCACAGCGCTGTGTGCAGAAACTGCATAGGCACAGCTAACCGCCCGACTCACAGTACGGGCCTAGAGAGAGGGTCCAGCAGCTCTTCTGCCTTCCCCGGTTTTGTCACGTTGGGCCACAGGTTTATTTGCTCACAACTTCGAAGTGAACCTCTAACAACACCGAAGGCCCATCTTGTGTGTCTACAACTCTTCAGCTCAGTGACCTGAGTTGGCACAGGCTTCTCGTGGGCTCCTTTGAGGCACAGTGGTTATCTGAAAGGCAGCTGCCCAGCGGGGTTGGGAATGAACAGAGACTGTGTAGACAGACCCAGTTTCAAGAAGTCTCTTCTCTGCCATTTTCCTCTGGGTAACTTTATATAAGTTATTTCACTTTTCTTTGCTTCTGCCTCTGAATCTATAAAGTGAAGAAAACATTGTCTAGCAGGACTGATCGAAGTCCTAATGAGATAAAGTTTGGCAAAATGAATGGTAGTTTAAAGTAATAGTAACCGTAATTGTCTTCATTATCATCTGAAATTCTTTCTCATTTAGGAATAAAAGTGGTACAACTGGATGAAAAACCTGGTAATGAATCCTTTATTGGGGGTGGAGGCTTCTGGTTTTCTGGGTCCTTGACCGTCATCATTCAGTTAGCTCAGCCTTAAGAGGGCAAAGGAAAGCACCCGGCCTGTCCGTCTCCTGATACTGCAGTCCGCAGGCCAGAAGGAGAAAAGCCTGAGAGACAGGGAGAGCAGGAGGCTGCCCTTACGGCTGTCCGGGCTACGCACAGAGAAAGACCGCTGGCTTGCAGCTGCGGGGCTCTATCCAGAATGCTGCAGGGGGCTTCCCAAGATAAGGGGGCAACTGTGAGGGAATCCGTAGTAACTGGAACAGCATCGTCAAAGAGCCGTCCGTGGGAACCCCCCAGCATGAGACCATGCTGTGTTCTCACTGCGCTCACCGTGTCCTCCAACAAATAGGCCACTAGGTTTTGCTGGGAATGTTTCGTATTGTGCTCTCTCCTAGACAAATGTGTGTAGTGCAGGCTTTTAGAAGTGGCAAAAAACATTTACACAGGATCTCGTTTAATCCACTTACATATTGTTATTGCCATTTTAGAGATGAAGGTATGGGATATAGGAAGCTTGAGGAGCCTGTTAAAGACGGGAAAGAGAAAACTGGGACTCAGACTTCTCAAATTTTGTTCACCTTATGTCATGTGACACTTGTCTTCCAACCAGATGTAGTTACAGAAAATACACCTCTGTCCTGGGCTCCTAGAATTGGTATTTGGCTTCAAAGCTGTCAAAATATGGCAATATTGTAATATTTCAGTGCTAGTGTAGCGTAGTAATTGAGGTCGTGTATCACAGTAATTGAGGGCAGAGGCTTTAAAGTTATTGCTGCCACTGACTACCTCTGTGATTTTATGCAAGTTTTGAGGAACATCTGTATAATACTGATAACTATACCCACCTTCTGAGACTGTAAAAAACGTGATGATGTACATAAATCATCAGTATGACCCACAGAAAGCACTCAATGATAGGTATTAATGTTGTACTTGGGAATCTTAGTTCAGTGTCCAGAAAAAGTACTTTTTTTTGTATATAAAAGTTTAATCTTTCTTTTAATGAAAACAAATATACATAATGGTGAAAAAAATTCAAAGAGCACAAGTGAGTAAAAATTAAACCCTTCCTCAACCCCACGCATAAATCTAAATGTGATACTCTGCCCTGCAGACCCATTGTCAGAGACAACCAAGTGTGCCTAATCATTTAATCAGATTTTTCTCTTCTGGGTAAATAGATGTACAATATAGTTAACCCAAAATCTGTTCATATTTTAGGAGACAAAAGTCGAGAAGATATCGGCAATCCTGGTAAGAAATATTTCATTTCCTTATTTGATAAATGTCTGATCTGCAATATAGAAGAAATGACAGACTTACTTTTCAATAACATGTACAAAGTTTCAAGAGTTTAAGGCGTCATCATATGGGATATAATGTCATACCCAAATACTTATTAGTGTGATATGGTGGGAGTAAGTTAATTTCTTAAGCAATTATTTTCAGCTGTGTGTTTTGTTTAGAGTAGTGGTTCTGAACCCTCTCAATCCAGTCTCCCTTTTTATAACAAATATGTATAAAGCCTTTATAGTGTCCTGGAATAACATTCATAGATAAGAAGACCTACTGGCACCCATAAGAATATCAATATAATGTTATTTATTTATATACTATATGTATATAATATATATACTGTAATTTATAACAAAATTGCATAGATTTCAATATGTAAGGGTCTACATTATACTAAAAGAAATAATGGACAGATGATTGTATTTACTTATACGAATCGGATTTAAGGAGTGCATGTGATGTACTGAGCACTGGATATTATATAAGATTAATGAATCATTGACCTCTACCTCTGAAACCAATAATGCATTATTTGTTCATTGAATTTAAATGAAATTAAAGAAAAAAAGCAACTTGAAGCAGTATGCTCTTTTTAGAGATCCTGAAGATGACCTACAAATGGAAATGATTTATAAAAGGAACAAAATTTTGGAAAAGGTTTAAGACAAGGAAATACTCAGGATCAAGATTCTAATTCACAGTTTCCCTACACTCATGCTGACATGAGTGTACATGCTGATAACTTTTAGTAGGGATGGTCCCATTAAAGACAAATTTAGCTTTTTAACAAATATTTTATTTATTTGAGAGAAAGAAGGAGAGAAAGCATGAGCATGGGGGAGAGCAGAGGCAGAGGGAGACGGAGAAGCAGACTCCCTGCTGAGCAGGGAGACCATGTGGGCTTGATCCCAGGACCCTGGGATCATGACCTGAGCCGAAGGCAGACTCTTAACCAACTGAGCCACCCAGGTGCCCCAACAGATTTAATTCTTTAAAAAAAAAAAAAAAAAAAATATATATATATATATATATATATATATATATATATATACACACACACACACACACATACATACATACATACATACATACACCTGACAAATTCCAAACTGCCTGATAGGGGGCCATGCTGATCCCTTGAGAACCACTGGCCTGTAGTAACAAACTAATGTACGAGTCTCCCTGTGTGTCCTTCTCCTCATCTGTATGCGTACAACTGTGTGTGTGTGATTATGGTTGAGTAAATTGATAATAGGAGTTAAAGACTTACAAAATTTATTGGCTGTTTCTCTAGGCCTTGTGTATGAAATCTGAGTGTGATTCCATTTGGATACTTCCCAGTCCTCCTTGGTACAGTCTAAACCAAAACACAGCCATCATTCAGTCGCATAATTCTGTGTGAAACAGATCATCCTCAAATGAATGGACTTTGCGGTTTCTTTTCACTAGTTCAGGTGAAAGGGAAACTGTTTCCTCCAGACAGTGATCCATGTATGGAGGGAAAAAGTTAATTTTTTTTTCAGTTGGCAGGGCTTAGTGTTTAAAAATGCAGCTATATTTAATCACATATTGGTAACTAGTAGCATATACATGTGAAATACAGTCTTGAAATAGAATCAAACTCTACCTTGCATGTATATACAGAAAATGAAAACAAAAAAATTGCTAAGAAATTCTAGAGAACTTGAAGAACAACAAAAGGTATCTTGTCTACAGAGATACTAAAAAGGCTGTAGAGGGCGCCTGGGTGGCTCAGTGGATTAAGCCTCTGCCTTTGGCTCAGATCATGATCTCAGGGCCCTGGGATCAGGCCTGCAGAGGGCTCTCTGCTCAGCAGGGAGCCTGTTTCCTCCTCCCCTGCCTGCCTCTCTGCCTACTGCCTACTCTCTTGTCTGTCAAATAAGTAAATAAAATCTTACAAAAAAATAAAAAATTAAAAAAAAAAGCTGTGGAATCTTAGGTAAAAACTATGTCAGCACACCCTGGTGATATACATGTACTGAACTGTATTCCACATTGTTCCTGGTTAGTGTGTGAGGAAAGTGTGTAGTTCAGCTTGAACATCTACATCAGGGTACCTGGTTCAGGTGCGTGAGGCGGGCTGTCAGAAAGGACATGTGTCCGTGACTGTGTGTTCTCATCAACAGCTCCAGATCCGGTTCCAGTTCCTGGTCCCAAAACCCACCCCTCTGCGTCCTCGGGCGAAATGCTCCTTCCGCTGCTGGGGACATTCATCATTTCAGTCATTGCTTCTGCTAGAAGTCTCTTTGTTGCTTTGTAGTCTGATGTATTCTTTATTTACTTAAAATACACTCAAGGAGTCCCACAGGAAACCAGCAACAGGAATGATGTATTTTTTCACTTGTTCATCAAAGTCATTCGATAAAATGAGAACTGAGTATTTGTTATTTACTTTGTAAATTCACAGTTGGTCCAGATATATCATAGAATTCATTTTCCATTTATTTCTGTATTTATGATTACAAAAAAACCCCTGTATCCTTCTGATTGAATTCAATAAAGGACTTTAAGTTTATTGGATATTATTTCAGTAGAATTGCCTGATATTAAAATATCCAGTACCGTTAGTGATTTAACAAGAATTTAATTCCTAAATTAGAATTTTAAAGAAGTTTTACTCATCTTTGAAGGATCAAACTTGACTTCAAATACTATCCTCCAACAAGCTCATCATCTTTCCTGATATATAAACACTTTGTATTTCTGTAAACATGATTGTTTACCAAGTTTTTCACATATAGTCCCTGATTTAAATCTCATATTAATTGACGAAAATAGACAGTAGTGAAGGAATGTATATGCTAAGTAAGCAAGGAAAAAATGAGATTATACACTATATTACTCTTTTCCCCAGGGGATTGTGGTAGTTGAATAGTGACTGATTTAGGCATGGGCTTTGGTAACTGGCAGTTGTTTAAATTTTGCAGGGTTTCAAAAAGGATTTAAGTCTGGGGAGCCTGGGGGGCTCAGTCATCAGGCGTTTGTCTTTGGCTCAGGTCACAATCCCAGTGTCCTGGGATCGAGCCCTGCATCGGGCTCTCTGCTGGGCAGGAAGCCTGCTTCTCCCTCTCCCACGCCTCCTGCTCGTGTTCCCTCTCTCGCTGTGCATCTCTCTGTCAAATAAATAAATAAAATCTTTTCAAAAAAATTAAAAAAAAAAAAAAGGATTTAAGTCTACCTTGAAAGATAAGAGAAAAACTACTTAAAGTCTGTTTTCTCCAGACAGTGATCCATGTATGGAGGGAAAAAGTTAATTTTTTTTCAGTTGGCAGGGCTTAGTGTTTAAAAATGCAGCTATATTTAATCACATATTGGTAACTAGTAGCATATACATGTGAAATACAGTCTTGAAATAGAATCAAACTCTACCTTGCATGTATATACAGAAAATGAAAACAAAAAATTGCTAAGAAATTCTAGACTTAGGTGTTACAGGTTCAATGTGCTTTTTAAAAAACATTGTCTTCACACACATACACACCCCCGCCAATCTGGTTTATTTTTATTTATTTATTTACTTGGAAGGTTTTATTTATTTGTCAGAGAGAGAGGGAGAGAGATCACAAGCAGGGGGAGTGGGAGAGGGAGAAGCAGGCTCCCTGCTGAGCAAGGAGCCCAATGTGGGACTCAGTCTCGGGGTCCTGGCACCATGACCTGAGCTGAAGGTGGACACTTAACTGACTGAGCTGCCCAGGAATCCCTACTTATATTTATTTTAAAAATTTTTAATTGAAGTATAGTTGACACGCAATATAATATTAGTTTCCGATATACAAAGTGATTTAAGAATTCTGTATGTTATGAAATGTTGACCACAATAAGTGCAGTTACCAGCTGTCATTATACAAAGTTATTACAGTAGAATTGATCATCTTGCCTATGCTTTATTTTTCATCCCTGTGGCTTACTGTTTTATAACTGTTCGCACCTCTTAATCCCCTTCATTTATTTGCCCATCCCCCTACCTCTCTGCTAAGCTCCAACTCTGTGTATTAATGGGTCTGTTTCTGTGTTTTGTTTGTTCATTATTTCTTTAAGATAGGACCTATAAATGAAATCATATGGTATTTGTCTTTCTCTGTCTGAATTAATTAGCAGAACACCCTCTAGTTCATGTCATCACAGAGGACAAGATTTCTTTCTCTTTGTGGCTGAGTGGCATTCCACCAGATATATACCACAACTTCTTTGTCCGTTCATTTTCAGTGGACACTGGGTTGCTGCATATCCTGGCTATTATAAATTATGCTTCAGTGAACTTGGGATACATTTGGTTTTTTTTTTGAGTTAGTGTTTTGGTATTCTTTGGCTAAATATCTAGTAGTGGAAATACTGGATTATATAATATTTCTATTTTTAATTTTCTGAGGAACCTCCATTCCATTTTCCGAATGGGCTGCACAAATTTACACTCCCATCACCAATGCCCCAGTATTCCCTTTTCTGTGCATTCTCATCAGCACTTGTTAGTTCTTGTCTCTTTGGTACTAGACATTCTGACTGGTGTGAGGTGATACCTCACTGTTGTTTTGGTTTGCATTTCCCTAATGATTAGTAATGGTAAGCAGCTCTTCATGTGTCTGTTGGTCATCTGTAGGTCGTCTTTGTAAAAATTCATATTTGGATCTTCTGCCCATTTTTAATCAGACTGTTTATTTTTTTTATTAATTGTATGAATTCTTCATATTTTTTAGATATCATCCCTTTATGAGATACATAATTTGCATATATGTTCTCCTATTTCCAAAGGGTTGCCTTTTTTTTTGGTGATGGTCCTCTGCTGTGCAAAAAGCCTTTTATTTAATATATTCCCAGGTATTTATTTTTCCTTTTTTTCCCTGCCTGAGGGGACAGATCCAGGAAAATATTTCTGGGGCCAATATCCCTAAGTTTATTACCTCTATGTTTTCTTTTAGGAGTTTTATGGTTTGGGGTCTCACCTTTAGGTCTTTAATTCATTTTGAGTTTATTTTTGTGTGTGGTATAAGAAAGTGATGAAATTGCATTCTTTTGCGTGTAGCTTTCCAGTTTTCCCAGCACCATTTATCAAAGAGACTGTCTTTTCCGTGCTGTATATTCTTCCTTCTTATCATAGATTAATTCACCTTATAAATATGGGTTTATTTCTGGCCTCTCCAGTCTTGTTCAGTTGATCCGTGTGTCTTTTTCTGTGTTGGTACCATACTGTTGAGAA
Organism: Mustela lutreola; assembly: GCF_030435805.1. NCBI lineage: Eukaryota > Metazoa > Chordata > Mammalia > Carnivora > Mustelidae > Mustela > Mustela lutreola. The sequence goes on along the minus strand of NC_081290.1, from coordinate 6,592,071 downwards.
CACGACAGGTTTATAGTATAGTTTGAATAAAGCAGCACGATACCTCCAGCTTTGTTCTTTCTCAAGACTGCTGTCAATTTGGTGTCTTTTGTGGTTCCATACAAATTAGAGCATTATTCATTCTAGTTCTGTGAAAAATACTACTGGCATTTTATAGGGATTGAACTGGCTCTGTGGATTTCCTTGGTTGGTGTGGACATGTTAACATTCTTCCTCCAGTTCATTAGCACAGAATGTCTTTCCGTTCATCTGCATCATCTTTAGGGTCTTTCATCAGTAATCTTAATAGCTCCAGAATACAGGTCTTCTGCCTCCTTTTACATTTATTCCTAGGTATTTTGTTCTTTGTGAGGTCATTGTACATGGGATTGTTAATTTCTCTTTCTTGTAGTTACTAGTATATAGAAACACAACAGATTCTGTATATTAATTTTTTATCCTCCATCTTTACTAAATCATTTATTAGTTCTGGTAGTGTTTTGGTGGAGTCTTTAGGGTTTTCTATATATAGTGTTATGTCACCTGCAAATAGTGACAGTTTCATTTCTTCTTTACCAATTTGAATGCCTTTTATTTCCTTTTCTTGTCTGATTGCCAAAGCTAGGATGTCCAGTACTATGTTGAATAAATGTGGTGAGGGTGAACATCCTTGGTTTGTTCCTGATACTAGAAGAAAAACTTTCAGCTTTTCACCACTGAGTATGTTAGCTGTAGGCTTGTCATATATGGCCTGTTACTACATTGAGGTACGGTTTCTCTCTACCAACCCTGTTGAGAATTTTTATCATAAATGGATGTTGAATTCTGTCATGTGTTTTTTCCTGCATGTATTGAAATGATCATGTAATTTTTATGCTTAATTTTGTTAATGTGATACATCATGTTGATTTATTTATAGATATTGAAATGTCCTTGCTTCCCTGAAATAAATTCCACTTGATTGTGGTGAATGATCCTTTTATTCATGTATTGTTGAATTCAGTTTGTGAATATTTTTTGGAGAATTTTTGCACCTATGTTCATCAGGGATATTGATCTGTAATTTTTTTTTTTTTGTAGTTTCTCTCTCTGGGTTTGGTATCAGAATAGTACTGCTCTTGGTAGAATGAATTTGGAAGCACTCTTTCCTATTCTACTTTTTGGAATAGCTTGAGAAGGACAGGTATTAACTCTTCTTTAAATGTTGGCTAGAGGACACCCAGGTGGCTCAGAAAGTGCATGTGTCTTCACCTCAGGTCACGGTCCCCAGGGTCCTGAGATCGAGTCCTGCATCAGACTACTTGCTAAGCGGGGAGCCTGCTTCTCCCTCTGCCTTCTGTTCCCTCTGCTGTGAGCTTTCTCTCACTCTGACAAATGAATGGATAAAATCTTTAAAAAGAATAAATATTGGGTAGAAATCACCTGTGAAGCTATCTGGTCCTAGACTTTTTTTTTTTTTTTAAGATTTTATTTATTTATTTGACAGAGAGAAATCACAAGTAGTCGGAGAGGCAGGCAGAGAGAGAGAGGAGGAAGCAGGCTCCCCGCTGAGCAGAGAGCCCCATGCGGGACTCGATCCCAGGACCCTGAGATCATGACCTGAGCTCAAGGCAGTGGCTTAACCCACTGAGCCACCCAGGCACCCCAGTCCTAGACTTTTGATGTTAGGAGTTTTTTGATTACTGATTCAATTTTGTTACCAGTAATTGGTCTGTTCACATTTTTCTGTTTCTTCCTGATGCAGTCTTGGAAGACTGTATATTTCTGGAAATGTATATATTTCTTCTACATTGTCTAATTTGTTGACCTGCATTTTTCATAGTAGTCTCTTGTCTCTTATAATCCTTTGGTGTTCATTGTAACTTTTATTTCTGATTTGTTTGGGTCCTCTTTTTTCTTGATGAGTTTGGTTTAAGGTTTATCAGTTTTGTTTATCTTTTCAAGAAACAGCATAGTTTCATTAATCATTTATATATATATTTTTTAGTCTGTATGTTATTTATTTCTGCTCTGATATTTTTTTAAAGATTTTATTTATTTATTTGACAGAGAAAGAGATCACAAGTAGGCAGAGAGGCAGGCAGAATAGTACTGTTCTTGTTCACGCTGAGCAGAGAGCCCAACTCAGGGCTTGATCCCAGGACCCTGAGACCATGACCTGAGCTGAAAGCAGAGGCTTAACTCACTGAGCCACCCAGGCGCCCCATCTGCTCTGATCTTTTTTATAATTTTCCTTCCTCCTACTAACCTTGGGCTTTGTTGTTTTTCCTAACCCTGACCCTAAGATTGTGTAAAGTTTTTGTTTCTTGATAAATAGGTTTAGTGCTACTGACATTCCTCTTAGGACTTCTTTTGCTACACCCCAAATATTTTGAACCATTGTGTTGCCATTTTCATTTGTCTTGAGGTATTTTTTTCATTTTTCTTTTTGATTTCTTTCTTGACCCATTGTTTATTGAATAGTATGTTGTTTAGTCTTCATGTGGTTGTGCTTTTTTCAAGTTTTTTTCTTGTAATAGAGCTCTGGTTTCATAATGTTATGGTTGGAAAAGATCCTTAATATGATTTCAGTCACCTTAAATTTATTGAGATTTGTTTTGTGACCTAACATGACATTTTATGGAAAATGTTCCCTGTGCACTTGAGAAGAATGTATATTCTGTTGTGGGATGGAATATTCTGTATATATCTGTTAAAACCATCTGGTTTAATATGTTTCTCAAAGCCACAATTTCCTTATTCATTTTCTGTCTAGATCTACCTGTTGATATAAGTGGGGTCTTACCGTCTGCTGTTAATTATATCAGGACTAGTTTCTCCCTTTAGGTCAGTTAATATTTACTTCATATATTAGGTGCTCATATGTTGGGTAAGTATTCATAATCGTTATATCCTCTTGTTGGATTGATCCCTTTATCATTTTTAATACCCTTATCCTTTGTTATGGTCTTCATTTTATCTACTTATTTTTAGTCATTTTTGTCATCATGGTAAGTGCGCTCTTTAATCCCAGTCCCTGGGTTCTCCCTCCCCTCCCCCACCTCCTCTCTGGTAACCATCAGTTTGTTCCTTATAGTTGAGTCTGTTTCTTGGTTTGTCTGTCTCTCTTTTTAAGATTTTATTTATTTATGACAAAGAAGGAGCACGAGCAGAGAGGAGTCAGGCAGAGGGAGAAGCAGACTCCTTGCTGAACAGGGAGCCCAGGGCAGGACTCGATCTCAGGACGCTGGGATCGTGACCTGAGCTGAAGAAGGCACATGCTTAACCAGCCGAGCCACCCAAGTGCCGTCTCTCTTTTTAAAAAAATGTCCTTTGCTCGTTTGTTTTGTTTCTTAAATTCCACATAGGAGTGAGATCATATGGCATTTGTCTTTCTCTGAGTGACTTATTTTCCTTAGCATTATACTCTCTAGATCCATCCATGTTGTTGCAAATGACAAGATTAAGTTCTTACGGTTGAATAATACTCCACTGTTCTGTACACCGCCTCATCTTTATCCGGTCATGTATCGATGGACGCTTAGGCTGTTTCCGTAATTGGGCCATTGTAAATAATGCTGCAATAAACATAGGGGTGGACATATCCCTTTGAATTAGTGTTTTTGTATTCTTTAGGTAAATACCCAGTAGTGCAATTCCTAGGTCATAGGGTAGTTCTATTTTTAATTTTTTGAGAACTCTCCATACTGTTACAGTGGCTGCGCCAATTTGCATTTCCACCAACAGTACAAGAGGGTTCCTTTTTCTCCACATCTTAACTGACTCTTGTTTCTTATGTTTTTTATTTTAGCCCTTCTGAGGATTGAGGTGATACCATGTTGTGGTTTTGGTTTGCATGTCTCTGATGTTGACTGATGTTGAACATCCTTCCCTGTGTCTGCTGATGATCTGGATGTTCTTTGGAGAAATGTCTGTCCATATTCTTCCATCCATTTTTATTTATTTATTTTTTCTTTTTTTTTTTTTTAAAGATTTTATTTATTTATTTGACAGAGAGAGATCACAAGTAGGCAGAGAGGAAGGCAGAGAGAGAGAGAGAGAGGAGGAAGCAGACTCCCTGCTGAGCAGAGAGCCCGATGCAGGACTCGATCCCAGGACCCTGAGATCATGACCTGAGCCGAAGGCAGCGGCTTAACCCACTGAGCCACCCAGGCGCCTCTTCCATCCATTTTTAAATCAGATTATTTGTTTTTTGGGTATTGAGTTGGATCAGTTTATATGTTTTGGATACCATTTATCAGTTATGTCATTTGCAAATATCTTCTCCCATGCAGTAAGTTGGCTTTTAGTTTTGATCGTTTCCTTTGCTGTGTGGAAGTTTTTTATTTTGATGAATTTCCAGTAGTTTATATTTGCTTTGATTTCCCTTGCCTCAGGAGACACACCTAGAGGAATGTTGCTACAGCTGATACCAGAGAAATTACTGTCTGTGCCTCTTTGGGTTTTATGGTTTCAGGTCTCACATTTAGGTCTTTAATCCATTTTGTGTTTATTGTGTGTGGGGAAAGGAAGTGGTCTAGTTTCATTCTTTTGCTTGGTGCTGTCCAGTCTCCTCAGCACCATTTGCTGAGGAGACTCTTTGCCGTATTCATTCCTCCTTTGATGACGATTGACTATTAGTTGTGGATTTCTGGAGTTTCTGTTCTTTTCCATTGATCTGTGTGTCTGTTTTTATGCCATAACGTTTTAGTTACTACTGCTTTGTAACATAACTTGAAATCGGGAAGTATGATACCTCCAGGTTTTTCTTCTTCAGGATTTCTTTGGCTGTTCAGGATCATTTGTAGTTCCATGCAGATTTTAGGATTGTTCTAGCTCTGTGGAAAATGCTGTTGGTGTTTTGACAGGAATTACATTAAATCTGTAGATTGCTTTGGGTAGTTATAGGCATTTTAAAATATTTGTTTTTTTTTTTCCAACCCATGAGCATGGAATGTTTTTCATTTCTTTGCATTATCTTGAATTTCTTTCATCAGTGTTTTATAGTTTTTAGAGTACAGATTTCTTATCTCTTTGGTATTTTCCCAGATGTTTTGTTTTTGGTGCAAATGCAAATGGGATTGTTTTCTTTTACTTTTTAAAAGATTTATTTATTTGAGAGAGACACAGAGAGAGAGAGAGCACAAGCAGGAGGAGGAGCAGAAGGGGAGGGACAGCAGACTCCCCACCAAGTGTGGAGCCCAATTCAGGGCTTAATCCCAGGACCCTGGGATCATGACCTGAGCAGAAGACAGATGCTTAAATGACTGACCCACCCAGGCTCAGTTTTCTTAATTTCATTTTCTGATGCTTCATTATTAGTGTATAAGAAGGCAACAACAGATTTCTGTACATTGATTTTGTATCCTGCAACTTTACTTAATTCATTTATCAGTTCTAATAGTTTTTTGATGGAATCTTTAGGGTTTTCTATGGTATCATGTCATTGCAAATAGAGTTTGGTTTCTTCCTTGCCAGCTTGGATGCCTTTTATTTCTTTTTTGTTGTGTGATTGTTGCCACTAGGACTTCCAGTACTACGTTGAATAAAACTGGGGAGAGTATATGTCCTCGTTTTGTTCCTAACCATAGCGGAAAAGCTCTCCTTTTTTCACTGTTGGATACGATGTTGGGTTTTTCACATCAGGTCTTCATTATGTTGAGGCATGTTCCTTCTAGACCATTCCCTCTAGACCTACTCTGTTGAGGGTTTTTATCGTGAATGGATGTCGTACTTTGTCACTTGCTGTTTCTGCAGCTATTGAAGTGATCATACATTTTTTATCCTTTCTCCTGTTGGTATGATGTGTCATGTTGATTGTTTTGTGAATACTGAACCACCCTTACATCTCAGGGCTAAATCTGACCTGATTGTGCTGTATGACTTTTTAATGTATTGTTGGATTCAGTTTGCTGATGTTTTGTTGAGGATTTTTGCATCTGTATTTATGAAAGGTATTGCCCTATAGTTCTCTTTTTTTGTAGTGTCTCTATCTGGTGTTGGTATCAGGGTGCTACCAGCCTCATAGAATGAGTTTGGAAGTTTTCCTTCTTCTTCTGTTTTTTGGAATAGTTTGAGAAGAATGGGTACTAACTCTTCTTTAAATGTTTGCTAGGCTTCACCTGTGAAGCCATCTGTCCTGGACTTTTATTCTGTGGGAGTTTTTTGATGACTGATTCAGTGTCACTGCTGGTAATTGGTCTGTTCAAATTCTCTATTTCTTTCTGCTTTAGTTTTGATGGGTTATATATTTCTAGGAATTTATCCGTTTCTTCTGAGTTATCCAATCTCTTGGGATGTAGGTTTTCATAATATTCTCTTATAAATGTTTGTATTTCTATAGTCCTGGTGGTTATTTCTCCAGTCCTGGTTGTTATTTCTCCTTTTTCACTAGTGAATTCGTTTCTTTGGGTTCTCGCTCTCTCTCTCTCTCTCTCTCTTTTTTTTTTTTTTTTTTTTTTGAGTCTTGCTAGAGGTTGATCCATTTTGTTGATCCTTTCAAAGAATAAGCTTCCTGTTTTCATTGATCTGGTGTTTCTTTGTTTTTGTTTTCTGTGTTTGGTTTTTGTGTAATTTATTTCTGCCCTTTATTATGTACTTCCTTTTGCTGAGTCGGGGTTTTGTTTATTGTTGTTTTTCTAGCTCCTTTAGGTATAAGATGAGGTTGTTTACTTCAGATTTTTCCGGTTTCTCAATGCAGGTTTCTATTGCGATAAACTTCCCTCTGAGAACCACTTTTGTTCCATCCCAAAGATTTTTGGACTATTGTGTTCTCATATCTGTTTTCATGTAATTTTTAACTTCTGTTTTGTATTCTTAGTTGACTCATTCATTGTTTAATAGCATGTTCTTTAACCTCCATGTATTTGTGGTCCCAGATTTTTTTCTTGCAGTTAATTTCTAGTTTTGTAGTGGTATGGTCAGAGAAGATGTATGGTGTGGCTTTTTAAATTTTTTTATTTTTTTAATGGCTGAAGCTTGCTTTGTGGCCTAAAATGTAATCTTTTCTGGGGAATACTCCATGTGTACTTGCAAAGAATGTGTATTCTCCTGTTTTAAGATGGAATGTTCTGAATATGGATGTTAAGTCCGTCTGGTCCAGTGTGTCATTCAAAGCGATTGTTTCCTTGATGATTTTCTGTTTGGATGATCTGTCCACCCCTGTAAGTGGGGTATGTTGGTGTCCCCTGATATTACTATACTACTACTGAGTATTTATGTTACTGTTTTATATATTGGGGTGCTCTCATGTTGGTTGCATAAATATTTAATTGTTCTATCCTTTTACTGGGTTGCTCCCTTCTATTATTATATAGTATACTTGTCTTCTGCTACAGTCTTTGTTTTAGAGTTATTTTGTCCGATATAAGTATCGTTACTCTGGCTTTCTTGTGGCATCCATTTGCATGATGTTTCTCTGTCCCTTCACTTTCTTTTTTAAAAAAAGATTTATTTAATTATTTGAGACAGAGAGAGCGAGCGAGTATGAGTGGGGTGAGGGGTAGAGGGAGAAGCAGAGTCCCTACTGAGCAGGGAGCCCATTGAGGGCTCGATCCCAGGACCCTGAGATCATGAACTGTGCTAAGCCAAAGGCAGATGCTTAACCAACTGAGCCACCCAGATGCCTCCTCACTTTATTTTTTTGAAATTTATTTTTATTTGAGAGAGAGAGAGAACATGAGTGGGAGGAAGGGTGGAGGAAGACGCACTGAGCAGAAAGCCTGACTTGGGGCTCAGTGCCGGGATCCTGGGATCGTGACCCGAGCCAAAAGGCAGAGGCTTAACTGACTGCGCCACCCAGACGCCCCACCATTTCCTCACTTTCAGTCTGCAGGTGTCTTTTGGTCTGAAATGAGTCTCTTGTAGGCAGCCTATAGATGGGTCTTCTTTTTTTATCTACTCTGTCACCTTGTGTCTTCTTTTTTTTTTTAAGATTTATTTACCCATTTTAGACAGCACATGCATGCAGAGGGAGGGGCAGAAGGAGAGGGACAGAAGACTCCCCACTGAGTGTGGAGCCCAGCGAGGGACTCAGTCCTACGACCCTGAGATCATGACCCAAGTTAAAACCGAAACAGACACCTAACTGAGCCACGCAGGTGCCCTACACCCTGTGTCTTTCGATGGAAATGTTTAGTCCATTTACATTCACAATAATTACTGATAGATATGTATTTATTGCCATTTTGTTACTTGCTTTGTGGTAGTTTCTATAGATTTCCTCTAATTATTTTCTAGCTTTTATGGTTTTTTGTTTTCTTTAGTGATATACTTAGATTCCTTTCTCTTTATTCTTTGCATATCTTTATTCTTTGCATACTGGTTTTTAATGTGTGGTTTCTATTAGGTTTGTATATAATGTCTTTTGCACAAAGCAGTCTGTGTTAAGTTGATGGTCACTAAAGTTTACACCCATTCTCTCCTCCTCTCCTCCCCGTGTTTACCTCCTTTTACCTGACAAATCCCTTGACTAATTTTTACAGAAATATTTATTTTTACTGCTTTTGTGTTTTTTATTTTTCATACTCTGATATAATGGTTTTTCTACTCAAAATTCCCCTTTAGTATTTTTTGTAGGGCTGCTTAAGTGATTGTGAACTCCTTAGTTTTTGTTGGGGAAACTGTTTATCTCTCCTTCTAGTTTGAATGACAGTCCTGCTGGATAGAGTATTTGGGGTTGCAGAGTTTTCCCTTGTCGGCACTTTGAATGTATCATTTCACTCTCTTCTGTCCTGCAAAGTTTCTGCTGAAAAGCAGCTGATAGTCTTAGGGGGTTTCCCCTTGCACATAACTGTCTTTTCTCTTGCTTTTAAAATTTTGTCTTTATTGCTACTTTTAGACATTTTAATTCCTATGTCTTGGTTTGGACCTCCTTTGATTAAATTTGGGGTGGGGGTATCTCTTTCCCCAGATTAGGAAAGTTTGGAGCTATTATTTCTTCCAAATAAATTTTCTTCCCCTTTCTCTCTCTCTCCTTGTGAGACCCCTGTAGTGTGGATCTTATTACACTTGATGGAGTCACTGGGTTGCTAAGACTATCCTCAGCTTGCCTAATTTTGTCTTTTTTCTCAGCTTAGTTACTCTTCATTCCTGCGCTTTCCAGGTGATGAATTTGTTCCTCCACTCTACCTAGCCTGCTCTTTATCCTGTCAGGTGTATTCTAGTGTCATTGATTGTGTTCCTGTCTGATTGGGTCTTTTTTATCTCTGTGTTAAGGGTCTCACTGATGTTCTCCACTCTTTTCTCCAGACCAGTGAGTATCTTGTGACCATTACTTTAATTCTCTTCTGGGCACGTTATTTTTATCCTTCACTTGGTCTCTTGCTGGGGTTTGGTCCTTGTTCTTTCATTTGGGAGAGGTTTCTCTGTCGCATTTTGTCTGACTTTCTGGACCTGTTTTAGGTTAGGAAAGTCAGCTACTTCTTTTGCTCTTAACAATAAGAACGTTGTGGAGGAGCGGTCCAGTCGTGCCCTGCAGTGCAGCGACCCCTGGTCGCCAGTGCCTCGTGCTTCAGGGGTGTGTCTCCGGTGTGTGTCACGCGTGCTCTGCTGTTGAGTCTTTGTCTCTTTTTGCCTTCGGTCCAGTTTCTGCAGAGGCTCTTTGCCTGTTGGAGGCAGCCAGGTGTGCAGTGGTCTGCCTGCAAACTGAGACCTACCCCCCGCCAGAGGAATTGAGGTCCTGTAAAATGGGTGAGTCGGGGGAGGTGGTGCTGGCAGGGTTTGCATGGAAGGGTTTCCCCTTCTTGGGGAGGGGCCCGTGGAGCCAGGACTCAGGCCAGTCTGACTGGGAAGGGCAGATCCCCTGAAGCAAGGGCTTGGTGCCAGCCAGTTAGGGAAGGAGTTTCAGCACCACATTACTTTTCATAGGTGGCCATGGTTTATGCTGGGGCTTGGAGGAGAAAAATGGTGCCACCAGCCCCTTTGTTCCGGGAGGGTTGCCCCGTGATGCCCGTCTGCGGGCTGCGCTCGGAGCTCATTATGTCCGATCTGCCCCTGGTGGGTTCCAAACTGCTCATTCTCAGCTGTACTCGTGGGTTGGTTGCTGTGCTTTCTCTTTATGGTGGAGACGCCACTTCACATGCTGCCCTGGCTCAGCTGAACCCGCTAATTTTTTGAATTCTGGGCTTTAAGTCCTGCTGGTTTTAAGAACTCAAAGGATTCAGCACCTCTCACTTTGAAAGGCCGGTGTTACGGAGGTTTGTCTTCCCCATCTGTGGCCCGCCTCCCTCCTGGGAAAGTCCGTTTCCGGCCCCGCGGGCGCCCTGGTCTGCTCAGCCCCTCGGCCGCCCCTTCGCCTTCCTGCCTTCCTGCCTTCTTCCCTGGGGCCTCTTCTAGCCTTCAGTTGTGAAGTGTGTCCTGCCAGTCTTCGGGTGGTTTTCCAGGCTATTTACACTGACAGGGGTGTTGTCTACTTGTAGTCCTGGGACTGGGTGAGCTCAGGGTCCTCTTACTCCATCTTCCCAGCCAGCCAGTTTTCCTTCAGAAGTCTGCGGCACTGACCTCTGTATCGCTACCTTGGCTCTCCCCGCCCGTCCCCGGCCTCTTTTTGCCTGGAGTATCTTTTCCCTTTCACTTTCAGTCTGTATTATCTTTAGGTTTGAAGGGAGTATCTGGTAGGCAACATGCAGATGGGTCTTGTTGTTTTTAATCCATTCAGTCACCTTTTGTCTTCTGATTGGAACATTTAGTCTCTTTACATTTAAAGTAATTGCTGATAAGCATGTCCTTATGCCATTTTATTGTTTCCTGGTTAATGTAGTTTCCTGGTTTTGTTTTGTTGTTTTCTGCACTCCACTAGGTGTGGAGCCTGATGTGGGGCTCAGTCTCACAACCCTGAGATCATGACTGAAGCCGAAATTAGGAGTCGTATGCTCAAGTGACTGAGCCCCACTTCCTTCTTTCCTTGCTCTCTGTCCTTGTGATTTGATGACATTCTTTCGAGTTGTGCTTGAATTCTTCTTTATTTTTTGTGTATCACTTACAGGTTTTCGGTTTGTGGTTACCATGATGTTCATATATAATAACATCCTCTGTGTGTGTGTGTGTGTATAATATGTAGATGATATGTTAGTCTATGTAAGTAAGTAAGATGATGGTCATTGAAGTTCAAACATTCTAAAACCACATTTTCTATGTGCCTTGTCCATGTTTTATGTATATGATGTCATATTTTACATGGTTGTGTATCCTTTAGTTATTGTAGATATAATTGATATTACTACTTTTGTGTCTTAATGTACATACTAGCTTATAAGTGATCTCGTACTTTTACTGTATTTTGCTTTCACCAGTGAAATTTTCCCTTCATGGTTTTATTCTAGTTATGGACTTTTCTGCTTAAAGAAGTACCTTTAACATTTCTTATAAGGCTGGTTTAGCAGTGGAACTTTTAAAAATTTCGCTGGGAAACTGTATCTCTCCTTCAATTCTGAATAACTTTGCTGGGTAGAATATTCTTGGTTTTAGGTTTTTCCTTTCAGCACTTTTAATATAGCATGCCACTCGCATCTGGCCTGCAGTTTCTGGTGAATCGTCAGCTCATAGTCTTATGGAGTTTCCCCGTGTATGGAACTAGCTGCTTTTCTCTTGCTGCTTTTAAGATTTTATCTTTGATTTGATATTTTAATTAGTATATGTCTTGGTGTAGACCTTCTTGGATTCATTTGTTTGTGGTGTCCTGGACCTGGCTGCCTGTTTTCCTTCCCCAGAGTTTTCTGCCTCTTTCTCTCTTCTCTTGGGATCCCTCTAAAACAAATGTTAGTACAGTTGATATTGCAGAGTTCCCTAGCCTTCTTTTTAAAATTCTTTTTTGCACAGCTTCAGTGGTTTCCACTACCCCGTCTTCTGGTTTGGTGAGCTATTCTTCCGCGCCACCTGACACGCTCTTGGTTCTCTAGCGTGGTTTTCATTTCGGTAATTTGTCCGATCTCACTGGCTCTTTGTTCTGTTTGCTACTTGTCCGTTAGAGTTCTCAGTGTATCCACTCTGGTCGCAAGTCTGAGCATCTTTATGACCATTACTTGGAACTTTTATCAAGTGAATTGCTTGTCTGTTTCGCTTAGCTCCTTTCCTGAGGTTTGTCTTCTTTCCTTGTCTCATTTTGTCTGTTTCTGTGTATTGGGTGGGTCGGTTGCATCTCCTAGTCTTGAAAGCAGTGGCCTTATGTAGAAGTCATCCCGTGGGGCCCAGTAGCGAAGTCCCTTTGGTCACCGAGACCCAGCACTCCAGGAGGTCACGTGTGGGCTGCACGCACCCTCCTGTTGTGACTGGGCCATGATTGCTAAGGAGGCACTGGGGGATAGAGCCGGCCCCCGGCACGGTGTGAGACTTCGCCGCCGCGGCTGCACGCGCTCTGGTGGGCAGGGCTGGCTGCAGTGACTGGTCACCACTGCTGTGGGCACCCCGGTGTGCGGGGCTTGTTCCCTGCGTGGCCGGCTGCCAGGCTGCAGCTGCTCTGGGAGTGCTGACGGGGGTTGGGGGGGTTGGGGGTGGCTAGTTCCTGGTGCAGGTGCTGGGAGGCCTCGCTGCAACTGTTGTGTGTGTGCTGGGGGGCGGGACGTGGGCCCTCTCCCCTGCTCCCTGGGGCGGGGTGCTAGGAAGGGGCTGCCTGCTGGGCCTAGCGTGGTGGGAGCCGGGGGGGAGCCGGCTGCGGGAGCACCAGGGCTGCGGGAGGGGGACGGCAAGGTAGACGGAGGGTTTCCCGCCGCGGTTTCCCGGCAGCTCTGGCCAGTGAAGCCCGGGGGAGGTCAAGAGCAGCTGTGTACACCAGCATGTCTTTCCGTGGGGCATCCACAGGTCATACTCCTCCAGCACTTCCCTTATAATTAGTCAATAAATCTTCCCGTCTAAGCCAGACACCGAACTGCTGCCTTGGCGCTGGTTCTTGAACCCAGTCATGTAGGGTCCTGGCCCTTTAAGAGTGGAGTCTCAGTCTCCTGTTGCCCTCCAAGTCTCCCAGGGAGAAGTCCTGTTGATTTGCGAGCCAGAGGTTATGGTGGCTCATCTCCTCAGTGACCTCCAGGCTCGGGAGTGCCCTATTTGGGATCTGACCCCCTCCTCCGGGAAGCCCTCCATGCCTCTCGCTCAGGCGTGACCACCGCACTAGCTGATTCTCAGCTGCATCTTTGCGGCCGCTGCCCTTCTTTTTTTTTTTTTTTTTTTTTTTTTTTTTAAGATTTTTTATTTATTTATCAGAGAGAGAGTGGGAGAGAGCGAGCACAGGCAGACAGAATGGCAGGCAGAGGCAGAGGGAGAAGCAGGCTCCCCGCTGAGCAAGGAGCCCGATGTGGGACTCGATCCCAGGATGACGGGATCATGACCTGAGCCGAAGGCAGCTGCTTAACCAACTGAGCCACCCAGGCGTCCCTCGGCCGCTGCCCTTCTGAGTGTGTTTCTGTCTGTAGCTGTGCAGGAGCTGGGCTGCTAGTGCTGAGGTCATTCTCCGAGTTGGCTGCATCTTCAGTGTCTGTGGCGGGAGAGAGCCCAGCGCCCTCCCACGCCGCCATCTTCCCTGCGGTCTCGGTGCGCTGCTGTGCTGCTCACCTCTCCTCGCGTTTGAAATCTTGAGTGGGCTGTCCATTAGAACTTTTAGAAATTGTGCTGGAGAACACAACTTAGTCCTCAGGCCAAAATGGGTCCTTGCTCTTCCTACTCAGCACACAAGAATCTGTCCTGTACTTGCTCTGACCGCACCTCTGCCAAGTCCCGTTCTCCGAAAGGCCACAGGAACCGAGGACAGAGCTGCCTGCGCACGCGCGGTCGGTGGGTTTGAAACTTATGAGGCCGGCTAGGCCGGTCTTTCTAAGGCAGATCTTGGGCCCTGCCTAGGAGTATTTATCTTGTGAAAATATCAGCCCAAGAACATCAGAGCATAAAAAATGCAAGGCTAGAGAAGTGAACATGGCATGCGTGATGAGCAGGCTGTGCACTCGCCTTTACGGCTCAACGAGTAAAACTGCTCGGTTAGATCAACAAGTCGCCCTGATAGGAGGGTGTCTAGGACAGAAATTCCTCCTCTACTCCGCTACACGGAAGAGAAGAGTGAGATTGGCTGTTTTCTGGGCCAAGGAGAAAACACCAGGGAAGAGCTTGCTGGAATGGCAACGAAGTGAGCAGGAAGGTACGACGGAGGAGGGTCCGCAGGTCTGCACGCCAACAGCTCGGCAAAAGTGGCTGCAAACTTTCAGCAGCTCAGAATCAGAATCCTTTTTAAAAATTCCCAGTCTCCTGGTTTGCAACTGGACAACTCTGTTCAATCTGTTCAGGGGGCTCGGACAGGATGAGCTCTGGGGATCTACCGCTCCTCACCGTCCCTGTCGGCACAGCGCCAAGAGGCACGGGCCTGCTTCTCAAAACACTTCTCACTACAAGCCAGTGCGAAGTCAGAGCATTACAACAAAAGTTAGAGCGTTACAACCTGGTCAACAGGCCAGGGGGAAGTCTGTCGTCAGAACTGTTCAAAATTACCGGACTGTTAAAAAATCTCTTTCACATGATGTCTAATTCAGATTTTCCAGAGTTTTCAAATACTAACGATAGGGAATTCTTTACCGTAGGTGACACCTGAAATGTTTTGTCTGCCATAACCTAGTCAAAATATGTCAGCATGGATACATTTTCCTTAGGTGGGAAAAATCAGACTCAAGGAAAGACTGAAATTCTTGAATTGTGATGATTGAATACTTGTGAAGACATGGTTACTCTCCCATAGCCAAATAAAGCATCAGACAGAATTACATAAAAGTGATTATGATCAAGAATTTATTTCCGTTTTCATCTTTAGAAATAAAAAGGCCTAAAAAAAACCAAAAAAAGTTGCAAAAATGATAAAATGTAATTTTGCTATATCCTAATCACTTAAATGTGTTCTATAAATTTCAAGTAAAATAATATAAAAATATATTTTCAACTCTTTATAGAATGAAAAAAAACCCCACATTAATCATTAAATACTCTTCCATTTCCTTTACCCCCCCCCACGGGTGAATGCACAAACATATAAAACGGATGCACATTTACATTCTGAAGTACAAAGCTCCAACAGCCACGTGGTTGTGTAGTTTATGTCATGGGCAAAGCAGGTGTTTTGTATCTACTTGCTATGGAAAGCAGAGTAAAGGCTCAATGGAAAATGATCATTAAACACTGATTAGTTTTAAGAACAATGCTGTTGTCAAAATGCACAACAGTACTTCTCTTCAGTGATCACGTACTTCTCTTTTATAGCGGAGCACAGCTTTCAGGCGTAAATCTGCCAGAGGCTCTCTCTGAAGAGCTGTGAAGCGGTGTCACTTCAGACCTCAATCAGCAGTAACCTCCTCACAAGCCAGGAGAGGACGGTTTTCCTTTCTCCCCTCCGTGAGGTCAGTCTCATCCCTAAGGACGGTCTGACGTAGCAGAGGAGAGTTTCACAAGCCGCTAGCGGAGCTCGGTGCAGTGTCAGCTAAAGCCCCCACCTCGGATGTGGATGGTTTCGTTCAATCCGTGTTCTACCAACTTGATGTCTTCTAAGTCATCTTTTATGATGCTGATCAGGTGGCTGAGGCCTTCCTGTTGTTGTTTTAAATGCTAGAAGAAATTTAGAAATAGATTAATGTAGTAATCTATTAAGCTGCAAGTTGCCCACAGGAATAAGGACTTTTTCCCATTCTTTTACTGGCAATACAGCCCTAAAACGGCCGCTCCCAGCGCACACGCGCCCCAACAGCCGCCCTCCGTCTTCTGCGACCACACTTCTATGATCTAGACAAACGCGCTGTGAAAAACAAGATCACATGACTATCCGCAACAGAAATTTTACAGAAGACGCAGATTTTATATTAAATCTGAATGCAAGAAGGTACCCAAACACGGATGACTGGCACACTCCTCGCTCTGTAAACGGAGTTTTCCGGTTTCGAGTATCCAGTACGTGAAGGCAGTGGTACCCACAGCTGCTGACAACTGCAGGTATCCAGGTGTTAAGACAGTTCTTAGAGCCTCGCGGTTACTAAATAAGTTACTTAACATTCCTTCAGGCACCCTTTGGTGCTGCAGATAAAACAGCTGAGATGCAGGTTAAGAAACCTGGTTAACTTCCTCAGCTAGGTGATGAGATGTGACTTAATCCCAAAACAAACACTGCTTTTTGTGGTTTCCGCTAGGTGCTTCCGTTACTCCAGATACTGCCTAGACTCTTCAGTACAGTTCTTTACCTCAACAGCCTGAAGTCATTCTCCGCTAATTTTCCTGTAGATACTTACGATGGGATATAATCAAGTGTGTCTGTACCTAAGTTCCCAAGAATCCAGGGCCCAAACTGGCCTTTAGCTGTATCAAATGACAATATCCATTCCAAAGCACATAATAAAACGGGATTTGTGGATGACAATTTTAACTATCGAAAATCCTCCGGGCCCTGCCAACAGTCCCACTCCGTATGTTCTATAAAATTTACCATTTTTCTATCTTTAGATATAATTTGATTTAATGAAAAATAACCACGGACTGTATTTATACTGGAGAAAATAAAGCTAGAGCAGTACTTTCCCAAAATTTTCAAACCAAATGAGCCTAAAAATGGAGCGGTTTGTGGCCACCCCAGCCTTTACCTAGGTCCCCTGAGGGCTGAGAGGATCCGTAACTGGACCTAGTCACAATTTCTGTGGCGTACAAGCTGGGAATCCAGGACACAGAGCACTTACTTCCCAGACTTCAATGTACATACAAATCACCGACCTTAAATGAAGTGTAGGTGAAGCAGGTACAGAGGAAGGACTGAGCGGATGCAGAAGCTAATGTCTTCTCAAGTGCTGCCGCCGCCGCCGCCACCACCTACCACTGAAATACGAGGGTCTAGGGAACTTTCTGCCTCTACTAACTGAATTCATCTTTTATTATAAAATATAAAAAACATGGAAATATCCATTTTAACCATTCTTCAAAGTATACAGTTCAGCAGCATTAAGTTTATGCACATTATATAAAACTCTACCTCTAGAACTTTCCTCTTCCCAAATAAATCTGTACCTCAGAAATACGCGTTCCTCACTCCCTCGCCGCCGGCCCCTGGCGACCGCCATTCTACCGGGAGCTGCACTAGGTATCCTGCAATGTGTCCTTTTAAACTGACTTATTTCACTTGCCCTCACATTTTCAGGATTCATCCATGTTGCAGGGGGTGTCAGAATTTCCTCTGCTCTTAAGGCTGAGGGATCTCCTACAAGGTACATACACTGTATCTGGCTTATTCATCGCTCTGTGGACACCCGGTCCCTCCACACTGTGGCTGCGGGGAGGACCGCCAGGAACACAGGAGCGCAGCGTCGCGGTCCCGGCTCTCGGCTCCTCCAGGGGGACATGCAGAAGCAGAACTGCGCGATCATACGGTCCGCAGAGGCTTAATTTTTTGAAAACCTTTCCCACAGCAGTCACACCGTTTGACATCACCACCAGCGGCGCGCGAGGGCTGTATTTCCGTCCCATCTTTGTCAACACTTGTGTTTCTCCTTCGGGCGGCAGCGAGCCTACCGGATGTGAAGTGACTTCCCCTTTCTAAAAGGCGCGGGTGCACTTACCTGCTTGATTTCTCGGAGCAGATCTGCGTCTATGTAGTACCTCTCCTCAGATTTGACTGCGCCAAAATGATTCTGCATCCTGATTTGGGACATCAGTTCATTTAGTCGGCCCTAAACATAAGACCAAATCCAATTACAACTGCTAACCACAGGTTTTGTTGGTGGTTTTAAGATCTCTTTGAGAGTGTGTGTGTGCCCGTGTGTTGGGGAGGGTGTTGCAGAAGGAGAGGGAGAGCGTCAGGGAGACCCCCCACCGAGCAGGGCGCCTGCCGCAGGGCTCGGCTGCAGGACCCTGAGATCATAAGCTGAAAATCCAGAGCTGGGCATCTGACTGAGTCACCCAGGCAGCCCAAGAGAATCTTCTTTTCTGAACAGGACGGTACCACTCTAGTAAGTTGTCTCATTCTCCCTCTGTTACTAACACGATTACGTTAACACTAACACAGGCCAAAGCCAACATTAAGAATCTACTTTAGTAAGGAAGTTTGACTAAAGATGACAGAATATTTTAATAATTACCACTATATAAAATTCCTTTTCTTTTTTTTTTTTTTTAAAGATTTTTAATTTATTTATTTGAAAGATCACAAGTAGGCAGAGAGACAGGCAGAGAGAGAGGAGGAAGCAGGCTCCCTGTTCAGCAGAGAGCCTGACGCTGGGCTTGATCCCAGAACCCTGGGATCATGACCTGAGCCGAAGGCAGAGGCTTTAACCCACTGAGCCACCCAGGCGCCCCAAAATTCCTCTTTATGGAATTCTAGCTTTATGGGCTAGATTCTAGCTTTATGGGCTCACAAATGCCTACCTTAAACTGGGTGGGTGCGTTCAGTTCACACTGAATTGTGTCCAGCTGAACTCGCAACTGCTCCTCGTCCGCCTGGATGGCGTACCCGCTCTTTCTCTGGATTTCCTGTTTGATCAGGACCTGTGTGAAGAAAAGCCACCAGCAATACCAACAGAATCATGGTTCTCTTTAGTCATGCAAGTAATTTTATTGCAGTCAGTTGCTGAAAGAAACCAGCTCAACAATACACTCACAATATAGCAGGAATCTTCACAGTTCAAGATTTCAATCAGGTTTGCGCATCTTTACTTGGTGGTCTGCTTTAGTATACTGATACATGCCTCTAATTTGTTGTTAATGCCTGCATAATTTTTCATGCATCAATGACCAATAGCTAATTTAGTTATTTCTCTTACTGAGACGTATATATGTTGTCTCTAGTTTTGATATTATAAATATTTTTATATCTATAGATTTGCTTATATAGACCCACCCACCCCCAAGAATGAAACTGCTGGGTTTAAAAGCATGTTTTTAGTCTAACAGAAGCTAAATTGTTTCACAAGCAATTTAGATTCCTAGGCCACATGAAAGTAGCCCTTTCCCCACATTCCAATCAGCAGTAAGTTGTTTAAATTTTCCCCAAACAAGTATAAATGGAGCCCACGTTTTTTCTATAATCTGCCCTTTCCTGAAAATTAAAGAAACATCTTTTAATAGTGAAGAACTACTTTGCATTTGCTCTTCTGTGAACTGCCTTTACACATTCTTTGCCCATATTTCACTTGGGTTTTTTGGCCAAAACTGAAGTATCTCTTTGTATAGTATGAATAATTAGTGCCAACTGCAAATTCCGTTTTTTCTGGTATCTGTCACACGACCATTGACAAATGGCTCTGGCACCTTTTGCTACAGAAAATTTTCTAATTATGTAGCTAATTTGGTTTTATAGTTCCTGGCTTTCTGGCCAAAAATCTCTCCAGTCCCTAGGGCTGTACATGTAGCGTCATAAACTTCTTAGAGTTCAATCTCTCTCATCCACTCGTTTTTGTCTGTGGTAAAACACACAGTCTGTTTCTTCCCTACAGGGCCAGTTACTCTAGCCTTATTTATTACATAAACCTACGGAACTGAAATATCACCACTTGTCATACTAAATGTTACGTTATACTGGCATCTATTTCTGGATCTCTGTTCTGTTCCATTGATCTTTTTTGTCCAATCCTATGCCAATCCCACACTGATTTGTTACAAAACCTTTAAAACGGGTTCTAAAATCTGACAAGTCCCTTTCACTATTTTGTTTAGCCAAGAGCTATTGCCAAAACCTATTCTTTACGAACTGAAAGATTTTAATTAGGGCTTTAAAAGTTGTATTTTTTTTTTTTTTTTAAGATTTTATTTATTTATTTGACAGAGAGAAATCACAAGTAGGCAGAGAGGCAGGCAGAGAGAGAGAGAGTAGGAAGCAGGCTCCCTGCTGAGCAGAGAGCCCGATGCGGGACTCGATCCCAGGACCCTGAGATCATGACCTGAGCCGAAGGCAGTGGCTTAACCACTGAGCCACCCAGGCACCCTAAAAGTTGTATTTTTTAATCTTATAAAATGAACAGTAAGTCGCACCTAAGAGGTTTATATGTCTATTTGTAAAGACTTTATTTCACATTTTTTACTTTCCTCATAAATTTATTCCTAAGTATAATTTTTTCATCATAGTAAATGGAATATTTTCCTATTTCCACTAGCAGTAAAAAGGAATTTTGGTTTTTGTACCTTTACCTTGTATCTAGCCATCTTACCATACTGTCTTTTTCCCTGAGTTTTCCTGATACACAATCATGTCATTAGCAAAAAGAAAATCCAATGTTTATGTTAGTTACTTACCTTTATATTTTTATGAAAACCTCCAAGATAACACAATAATAATAGTTTCTGAAATGTGATTTTAGTGCTTTCTTTGAATTGGTGCTAACAGTCTTTTTCATATTTTCTTCTTTAATGTGTTGATCATGATAAATTATATGCTGATTTCCTGTTATAAAACCAACCCCACATTCCTGAAATAAACCTCACTCAGTCACAGTATATTCTTATAGGATTTGATTAGTAGTTGGAATCATTTTGCTTCTATTTCATTTAAAACTACTGCACTTCTGTTGTTTTAGGTTAGATTTACTGAGGTCTAATCCACATAGAACAAAATCCACCCACTTGAGGTGTACAGTTACTAGGAATCTTGATAAAGTCATGTTACCATGGCCCCAGTCAAGACACAGAACCTTTCCCTCACCTCCTTGTAGTTACTCCTCTCCCTCACTACCCGCCCTAGCAACGATGGATCTGTTATCCGTCTCTAGTTTTGCTTTTTGCATGACACCATAAAAACAGAATCATGTCATATGTAGCCTTTAAATCTGGCTGCTTTCACTCAGCAAAATTTGTGTATTTATTAGACATATCTGTTACTAGATTTTTATTTTGGGGTACCAAAACCAGATGTAAAATAGCCTGGCTGCTCTGGAAAACAGTTTTTAGCAGTTCTTCAAAATGTTAAAGAGTTACCACATGATCAAGTAATTCCAATGGTAGGCTTATGGGCCCACAAAAAATGAAAGCATACATTCACACAAACATTTCAACAGCAACATTCATAATAACCAAACAGGGGAAACAACCAAAATGTTCATCAATTGATGAACAGATTAAAAATATGGTATATTTTTATGTAGTATGACATACTACAACACAGATGAACCTTGAAAACATTATGCTACATGAAAGCAGCCAGTCACAAAAGATCGTACATCTCCTGTTCCATTCACATGACGTGTCCAGAACAGGCAAATCCGTAGCGACAGGAAGCGGCTGCCTAGGGCTGGGAGTTCTGGATGAAATGGGAAGTGACTGCCAGCAGGGATGGAGTTTCTTCTTAGGGCAATGAAAATTTCAGAAATCGATTATAACAATGATGCACAGGCTAAATATACTAAAACCCACTAAACTGTATACTTTAAAAGGGTGTATTGTATGGCTGGTGAATTTTATCTCAAAGTTATTTTAAAAAATGAGGAGATGGTTTATGTATTTTTCCTACAACTTCGGAATTAGCGCTTTAGTGGTTAGAGTTCAGCAATCAAACTATCTGGCCTTGGTATTTTTCCAGGGTTGGTATTTAGTAAGTTTCTCAATTGTTTCTACAATCTATTTAAGATGTTTGTGTCTCTGCTGATGAGTTTTTAGCAAAATTGAAATCAGCAAAATTTAGCGATTTTCTCTAGCTCCCAAATTTGTTGCCGTGAATTACAATGTAGTATCTTCTCATTCTGTTCTGTGTTATCTATAGTAATGTTTCTTTTCTCACTGCTAATTCTTCTTTTCCTTCTTCAGACTCATAAAATATTTAGCTATTTTAAAAGATCTTTTCAAAGATACAGCTTTCAATTTATTTTCTGTACTATGATTAACTTCTGGTTTCACTCATTTCACATCTTTGTTTCTCTCTTACTAGCCTCTCTCGATGTCTAACTTTGTGAGGACTAGCTTCCTTATTTTTGCATTTGTATTTTTAAATGAAGGCTTAAAGACTATAAATTTTATTCTGCCTACAGTTCTTCCTGTATTGCACTGATTCTGGTAGGCAATGTTTCTGTCTTCATGATAGTTTACAATTTCAATTTTTGCTGATGCTCATGCTTTTATGCCCTTTTGCTAATTTTGAAGTTCTATTATTGTTTTTCATCCTCTTTTTTCATTAATGGTTATACTCCCCTTTCTAGCACTGAAAATTGAGTGTTTTTCCTACTACTTTTATGAAAACATTAGTGATCTGATACAGGCTTTCTTTGCACCAAGACGATTTATTTCTACCCTCTCAATAAAATGTGAATTTTATTTTATTATTTATTTTTAAGATTTTATTTATTTGACAGAGAGAGAGAAAGAAATCACAAGTAGACAGAGAGGCAGGCAGAGAGAGGAGGAAGCAGGCTCCCTGCTGAGCAGAGAGCCTGATGTGGGGCTCAATCCCAGGACCCTGAGATCATGACCTGAGCCGAAGGCAGAGGCTTTAACCCACTGAGCCACCCAGGTGCCCCAAAATGTGAATTTTAGAATTTATTTGCTTTCTTCACTCACTCCTGTGAGACCTCTCCTCCACTGCCCAAGTTTTACTGAGAAAAGATCAGTACTTTTCATTTTCAAATTACTATTACTTCCTTTCACTATGTTTTTCTCTATTCCAAAATAATTCTCTATTAAGCATGGTCTCACATACAGTCTTAAAAATGTTCAAAAAAAATTTGCAAAGTACTACCTGTAAGGTTCTGTGGGAAAGGTCCATGAGTTTCCTCTTATATTGTGCAATTTTGGCCATAGTTGTAGTTTGATTCTTCTGTAATTCACTGATATCTTCAGATATGATCTATTTTTTTAAAAAGTTTTGAAGGTAAGTAGAGACATCACAAATATCAGGGTTATCTATATGCAAAATCTAATTCTAAAATGAGACAGAGTCATCTCTCAAAATATAAACTCTTTAAATCTGCTTTATATTTCTTCCCCTTTGTGAATCTGAAAATTAAAAAGTAGCATTCAAAGGTTTCTTAGGAGCTCTAGGAAATTTAGTGAGGAGACAAAGCATACAGAAAAATAAAACATATACTTCCGAAATAAGGAATCTGTAGTAATATTAACAACCAGCCCATGAATGGAAAACGTTAACAGCTATAAAGTGACATCCAGGAGTGGCCTTAATAGACCACTAAATTTCCACTAACTTTGGAAAGTATGGTAGAGTCCAGTCTGAGCTGTTACAAAATACTTAAGAGGGAGTGATCAAGCATAAGGGAAAAGAAAAGATCGTAATCACACAACCAAATACACTTTCATGCCTCTGTGTCTTGGATTTGCTCTTTGCCTGGCTTGAAATCATACTGTTCTGCCTTATGAAGTCTTAACCTTACAGATGGGAGCTAAATCTCATTTCATTAAAGCTACCCAACCTGAATTAATCCATAATTGTTCCTATCATGATCAATCATTCTATGGCACTGACTTATATTAAGAGGTTTTAAGAAAGAGGGTAAGAAGATTGTGCAAGACATATTTTAGTATGTACACCTGGACAGGTCACCTTTTAAGGGAACTTTCCAGTGACAGGTCATGCTGAAGGAACAAAAGTAGGTAGCAATGTTTTATACTATGTATTTCAGGCTCTCCCCCCACCCCAGTTTTGAAAAGTTGGCGGCTTCCAGACACAAAAGAATATAGTGGTTTTCTCAACCAGCAATAACTAAGAAAAAATAGAAATGTTACCATTCAGTATTTATTCACAAACACTAAAACAATCTAGGAATTAACCCCAGAAAGAACGTACAAGGTTTTTAAAGAAAGTACTTAAAACTGTTTCAATGGACAGTACCTCAGTGAGTAAAGAAACGTTAACATGTTCATGATGGAATAATTTATTAAGATTCAATTCTCTACAGACAACATGTTTAATGCAATCCCAACCAAAACGCTAGCATTTCGACAAACTGATTCCAAGACTATTATAGAACAGTAAAGATCCATAAAGATGCAACAACTCTGACAAAGAAAAAAATCAGAGGTTCACTCTACCACACACTGAAATACACTACTAAAGCCAGAGTAAAAAAAAAAAGTGAAACTAATTAAAGAACAGAATACATCACACACACACACACACACACACACACACACACACTTACATATTTACATATGGTGACCTGACTGGTTAAATGCTTTGATAAATCATTGGGGGAAAATAACACTGGATGTTCTTTATGGAGGACACTGGAACATCTGACCCATTTAAGAAAAATAAACTTGGGTTCATACTACTTATTGTGTAAACTTGAAACCCATGAGGACAAAAGACCCAAATGTGGAAGGTTAAACTCTAAAATATTAGGGAAAAAAAAAATGTAGGAGACTCTTAGCTCTTGGGGTAAAGAATGATTCCTTGAGCAGATTCCCAAGCAAACAGGGCAAGACACTAGCGAGTATTATTGCGCTCAAGTTTTCTGTTCAACTCAGGACACTGCAGAGTTGGAAGAGTTGAGAAACTAGGAGAAATCTGCAGTCAAATGCTCTACCACTGAGCTATACCCCCGAGAAACTAGGAGAAATCTGAATAGAATCAGAGTAGAGATTAAAATCCAGAGTAATGGTGAACTCCTCAAATTCAGTAAAGAAAAGTTAAATGCAACAGAAAAACTAGCAAAAGACAGGAATTAATTTTGATTTTGGACAAGATGGACTCAAGTATATGGCACTCTGTCTCTCCTACGGAACACAGCTTTCAAACTTGAACAGAATGCACGGGCGATGATTTGAGGACTCTGAGAAAGAAAGAGTGGCAAGAGGCCTGGGGAAGAAGAGAGGGATCTGAGGTACCACTGACTGGGTAGTGAGTGACCAGGGCCCCCACCTCTGGCATACCCCACTCAGGTTACAACAAAGCCCGAAACTGAGAAGCGAGCATCAAGCTGACAGCTCCGAGAAAAGCCTGTATTAGCACTGACGCGGGCGATACAGTGTTATCTAGAGAAGGTTTCCTCAACTCCAGTACTGTGGCAGCCCTTCCTCATCCCTGAGGGTTATGTTTTTACAACCCCCAATGGATGCCTGAAACCATGGAGAGTACCAAGCCCTATATATTTACTATGTTCCCTCCTACACGTACAGACATACATATGATAGAGCCTCATTTATAAGTTAGGCACATTAAGAAATTAATAAACTAGAACAATTATACTGTAGTAAAACTTACATGAATGTGATCTCTCAAAATACTTATTGTACTGTACTCATCACTGTTCTTACGATGATGGGAGGTGATAAAATGCCTACCCGGAAAGATGAAGTGAGTGACGGAGACACTGTGACACAGCATTAGGCTACTGTTGTCCTTCTGATGATTCATCAGAAGAATCATCTGCTTCCAGAGCATGGTTGACCGTGGGTAACTGAAACCACGGAGAGGGACACCGTGCATCAGGGGGAACTACTGGATTAATCTGGGCCAGACAACCACTGCAGAGGCCCAGCTCCCTACACACCAGGATGTGCATCAGCATCCTTGGCTCTACTCAACAGACACCTGTAGCACTCCCCCCAGTTCTACCAACCAAACAAGTCCCTAGACGGTGCCAAATGTGCCCTGGCGACGAAACACCACCCCCACACCTGCTGAGAGATGCCCTCCGGCCATCAAAACAAAATTGTTGAAAGGACAGTAAATTAAAACAGAATGCTAAAAAGTGTCCAAAAAAACCAAATGAAGGCAGAAAAGAGGAAACAACATATTGTCAGAATACATGAAGCAAAAACTGACAGAATTGAAAGAAAAAGACAAATCCACAACTGTAGCTGGAGACTCCCAATTCTCTCAAAATAGAACTAGTAAAAAGAAAAATCAACAAAAACAAAGACCTTGAACAATCTACCAACCAGATCTCACTAACAGAAAACTCCAGCCAAGAACATCATTATCTACATTCTTTTCAAAGGGATGTGGGTTAAAAACCTTAAAACAACTGAAATCATACAAAGTTCTCTGACCATAAAAGAACTAGGCTAGAAATCAACAAAAGTAAAAGGAAAATCTCCAAACGTGGAAATGAAACAATCTATTAGCCAAAAAAACTAAGACAGCACTCTCAAGTGAAATTAGGAAATAATTTTAATGTATCAGAGATGAAAATATAACATCAGATTCTGTGGAATTTAAAGCAGTGCTGAGAAGGAAATTATTAGCATTAAATGCTTTACTAGGAAAAAGGTCTCAAATTAATAACCTAAACTGCTACTTAAAGGAACCAGAAAAAGAGAAAAATAAACCCAAAGCAAGCAGATGAAAATAGTTAAAAAGAGAAATGAATTAATAAGCAGAATACTAGAGAAAAATTAATGAGACCAAATACTTGGTTCTCTGATGAGATCAACAAAATTGACAAACCTCTACTAAGACGAAAAACCAGAGGTAACAACTTCTTTGGGCTTTCTTTGAAGAACTGTGGTCATACCAATTTATAGTACCGGGGCAACTCATTTTAAAAATGATGATGATAAACCCAATGTGTCCAGCCCAAAGATAATGAAGGCTCTGGAAATCATGTCACATGAAAAGCCATGTTTAAATTTATAGCCAGAGAAGAGAATAATAAAAAGGAAGAAATGATCACAACGTTCAAATATGTATAAGGCTATCACAGGAAGCACAATGATTACCTACCAATCAGTGCCAGAGAGAACGGGTGTAAATTATACCAAAGCAGACACTGGGTCAATGTAAATGAGAGAACTTTTTTTTTTAAGATTTTATTTGACACAGAGAAAGAGAGATCACAAGTAGGCAGAGGAGCAAGCAGAGGAAGAGGGGGAAGCAGACTCCCCGCTGAGCAGAGAGCCTGACGCAGGGTTCGATCCCAGGACCGAGACCATGACCTGAGCCGAAGGCAGAGGCTGAACCTGCTGCGCCCCCAGGCGCCCCCACGAGAGAACCTCTATCAGAGCCCGCTGACTGTGAAAAGCGCTGCTTTGTAAAGCGGTGCACTTTTCACTCCCGTCTCAATGAGTATGTTATCAGGAATTCCACATAAGAGAGTTGGAGGTAACCGCTAAGTACCTCTAAGTATTTGATTATAAAATCTACTTAGTAAGATATTAGCTAGATTTCAGCACTCAATGATTCAAGTGCTTCATTAATCTCCAATTCTCTGCCAACCAAAAGAATCACGACTGGGAGGAGAGGCCAGATGGCAGAGGAGCAGGAGACCCTGTTTCAGCGGGTTCCCCGAACGGAGCTAGGTACCTAACCAGCGCGCTCGGAACGCCGTGACATCAGCCTGACGTGCAGATCTCACACTTCCGGATCTCTGCAGGCCAGAGGACGACGGGCGGAGAGCGACAGAGGAGCCGGAGTGTGCAGACCGCTACGGGAGGGTGCACAGGAGGGGAACCGCCGGAGAAGTGAGCCACTGGTAAGACCCCAGTGCGGAAATGCCTGCGCTTGGGGACCAGCAATAACTTGGGAGACTGGCGGCCGCAAGTGGGAAGGGCCTGATCACAGCGCTCAAACAGAACGCCAGGGATTTCAGGGACAACTGTTGAGACGGGGCAGCCGCACGCACAGACCGAAGCCCATGGTCAAAGGACGGCCGCAGCCGCGTCTGCTCGCACCCGAACGAGCGGCCCGGGCTCCAGTCAGTGGTCCCTGCGGC
Organism: Mustela lutreola; assembly: GCF_030435805.1. Taxonomy (NCBI): domain Eukaryota; kingdom Metazoa; phylum Chordata; class Mammalia; order Carnivora; family Mustelidae; genus Mustela; species Mustela lutreola. The sequence continues at coordinate 6,564,529 of NC_081290.1, read as the reverse complement.
TGGCGGCTGCCGCGACCACCAGAGCCACCTCCCCTGCCTCCACCTTCGCCCGGGCTGCGCGCACCTGGCATGGGCTAGAGTCAGCGGTCCTGGGAACTGGCAGGCCCCAAGACCAGGCTCACCGGGACCAGTACGGCTCGTGGTTTTGGTGGCATGGGAGTAGAGACAAGGGGGTTCTCGGGCGGCCGCTGAGACGGGGGCTGGGGGTGTGCGCCGCCTGTGGGAGGCTGCGGTGTTGAAAGGAGTTTGCAGAGAGGGGGCATCTGTGTTCCGGACCATTCAGAGAGAAGCAAACTGTGGCTTCTCTCTGAGGCGGAGGTCTGGGTGCGGACCGTTTTTACTTTGCTCTCACCCTCTGAAAAGGCAGAAGAACTGCCAGAGAACAAAAACCCCCAGAGAGCAAAAGCCCGAATCCCACGGAGCCCGGCCCCTTCATGGGCAGGGCCACTCCGCCCAAGCAGGACTGACTGAAAAACACACCAGGCGTTGCTCCTGGCCTAGAGACAGAGAAGACACCTCCAAGATCAACGAGGATAGAAAGACCTCCAGACATGTGATCGTGAAATTCGTGAATCTTAAATTTAGAGAAACTGTCTTAAGGGAAGCTGGGGGAAGAGATTCTTTATGTACAGAGGAGGGAGCATCAGAATAACATCAGACGTGTCCACAGAGACCTGGCAAGTCAGAAAGGGCTGGCAAGACATACTCAGGACACTACATGAGAAGAACATGCAGCCTAGAATACTTTATCTGGCAAGGCTGACGTTCAGGATGGATGCAGAGACAAAGAGCTTCCAAGACCAGCAAAGACTAAAAGATTATGTGACCACCAAGCCGGCACTACCAGAAATACTAAGGCGGGGGGCGTCTATAAAAGAAGAAAGACCCCAAGAGTGATATAGAACAGAAATTTACAGAGACAATCATAGAAACAAGATCCTCACAGGCAACAGGATGACAATAAAACATACCTTTCAATAATCACTCCCAACATGAATGGCTTAAATGGGCCCATAAAATGGCACCGGTTGTGGATAATGAAACAGGACCCATCCATATGCTGTCTACAAGAGAAGCATTCTGAATCTAAGCATACATCCAGACTAAAGTGAAGGGGTGGAGAAGCATCTTTCATGCCAGCGGGCCTGAAAAGAAGGCTGGGGTAGTGATTCTCGTATCAGACAAATTAGATTTTAAGCTAAAGACTGTAATCAGAGATAGAGAAGGACACCACATCATTCTTAAAGGGTCTATCCACCAAGATCTAACAACTGTAAATATTTATGCCCCAACATGGGAGTAGCCAATTACATAAACCAACTGTTAAGTAAAAAGACATACTGATAAGAAGGCATTAAATGTAGGGGATCTTAACACACCACTCTCAGCAACAGAAAGACCATCGAAGCAGAAAAGCAACAAAGAAACAAGAGCTTTGAAGGACACACTGGATCAGATGGACCTCATATATATACAGAACATTCCACCCTAAAACAAAAGAATACTCATTTTTCTCGAGCACACATGGAACTTTCTCCAGAATAGACCACATACTGAGATTATTCCCTGCATATTCTCAGACCACAATGCTTTGAAACTGGAACTCAATCTCAAGAAAAAGTCTGCAAGAAATTCACAAACTTAGAAGCTAAAGACCATCCTGCTCAAGAATGTTAGGATTAACCAGGAAATCAAAGAAGAACTTAAACAATGCATGGAAACCAATGGGAATGAGGACACATGGGTCCAAAACCTATGGGATGTAGCAAAGGCTGTCCTAAGGGGGAAATACAGAGCCAGCCAAGCCTCACTCGAAAAAAAAAAAAAAAAAAAAAAAAAAGAAAAAAGAAAAATCCCGAATACACAAACTCTCTTTACACCTTAAAGAACTACAGAATCAACAATAAATTAAGCCTACCCCATGCATAAGAAGGAAAATAATTAAGATTAAAGCAGAGATCAATGAATTAGAAACCAGAGATATAGTAGAACACATCAACAAAACTAGAAGCTAGTTTTTTGAAAGAATAAGATCGATAAACCACGGGCCAGACTAATCCAAAAGAAGAAAGAAAGGACCCAAACTAATAAAATTATGAATGAAAGGGGAGAGATCATGACTAACACCAAGGAAATAGAAACAATCATCAGCAATTATTATCAATAGTTATATGGTAATAAGTTAAGCAACCTAGAAGAAATGGATACATTCCTGGAAACCTATAAACTTCCAAAACTGAAACAGAAGAAATTGACAACCTAAATAGACCAATAACTAGTAATGAGACAGAAGCAGTGATCAAAAACCTCCCAAAAAACAAGAGCCCAGGACCTGATGGATTCCCTGGGGAATTCTATCAAACATTCAAAGAAGAGAGAATGCCTATTCTCCTGAAGCGGTTTCAAAAAATAGAAACAGAAGGAAAACTTCCAGACTCTTTCTATGAAGCCAGCATTACCTTGTTCCCCAGACCAGACAAAGACCCCATCGAAAAGGAGAATTTCAGACAATATCCCTGATGAATATGGATGCCAAGATTCTCAACAAGATGCTAGCTAATAGGATCCAACAGTACATTAAAAAGATTATCCATCATGACCAGGTGGGATTTATCCCTGGGATGCAAGGTTAGTTGAACAGTCGCAAATCAATCAAGATGACAGAACAAATCACTAAGAGAAGAGAGAAGAACCACGTGGTCCTCTCAATTGATGCAGAAAAGCATCTGACAAAGTACAGCATGTTTTCCCGATTAAAACGCTTTAGCGTCTAGGGACAGAGGGAACTTTCTTCAACTTCACCAAATCCATCTATGAAAAACCGACAGTGAATGTCATTATCAATGGAGAAAAGCTGACAGTCTTCCCACTGAGATCAGGAACACGACAAGGATGCCCACTCTCGCCACTCTTGTTCAACATAGTACTGAAGTCCTAGCAACAGCAATCAGACAACAAAAAGAAATAAAAGGTATGTCAAACTCTCTCTCTTTGCAGATGACATGACACTCTATATGGAAAACCCGTAAGTCTCCACCCCCAAATTACTAGGACTCACACAGCAATTCAGTAATGTGGCAGGATATAAAAATCAAGGCACAGAAATCAGCTGCTTATACACTAACAATGAAACTGTAGAAAGGGAAATTAGAGAATTGATTCTGGTTACAACAGCAGCAAAAACCTAACTGAAGAGGTAAAGGATCTATACTCGAGGAACTGCAGAACATTCATGAAAGAAACTAAGAAGACAAAAAGAGATGGGGAAACAGTCCATGCTCATGGGAGAATAAACATTGTTAAATGTCTGCGCTGCCCAGAGCCACCTATACTTTCAACGCCATCCCAATCCAAATACCATCGGCATTTTTCAAAGTGCTGGAACGAATAATCCTAAATTTGTATGGAAGCAGAAAATACCCTGAATAGCCAAGGAAATGTTGAAAAACAAAAAGTTAGGACCATCACCTTGCCTGATTTCAACCTTTATTACAAAGCTATGATCACCAAGACAGCATGGTACTGGCACAAAAACAGACACACAGACCAGTGGAACCGAGTAGAGTCCAGATATGGACCCGCAACTCTATGGTCAAATAATCTTTGACAAAGCAGGTAAAAATAGCCAGTGGAAAAAAGTCTCTTCAATAACTGATGCTGGGAAAACTATGTGTAGAAGAATGAAACTCGACTATTCTCTTACACCACACACAAAGATAAACTCAAAATGGATGAAAGACCTCAATATTAGATAGGAATCCATCAAAATCCTAGAGGGGAACATAGGCAGTAACCTCTTTGACATCGGCCACAGCAACTTTTTGCAAAAACACCATCTCCAAAGACAAAGGAAACAAAAGCGAAAATGAACTTTTGGGACTTCATCAAGAAAAAAGCTTCTGCACAGCAAAGGAAACAGTCAACAAAACAAAGAGGAGGGGCTCCTGGGTGGCTCAGTGGGTTAAGCCTCTGCCTTCAGCTCAGGTCATGATTCCAGGGTCCTGGGATCGAGCCCCACATCGGGCTCTCCACTCCACGGGGAGCCTGCTTCCTCCTCTCTCTCTCTCTGCCTACTTGTGATTTCTGCCTGTCAAATAAATAAATAAAATCTTTAAAAAACAAACAAACGAACAAAAAAACAAAGAGGAAACCCATGGAATGGGAGAAGATATTCACAAATGACATTACAAAGGGCTGATATACAAGATCTATAAAGAACTTCTCAAACTTAACACCCAAAAAACAGATAATCAAGTCAAAAAATGGGCAGAAGACATGAACAGACACTTCTCCAATGAAGACATACAGATAGCTTGCAAACACATGAAAAAATGTTCTTCGTCATTAGCCATCAGGGAAATACAATTTACACCAGTTAGAATGGCAAAAATTAACAAGGCAAGAAACAATAAATGTTGGAGAGGATGTGGAGAAAGGGGAACCCTCTTACTTTGTTGGTGGGAATCAAGTTGGTGCAGCCACTCTGGAAAGCAGTGTAGAGTGTCCACAAAAAATTAAATATAGAACTACTCTATGACCCGGCAATTGCACTACTGGATATTTACCCCAAATATACAGATGTAGTGAAAAGAAGGGCTATATGAACCCCAATGTTCATAGCAGCAATGTCCACAATCACCAAACTGTGGAAAGCCAAGACGCCCTTCAACAGACGAATAGATAAAGAAGATATGGTCTATATATACAATGGAATATTACTCAGCAGTCAGGATGAATACTCAACTTTTGCATCAACACAGATGGGACTGGAGGAGATTATGCTGAATGAAGTAAGTCAAGCAGAGAGAGTCAATTATCATATGGTTTCACTTGTGGAACATAAGGAATAACATGGAAGACATCAGAAGGAAAGGAAAAGTGAGGGAGGGAAATCGGAGAGGGAGACGAACCACAAGGGAGAGTTGGACTCCCGGAAACAAACTGAGGGTTTTAGAGGGGAGGGGGGTGGGGGATGGGTGAGTCTGGTGGCGGATATTAAGGAGGGCACGTATTGCATCAAGCACTGGGTGTTATGCGTAAACAATGAATCTTGAACACTGTATCAAAAACTAATGATGTATGGTATGGTGACTAACACAATTTTTAAAAAAAAGGATCACAACTTTAGCCTTTGCTTTGGTAAGACCTTATAAATAAAAGTGTTTAATTAAGAAAATATGCAAGAGGCTGCTGGGAAGATGGCAGAGCAGAGTAGGAGGACCCAGGGCTCACCTCTTGCTGTGTGGCTGCCTAGAGAACACCCACATCGGCACAAATAACCCAGAAAGCAACCTGAAAACTGGCAGGACAGACTCCACAGCCCAACCCAGACAAAAGGCCAGGCGAGGAGACCCACTGCACGGTGCCACAAGCCTGGCAGTGTGCACGCAGCCCAGACAAGGGCCGGCATCACTCCAGAGCGAGTCCTGCTCCAGGGAGAGGGGAAGATGACCACAAGCCAGTCCGGCTAGGAGTCCAGCAGTGGGCTAGGGCAGGCAGCTGGTCTGACTGCAGGCCCCAGCCACCAACAAAAGCTTCTCAGGGGACAACACAGGAAAAGTGCCTACAGTTTGGTGCTACTTCGTCTCTGGCAAACACCTGCTCTGACTCAACTCGAGCCCAAGGCAACCCTGGACTGGCCCACTAACACCACAGGCACCAGGCTCTGCCCACAACAGGCAGAAAGCCAGTGCAGGCTGTACCGAAGGCAAACACAGCTCGCCACGTTAGGACACCCCCGTAACAAAACACTTAGGAGACACCCTTGATGCACCATTTTCTGGTGGGGACACTGCAGTGCAGGACCTCTTCATAAAGTCACTACCTTCAAGTGCAGGAGACATAGCTGAACTTCCTAACACAGAGACAGACACAATAATAGACAAAATGAGTAGACAGAGGAATATGTCCTAAATCAAAGAGTAGAACAAAATCAAAGCAAGAGACTTAAACGAAATGCAGATAAGTAATCTGATAGCGAGTTTAAAGTAATGCTCATAAAGACACGTGCTAAAATTGAGAAAAGAGTGCACGACCTCCATGAGACTCTCCACCAAGAGATGAGACATAAAAAAGAACCAATTACTGATAATGAACTCACTAGATGAAATTAAAAACAGACAACCTGGAATAAACAGCAAACAAGAGGAAGCAGAAGAACACATCAGCCACCTGGGAGACAGAGTAATGAAAAGTAATCAGGCTGAGCAGATGAGAGGGGCAAAAAACACCCAGAATGGAACAGACCCAGGGGACTCAGCAACACTCTCAAGCATGACAGTTGCATGACAGAGATCCCGGAAGGAGAAGAGCAAGAAAAGGGGACAGATTTGTCTGAAGGAATAAGAGCTGAAAAAATCCTCAGTCTAGGGAAGGAAAGAGAAATCCAGATCCAGGAGGCACAGAGAGCCCCCCGACAAAACCAACACAAAGAGGTCTGCACCCAGACACAAAGTAAATAAGATGGCCAAAAGTAGTGATAAAGAGAGAATTTTTAAAGCAGCAAGAGAAAGGAAAGCAGTTACATACAAGGGAAACCCCATATGGCTATGAGTGGGTTTTTCAGCAAAAACTTTGCAGGCCTTAAGAGAGCAGCATGATAAATTCCAAGTGTTAAAAGGAAAAAATCTAGAGCCAAGAACACTCTATCCAGCAAGGCTTTCATTCAGAATAGAAAGAGAGACAGAGTTTCCCAGAAAAAGTTAATGGCAAACCAGTCACGTCACCATCACACACGGATGCCATTGGTCTGTGAGCCCCAAATCCATAGTCCAGCTGCCCTCCAGCCTAAGTCAGCATGCACAGCCTGCCACGTGCTCAATGCCAAGTTAACATGCCTTTACCTCAGACTGCCAGGGACTCAAACTGATACTGTTCTCCTCAAATTCCAGCCCCTGTGCTCAAGTCTGTGCACAAAAGTGGGCAAAATTATAACAACAGAATGAAGCAACCCAAATAGTGACACTAACTCTGTTGAATATATAAGGGTTATAAAAGGAGTGTTATACGCTAAGAATATCTTGAACAAGCACATCAAAGGACAATACATACAGCATGATTCTGGTTAGTGAAAGAAACAAACCCAGGAAAAATAAAGTAAGATGAAAACAGAGAGGGAGAAAAACCATAAGAGACTCTTAACTACATGGAACAAACTGTTCCTGGAGGGGTGGTGCATGGGGGGATGGGGTAACTGGGTGATGAGCATTAAGGAGGGCACGTGATGTTACATGTAACTGATGAATCGCTGAACTCTACCTCTGAAATTAATAATATACTATACGTTAACTAATTGAATTTAAATTTAAAAAGTACCCCCCCACCCCAAAATAATAATAATATGCATTCCCCGGCTGCAAAAGGATTATAACAGCCTAATAGCAATGATAAGCCAACAATTCTAAATTCTTTGTTAAAATATACAAAATCAGATTTACATGATTTTGGAGGCTCTCTACTAAGCAGCTGCACAAAACTGTAATTGTTAATTTTACAGCATACTCTGTATTATTTAACTCTAAAACATAATAGTAATCCACACAGTAAAAAGTGTCTATAATCTTTTTTACTATTGCCAGAGGCAGAGAATGAAGCTAAATGCTTACATCTAATCTGGTCTGATGCTGCTTAGTCATCTGGTCTTGAACCTTCAGTCTTCGAAGAAGTTCTTTGAAACCCACCATGGGTACAGGAATTAACCTGAAGAAATCCAAGTGGTCAATTATCAGATCTTAAGCCTTTTACTATTATTACAAAGTACCAGAAATTAGGGTTTTTGTAATAACATTCATGTAATTTCACAATAAATTTCTAGGGTTCAAAGACAGATCAATGACTATGAAATCAACAATGTTAAATCACAGATTTTTTTCAACCTTCTTACTTTACAAATAAAGAAATAAAGTTCAGTCAAAATTTATACTTTTAAAGGCAAAATTAGGGGACGCCTGGGTGGCTCAGTTGGTTGGACGACTGCCTTCGGCCCAGGTCATGATCCTGGAGTCCCGGGATCGAGTCCCACATCAGGCTCCCAGCTCCATGGGGAGTCTGCTTCTCTCTCTGACCTTCTCCTCATTAATGCTCTCTCTCACTGTCTCTCTCTCAAGTAAATAAATAAAATCTTTCAAAAAAAATCTTGTAAAAAAAAAATAAAATAAAGGCAAAATTAGGGGAATGATACTCAGATTCAAGGTTTTCACCATACTGTATAGCCTTGTCAGTCAACAAGTAGGCTCCCAGCCCAACGTGGGACTTAAACTTACAATCCCAAAACCACGAGTTCCACGCTCTACCGACTGAACCAGCCAGGCGTCAACATTCCCCAGCAAGTATCAGTCTGTCCGTGGGAAGACGACAAGGGCGTACTCACTTTTCTGAATCCGGGTTGTCCACCTTCGCTTGTTCCCAGATAATAGGATCGACACCTACAAAAAGGGGAAATCGTTTTTCTGAAAGAAACTATTCTCTGTTTTTATAGTATTTGTATGGGAAAGGCCTTCCTAAAATGAGATTTTAAAAAATCCAGAAGCTATAATGAAAAATGACTATTCAGTATGACAATTACAAAAATGAAAATTTTTGTTAGGATAAGCTTTGAAAAACATTGTAGACTGAAAGGAAGTATCTACAACCTATAGGATAATAGATTAACCTTCAAAAAACAGAAAAAGCGCCTATAAATCAGAAGGAAAACAAAAATATCTAATAGAAAATGGGCAAAGGACATGAAATGTTAATTCACAAAAGATAGAACCACAGCTAATATAGAACCATATTTAAAGATGCTCAAATGATTAGAAATCAGGAAATGCTAATGAAAGTAAGTGATTTTTGCAATCAGAATGGCAAAATTAAAAAAGTGATAATCTCATTGCTGGCAAAAATAGATCAAAATGAGAAAATATTTAAAAAGAAAAATACGAGAAAAAGAACATGTTTCTTTCACAGTGTGTATACGACTTTCTTTGGAGAGCAACCTGGCAGTAACTAACAATACATAAAATATACATAATCTTGACTCAAATTTCATTACCAGAGAGCTATTATATTTACAAAGCTGTTTAACTGTTGCATAGTTTATAATGATGAAAAAGTGGAAATGACATAGAAGTGAAGTGAAATAAGGTACATCTGTGGTATTCCATGTAGATTTTTAAAAAGAATATTTACCAGTGTGTACTGGTATGCGACGGGAAGGGCCATGATATACTACAACTGAAAAGGCAAGTCGCAGTAGATGTACAGTGCAGAATCCTTTTTTGTTTTAAAGGACTTACATGTACATATGCTGTATTAAAATCACAGGTAAAGGACTAATAAATTATTAGCAGTAGCTATTTCTGTGGACAGGAGATTAACTGGATCTGTAATACAGTCAACCTAGTTATGCCGTCTACAGCATCTTTTTTGGTGAGAACACTTATTTAGGTTCTACTTGAATTCTCAGCCCAAGTTAGAAGAAAATAAAAATATTAAAAGTAAATTACCTTGGGGTAAATGGATTATGGATTATTTCTCTTTAGTTTGTCATTTCCCAACATTTCTAACAAGCATATTAACTATAAAATACAAAAGCTAAATGAATTAATACAATGAAAACATTTAAAACTTTGTCCCGAATTAGAAGACATGATAGACACTGGTTTTATTAATAACCAACTAATACCTCCCAAAATAGGGGAAGCCTTTTTATCTCTAAATCTTTCATTTTCTCAAATCTGTGACTACAAACGTACCAGCAGGAGGATTCTGTAAGAGTTGTTTGATTTGCGCAGGAGAAAGTTCAGTTCTAGTCATAGAAAGGGTTACTCCAAGTTGCTGCAACTGTGTTTTTATATTCGTTTGTTCAAAATGGGCGTATAGTGTTGTAGCTGGAACTCTTCTAGAAGTACCATTTGGAGAACGCTCAACAACATAGATGACGACTTCTGTCCTGGGAGACAAACAACCAAGTCATAAAACAGCACAAAACTCACAGCTACAACTCAGTATCAATGTAGCATGCGATTTTCGAAAGGTACTAGCAGAATTCAGAAATCGTTTTAGAAGAGAAAATATTTTCTTAAATCTTGGAAAATAAGGAATCCTTACTTAATGTTATGTTCACTTGTACATCAACTTAAATGATAGTTAAAATGAGACATATGATACTTATAAAAGGTTTGCTTCACTGCAAAGTCCTATGTAAATGTTACTATCTTTTCCAGAATTGAGAAGTACTTTGGAGATTCTGTTGAAGTTACCTGATCTCAGTTATTATAGTTCACTAATTCTTCTAGGGGCACCTGGGTGGCCCAGTGGGTTAAGCCTCTGCTTTAAGCTCAGGTCATGATCTCAGGGTCCTGGGATCGAGCCCTGCATCGAGCTCTCTGCTCAGGGGGGGAGCCTGAGTACCCCCCTCTCTCCCTGCCTCTCTGCCTACTTGTGATCTCTGTCAAATAAATAAATAAAATCTTAAAAAAAAAAAATTCTTCTAACCCAACATATCCCAGAGTAAATGTTTTTACCACTAAGTATGAAAATTATACAGAAGACATAAGAAGTAAATGAGTCATATTTCTCCATGAATGAGTATGCACAGTTATCAATTAAAACTTCTAATAACATCTTTGTGGCCTTTGATTTGCACACACAGCCATGATTAACATTTCTTCCTGTTTCTAAACGAAAAACCTAAGTAATCATTAGTATCCGGTAAGTTAAGAACTCCCAAGATTAAGGGGCACCTGGGTGGCTCAGTTGGTTTAAATGTCCAACTCTTGATTTCAGTTCAGGTCATGATCTCAGGGTTGTGAGATCACTTGGCCTCTGCACTGGGTGTAGAGCCTACAAGATTCTCCCGCCCCCTTGCCCTGCTCCTCCCACCTCTGACAGACAGATAGATACATAAATATATATAAAATAAAAGTAACTCCGGGGGCACCTGGGTGGCTCAGTTGGTTAAGCGGCAGCCTTCGGCTCAGGTCATGGTCCTTGGGATCGAGCCCAAGGCTCTGGGACCATGCTCAGCAGAGAGGCTGTTCAGCAGAGTCTGCTTCTCCCTCTTCCTCTGCCTGCTGCTCTGTCTACTTGTGGTCTCTCTCTATCTAATAAGTAAATAAAATCTTAAAAAAAAAAAAAAAAGTAACTCCCAAGATTAAGCAAAAAAGCTTTTAAACAAATGTTGTTATAAATACTGAATAAAAACTAGCTGAGTAATAATATTCTGCTCAAAGATTTAATTTGTGCTTTATCAGCAAAAATGCTGTTGGCTCCCTCTCTTTGGACCAAGGGGCACAGAAATAAGTAGTACATTTAATGTATACTTACTGATCATCTGGCAATGTTTTAATACCCTCTACATTTACAGTAAGGGTCTGGTTTCCTCCCAAAACTTTATGCAATGATTCTACCAACTGCTGTTGTTGGCTTCGAATATCTGTTTCTTTTTTGTTGAAAACTAAAACCACCAGCCCATCTTCATCTTTATTATTGGGCATACAACTATATCCTACTGCCTGTAGAATGACAAAACAAACAATATCAAAACTATGTACAGATTTTACATCAGATGTTTAATATTAATACGTTAAGTATCTGCTAAAACAGGGAAAATGGTTTAATGGCTGCTAATGAAGGAAATAATTATTCTTGCCACCACTCTGTGCCCTAGGTCATCACACAAGGATAAAGAGAAACTATTTTACCCAAGAATAATATAAACTTAGAGTGAAACTAGAATTTCCTCTTCAACAGAGTAACCAAATAGCCTTCCCTTCTAAAAAAGTTTGATAGTCATTACTGTTGGGTGTTTCTGAACTCTGATGAAACAATTCTGCATGTCATTATAAAAATGACCACAAAAGTCATGGACCGAGGCCTAATTTATTTTACTATATTGACTTATGGAATCCTAAGCTAAGTTTTAGATAGAGCGAAGATATGATTACTATAGTTTTTTCTAAATATAACTACTTTTAAAGTAGAATAACACCATCAAACGTATAACACTATAAAGAATATCTACATCGTTTTATGGGTTCATGTCATATAAAACTATATAAAGCATGTTACTTTTTAACATATAAAATATGATAAATTATACCTAAGGAATTACTCTTTTAGATAGAAGCCTTTTCTTTTGTCACCACTTATAATGCGACTTTTTAAAAAGATTTATTTGTGTGGGAGGAGTAAGGAGAGTGCGACAGACTCTCCAGCAGACTGCCCGCTGAGTGAAGAGCCCTCTGCAGGGCTGGATCCCATGACTCTAAGACCATGACCTGAGCCAAAATCAAGAGGCAGATACTTAACTAACTGAGCTACCCAGGAGTCCCATAATCCAACTTCTAAAAAAAGAATTTAAATTCACTCTAGACTAGTTCTCATTTTACCATATGTATGTTATATATCAACTTAAAAAAAGTTATATCCAATCTATGTCCACTATATAGCTCTTAGTCATTACACAAAAGTATTAAAATTCCAATTATATACACTTAAAAATTCCTTTTGTTAGAGTGATAACATGTTTTAGTAAGAGAAGCTGGTCACTTTCTGTCGTTCAACCACGTTGAGAAGGGTCTGGCCCTCAGGCTCGCAGCCCCACACACAGGCTTACATACACGTACTGATTACAGACACAGGCAATAAAAAGTAGTTTGGTTTTGTTTTCTTTTTGTGCCACTGAAAAGTGGCTGGGGTGCCTATGTGGCTCAGTTGAATAACGGCCTGACTCTTGGTTTTGGCTCAGGTCAGGATCTTAGGGTTGTGGGATCAAGCCCCAAATCAGGCTTCACAGTCCTTTGAATCTGCTTGGGATTCTCTTGAAGAATTCAAGATTCAGATTCTCTTGAGAATCTGCTTGGGATTCTCTCCATCTGCCCCTTACGCCGCACACGTGCACGTTCTCTACGAAAACCTGTAAACACGTCTTTCAAAAAAAGTGGCTGGAGTACAAACTGGATTGCAATATATTATTTATGAAAAATATGCCATCGAGTTGACCTAAATACTCTCACTGGCTAACCAAACAATCTCTGAGAAGTCGAATTCAAAGGAGAAGGTTGTTGGGTAGGCATGGAATCAGGAAGAAAAAGATTATACTGTTTTAATGGCTTTAGCATCCAGCTATAATAGTGACAACAGAATGATACCTGCCAAATAGAACATACAACCTGTCTAGCCAGTACTCTGCTGGCCAGAGTACACATTCCGGGAAAGTGTTAGATGATTCTCACTAAATTCTAGTTTTGGGTCCCTACTTCACAGATGCCAAGTAGACCACCCTGCTTCTAACGTGTTTTCCTCAATTTTAAATTACATTCTGATCATCCCTTTCCCTTCATTCATACTCTGGTCACCTTCAATCACATGTATGTAAGAAAGCACTTCACCTTAATAACTTCTGCATCCTTAAAACACAAGTGTAATTGTACCATATTCAAAAAGTACTAAAGACAAAGCAACTGTTTTCTTCATATTATTTTAATCCAAATATCACATTCTCTCTTACACACACTCTTCAAGGGAGGATCAAAAGAAATACTAATACCTTAAATCGGCAAAAGGGATTTTCTTGTGTGAACTCCACTGGTGGAATGTTATTGTTGAAATATCCTTTTCCTGTTCCCCAAAAGGCCTGTAGTTGATTCCATTTTGCTAAAATAGCATCCCTCTCATCTCCTAATAGCGTTGGAGCAGAAAGAGCACTTGCAGTATTTATCAGTTGGTTGGACTGTGTAGGAGCTTGTGTGGGTTGACTGAAGAGACCACCTAATGCTAGAAATGTACCCCATAATTAGTATTTCAAAAAAAAAAAAATCAATCAATTCAGACCCTAGGTATAGTAGGCAGAATAATGTCCCTTCCCCCCAATGTCCTCATCCTAAACCCTGGAACCTGTAAATATGTTACTTTACACAGCAGAAGAAACTCTGTAAATATGATGAAATTAGGATATTGAGTTCAGACTACCCTGGATTAGCACTTAGTGGGCTCAACACGATCATAAAGGTCCTGAACAGGGAAGAAGGAGGTCAGAGTGAAACATGAGGATGAAGGAAGGGGCTACAAGCCAGGAAATGCAAAGAGAGACTAAAAGCTGGGTAAGGCCAGGGAACGGATTCTCCCTTAAAGCCTCAAGAAGCAACAGCCCTGCCAACATCTTGATGTCAACCCAGGGAAACCCATTTCTGAATTTCTGATCTCCAGAACTGTAAGATAATAAATCTGTACTGTCTTAATACATACACTAAGTCTGTGATACTTGGTTATGACAACATTAGGAAACTAATATACTAGGACAACCCTTAGAGTCACTATCTTCTCAACACAAGCACTTCCACTACCGGTATGTCAGCTGGGTTCATATCAGACCCACATCAAAAAATGCACATACGGATATGATATGGCGAAGTAAAGTGTGTGAAGCCACAGAATGGGTTTTTAAGCCTTTATTGCTATTATACGTGTAAAATAAATACAAACTGGAGGGCCTGAAATAAGCAAAAAGAATCATTATACCAGTGTTTCATCAGTACCAACGTGATCACTTCTCCTTACATGTAGTAAAAAGAACAACAAATGAACTCATCATCAGGATTCTAAGCTAAAAGCTTTAGCAGGCTGCGAAGCTTTGGGCAAGTCATTTAACTTCTCTGTGCTACAATTTCTCCAATAGAAAGGATAAACTTGTTAGATCAGATCAGATTCTCCAAAGCAGGAGGCAAGTAACCCCAGTACAAGACCTTACAGCTGTCCAGCAACAGCTGGGTCACTAAATGGACTAATGCACATGACCAACAGTTATCTTTTCATGATCTGATAATACACTTTAAAAGTCTCAGTTTGGTGCCAGTCTGCCTTTAATGACTCGCACCTGCTTATTTCACATTTTACCAAAGGAAAGAACAGGGCTCAGAGCTTGAGGCAAAAGTATTAGCTAGAATCTGCTAACACTATGACATTTTCTCTGCACTTGATTTCAGTTTTCCTGTCTTTATAACAAATGATACTGGTTTTCCATTTATAGCAGGAGTACAAATCTTCCTTTTAAAATAAATATGTAAAATTAAAAAGTAAAGTGACTTAAAGTTCTTAGTAATACAAATGGTACAGAGAGAACAGAAAAACCACGAATACCAAAATGCTCTGAGTTAAGGGCCGCTGTATGAGCCGCTATTTAAGTATTCTTCCAGGTCGACAGGTTCTAAGTACCACAGGGTCACTGGAGCTGCTACAGGGCTAGAGAGGGTCTCTTGTTACCCTCCAGAGAGATGATATTAATTTCCAAATGGGCACATGTAAAAATTGTAAAGAATTGGACTAGAAGCCAGAAGACTTGAATCCTGGTTATTATAAGCTCTATAAGCTATTTACTGTAGGGGTACCTGGGTGGCTCAGTGGGTTAAGCCTCTGCCTTCAGCTTAGGTCATGATCCCAGGGTCCTCGAATCAAGCCCCACAGGAAGCCTGCTTCCCCCCCCCCCCCCCCCGCCTGCCTCTCTGCCTACTTGTGATTTCTCTCTCTGTCAAATAAATAAATAAAATCTTAAAAAAAAAAAAATACTTCAGCAATCAAAAAAAAGGGGGACGAAGAGAGGAGATGATTAAGTGTGGCAAATTCTGACTTTTGCTGAATCTATTCAGTAGAATCGGGGTCATTTTACTCTTATTTTTGTGTTAAATTTCTCATTTAAGTAAAGAACAGTAAGTATTCATTGGATCTGAGAGGACTAATGATCTTAACTATGTGAATACAGAAAACAGAATCCGGATCAGTGCGAGCTGAGAGGTAAGAGAAGACAACAGACAGAGAGCTCCCTTTTCCTAGTTCATGTTTATGAAGAGAGGAGCAACTGAAATGTGACTGTGAGATTAAGGTTGTTTTGTTTTGTGGCCACTGTTTTAAGAAAAAAAGAGACTTCAGGTTGTTTAAATATGGGTAAGAAGGATCCTTGGGGAAAGAAGCTGAAGACCGTGTTGGGGAGAAGAGTGTTGCCAGAAGAAGAATCCCCAGTCCGAGTGTCCCTGGGAAGAATGAGATCCACAGCACAAGGAAGGGTTAAAGGAGGAGTATGGAGGGAGGCAGATGAGCAGATCTGGCAGGGGGAGACTGAGGAACTGTAGTGCAATGAGGGATTTTATCTTCTCTTTGAAGTGGAGGTCAAGGCCATCTGCTGAGAGAAAGAACAGAGCAATCTGAGATCTGAGAAGAATAAAGGTCTGTTACAGAAGGTGGGAGAATAGATTAAATAAACTTCCAAGGATTGCCAGACAATGCTGAGGCTCCAACTTACATCAGTGATTAAGAATTTAGAGGTACTATTCAATCTTTTGTACTGTGTGGTTTTCTCAAGCTGCACCTAGAGAGACAATTGGGTTTTCCTGTGCTTGGGATTTTTTTAAACCCTCAGGCACAGGATACAATGACAAGAAGTTTAGGGTATTGGCAACCAGTGACTAGTTAGCTAATTAGGGAGGACAGTGAAGATAAGAAGGAGCTGATGGAAGAACAGAAAATGGCCTAAATGGTCTAATGGTCTAACGGTCTAAATGAAAATGTCACCAGTTAAAGACCTAATGAGGTCTAGGAACAGCTGTATTTGAAGTATTTAAAAAGGCAGGCTAAAAAAAACAATAGATTATGGGATGCTCACATTAGTGATTTTGAAATTAGAACATTTTCAGATGTTGCCAAGGCCCAGGGTAATAACTGTTTAAGAGAAACGGAAGACGTCTTTGGAATAACAGGTAGATGGCAGGGCTGTGTGAATATACAGCCATGTGATGTTTAAGTAACCCAGACAGAGAGAAGCTGAAAAGAAACGGAGGACTAACAGCCAGCTGCCAAAGTTTTCAATGGATAAGAGGTACCGTCCAGAAGTCAGCAGCTAACTGAGATTAGACATCGCACAGAAGGTACAGCCAGAGAACGTGCATCTCATACAAGCAGGGGTTTTAAGAATAACGCAACAGCTCCATCGTCTTTGCAGATTAAACTCGAAACTCCTTACAGCAGCAGCTCCCAAACTCATCATGCTGTGCCATGCAAGGATGCGTCTGTCAGTTCTCCCCCCACTTGGAATCCCCTTTCTGACTCTATCCAACTAATTCTTTCAAGATTCAACTCTTCCGTATTCCACAGCACCTTCTAGGGACGCATTTTAGTGCTTTCACATTATATATGCATTTTGTATAAGTGGATGTTTATTATTCTAATTAGATATTCATTATTGTCTCCTTGTAGGCTATAAGCAGGAACTGTGGCTTTCAACCTGAGATAGCTAATCCCTGACATACAATATATAGGCAGAAGTGGCTGCTACAAAATTTAATAAGTGGCTGCTACATATTCTGCAAACGAATAAAACCAAATTCAAAGTCCCATTTTTCCTAATTAAAGTGTAATTATAATAACTGAGAGTTGGGGAGACTTTCAAGAAACAAAGAAAAAAATTCACTTTCCCCTTCTCCTAAAGTACTCAGATTTCCAACAAATTTTGTATTTTTTCAGGATAACAGAAAAAAGAACTGAGACTACTATTCTATTTTCTTTGTCCTACTGGCTAGATAGTTCTTGAAATTCATCTTTTTTTTTTTTTTTTAAGATTTTATTTATTTTATTTGACAGAGAGAGAGATCACAAGTAGGCAGAGAGTCAGGCAGAGACAGAGGGGGAAGCAGGCTCCCTGCTGAGCAGAGAGCCCGATGCGGGGCTCGATCCCAGGACACTGGGATCATGACCCGAGCCAAAGGCAGCGGCTTAATCCACTGAGCCACCCAGGCGCCCCGAAATTCATCTTTAATAAACTAATAATCTTCAATAATTGAGTAGGATGAATTTTAGCCAATCAATCAAGTTACCTAAGAACAATGAAATGAAAGTGATTTAAGAGGTAGTAGACTGGACTAGTGAAAACAGCATCACACAGGAAGTCAAAGAACTTGAATTTATGTTTCTATCCTGCATCTTGGGAGGTCTACGGAAGAGTCACAATCTCTGTTTTCTCTCTTCACCTATGAAATGGAGATAACAAGAGTACTATTTCGCAGGATTCTTGTGAGAATTACATGAATTACTCCATAAAGATAGGCCTGGAACATGTGCCGTGCCAGCTGGGAAATAAGCTATCAAAGACTAATTCTAAGCTTGTACCAAAGGACTTGAGGCCAACCTGAAGAGGCTTGTATCTCAGGCCAAAGATGGAACAATTTAAGTATCAGTAACTGCAACAGATTAAAAAATACCAAAAAGTTGAAATACTTAAGTTCCTAATATTAAGTAAAAATTAACTGGCCTCCTTCGGAGAATCACAGGGAACCAACTCTTTATTTTTGAAAACTAATTATAAATATGGAAAGAATCAACCAAATAGTAAATTTAAAAATATTAAAAAGTATTGCAATACGCGGAAAAGAAGTCACGAGGTCCGAGTACCACTTTGCAACCCCTGAGAAACTGATGGATCTAAGTAATCATCGCCAACGGCTGCTGCCAGCGCAGCCGAAAACAGACACAACCGACCTTACATATACCTCCTGATAAAGGATGCGGTACACCTGCAGTCTTGCAACCCCACAAAAACTGAACTATCCACATAAGTAAGTGCCTAGATCCAGCCCAACTCACAAGAAACACAGAAGACAACAAAATATGTTAAACTACACCGCAGGAATGCAATACAGTTAAGTCCTGACTTGAAAAATCCTACAGGAGAAGAGCTGCATTTCTGTAACAAACTGGAAAAACAAAACAGGAGGGCTAACGGGAGCTTCCAGAGGTTTAAGACACAGAAAACTAAACAATAACGCTTACAGACTTAATGACCAAACTGTACAGTAAAGAACAGGTGACCACGACATGACAGACAGGACTACAGTTCCTCTGACAGGGAGGGGGCTGCACGGGCAAGGCGGGGGGCTGCTCAAGTGGCTGGCGAGAGGCCGCCTGCTGACACAGGCAGTGGTTACAAGGGTGCTCACCTTATACACAACTCATTAAGCTGTACTTCTGTGCAGTTCTCTTTTTTGGGTTACTTTTAGCAACAACATAAACGGAATGCTATTACACACAGAGGCTTCACAATACCAACCATGCCAGTCTGTCTTGGCAACTGCTATCATCACATATAAACATGAGAAGTTGCTTTCGGAGTCTTGTGGAACATAATACTGATCAATCTTCACAAAAAGATATCTGTTAAAGTGTTCTCAAGAGTGCGCTCAATGCTGGCTATATGTTACAGTTTTGTATTTGAAGAGAGATGAAGGCCTCTCATACTTACTGGTCTGCTGTGGCTGCTGCTGTGTATTAAATCCTCCAAATCCCAGTCCAGTTCCCAAACCAGTACCTAAGCCAGTACTACTTCCAGTTGTTGTGCCAAAACCAGTACCAAAGCCAAAACCTTTGTTCTGAGTACCACCAAAGAGTCCTTTGAAGAAAAAATTTAAATTGTATAAATTAAAAAAAAAATCTGATCTCTAGCTCATTTATATCTACAAATGCCTTCAGATATCCTCTTACCAGTAGTGCCTGTGTTAGCTGGAGCCGAAAAGCTGAATGCAGAGCCTGCTGTTGTAGTTGTTGTCCCAAATCCTCCAAACCCACCTAATTTAAAAAGGATAAATGAAACAGAGAGGAAAAATCTTTTGCATACGTAATTTTTTCCAAATCATTTTACATCATTGCCACGTAAAAAGAAAATATTCTGATCTAATTTTCCCTTTCTCTACTTTCAACTTCAATTTTTTAAAAACGATACTACTAATCAAGTCAATATGTTGCAAAAAATAAGTAAATATTTCAAATAGAAATATCACAATGCAATACATAACCTTCAACAAAAGGGCTGATTAACAGTTACAGCTGAGAAAACAAGTTAGGCCTATTCCCATGCTTAACAAACTCGAAAATAACTATGCATGTACTTTCAGGGCAGGTGTTGCAATTTCAAATGCCTACAAGATTTAGGCTAAGAATATTAATGAGTGAAAAAGACTGGGTGTTTACTGACTGGTAGAACTGTTCCATGTGAACAATTTTTTAAAGTGGCAGCAGTTTCCAAATTCCAGCAGATTACTGCTGTGGGAGAATGGTAGTTTAATAGTCTTGTATATTCCTATTTTTCCCAAGAGAAACACAAGATCTAGATTTTCTATGTGAAATGTATAAGAATTTTAAACCCTAATTTAGTTTTCTGGCAAGAAAGTCAAATATTTTTTTAAAAAGTGTGTCAAACAGATCATACTGGCAGACTGTGGCGCCAGTTTGCAACTTTGGCTTAGGTGAATTTACTCACATGCTCTCTTAGCTTATGTTTCCATTTAGTCTTCATGAAAACTTAGGAACTTCCCAAAGGAAACATACTCAGCTCCCTACAAGAACATGTTTCTTGAAGGAAGAGATAAGGGGAAAAAAAACCCGCAAGTGGAAGGCAGTGGGAAGGAAAGAGCAGAACTAGCCCAGCTCTCTGCCCCAGACCGGCAGCTGACAGATACACAAATTTCATTTTTAGGTTAAGTTTAGAAATGAAACTCATCTTAGCCATATGTATCTTGACATATGAATGGGATGGAATACAAACAATCTAATATTGTTTTGTTTTGTTTTTTCTTATTGTCAGTTTTTACCTAATTACCAATATGGTGCCAAAAAATCTTAAGAAAAAGGCTTGAACCATTAGTGTGGAGTTATGCCACAGGTTTTTGCAATTCTAACTTTTAATCTCATATATCTCTAGTATAAGAGACAGATTCATATTATATAAAACGTATAAAGAGGAAAAAAATCCCAATCCTCTGACATTCATATAATTTTGATTTGGAAAATTACTTTAAAATACAGTGTATATTGTAGCCATAACCTAATACTCTATTTTCTTGTAGGTTTTATTGCAGTATTGGGAACAGTAAACATTTTGATTTTAAAAATATCACCTAGAAGTACAGAACAGTGTTCTCAAGCTTTTTCATTATTCCTCCCTTCTACAGAAAAACTATACTATATTCTGAATTGGCTACACAATATTAGTATCTTATCATGGTTCCTAATACCAAAAATTTTTATTAGTAATAGTGGATCTGCAAAGACACAAAATAAACAAGAACTTCTATCATCCCTTTGCTGAAGGCTCAGTTAATGAACATCTATAAAAGTGGCTAAAATACAGTTACATTATCACAACTCAAAATTAACAATGATAACTCAAAGTGAACATGAAATCAAGCAAATACTGTAAGTTTATTTATTGTTGCTGAATTACAAACTGGGTGGCTTTGTTTGGAAACACAAATTTCAAAATAATGTTGTTTCACCCAGTGCCAATTTTAAGCAAACAGGGAAAAAATAAACATACCAATGACAGTGATACATGATCACTTTAAATATACCTTAACAATAATGGACAGTTTTATCCTTGGAATCCAAGGTTTCAAGTATTCTTCAGAACGTTTCAAATCAGATGCCAAGGTGATATTCGCACTGCAGTAACAAACACTGCACCAACCCCCAAATAAATCTTAGGGAATACTGTTTACAAAATGCATATAATTGGCATGGGCATAAGTGGCGAGATGTAAGAGAATACGGACAATAAATTCATATACGAGCAGCAGAGGAACAAAACTTTTCCATAGGATACTGTATATAAAGTACACTGACGTATTTTAAATTTATATACACATATATACCCATTATAGTTTGTGTTTTGCAAATTTCGAGTGAGCTTCAATCCATACCGATACTAAAATCGTCATTATTATTTTTTTCATGCAAAGAGGTCTCGCCTACCTACTAGAACTCAACGCTCCGTGACAATAAATTAAATTGCTCTGCTCATTCCTCAAAAAGTCCCGTGAAAACTGGGGGCTCTTTCCACCCTTGGGTATCTTACAGGAAGGGACCCCCATCTGCGGGGTGGATGGAGGACACGCACTCCGGCGGTCGCACACCGTAGAGCAGCCGGACGGGAGCTGCTGTTCGTATAAGACTCGTTTCTCTCGGGAAACACACGGACAAGCAAATGAAATTCCAATGACAGATGCAAGAAACATGGAAAGAAGTGACTGCAGGAGTCCAAGAATCCCAGAGCAGCGGCCTGACTGCCGGGCTTCTGTTTGGGAAGAGACCCCAACAATTTGGAAAACGGCTTCTGCTCAGGACCGCGCGTTCCGAACCCGCACCCCCCGGAAGGTACGTTCTGTTCCACGGACGGGAAGTTAACGGGAACACCGTACCTCGGGGCGCTTCCCCAGCCCGCATCTTCTAGGACGGGCGAAGCTGGGCGCGGGCACCTCCCCCGCCGCCAGGCCGGCCGCGCTCCGGCCCGCATTCTTGGACTCCGGCGCCCGCCGCCCGCCGCGCGGACGACCCCCGCATCTACCTGCGCTCGCCAGGCTGTTACCGAAACTGAACGGCGTCGCCGAGGTCGTCGGAACGCCGAAGTTCCCAATGTTAAAGTTCACTGCGGGATTAGCGGTTAGTCCGAAACCCCCAAAATTAAACCCACTGGCGGTGGAGTTGGCGGTCTCAAGCCCGCCGAACGCTGACGGCGCGGCGGAGCCACCACAGAGACGCGGAGCGGGAGGGAGAAGCCGAGAGAGAAGGGAGAGAAAGCGAGACCAGGGTTAGCGGCGTCGGCAGGCGCCCCGGGGCGAGGCCAACCCGGCCCGGGCCCCAGGCGGGCGAGGAAGGCGCAGGCGGGGACCGAGCGCGAGCGCGAGCGCGACGCCCCGCCGCGGGGACCCCAGCGCCGCCCCGAGGACCCGCGCCGCACGCAGCGCGCGGCCCCCGGCCCGCAGCTCCCCGCGCCCGGCAGCGGGGACCGAGCGGGGTCCGAGCCGGGCCGAGCGGGGTCCGAGCCGGGCCGAGCGGGGGCCGAGCGGGGTCCGAGCCGGGCCGAGCGGGGTCCGAGCCGGGTCCGAGCCGGAGCCGAGCGGGGGCCGAGCCGGGCCGAGCGGGGGCCGAGCCGGGCCGAGCGGGGGCCGAGCCGGAGCCGAGCGGGGGCCGAGCCGGGCCGAGCGGGGGCCGAGCCGGGGCCGAGCGGGGGCCGAGCCGGGGCCGAGCCGGGGCCGAGCGGGGGCCGAGCCGGGGCCGAGCCGGGCCGAGCGGGGCCCCGCGGCTGAGGGGAGGAGGACAGGGCGGATCTCCCGCGGCGGCAAAGAGGAGCCGCCCCCAGAGTCTCCCGGGAGGGCTCCCGGCGGCCGGAAGCGAGCCGAGGGAGGACCGGGCCCACGACCCGGGCTGCGCCTCGAAGCCCCCGCGGCCCCCTCAGGAGTCGCCCGGGCCCGCTCTGCCGCCGCCCGCCCTTCCCCGAAACACGAAACCCCCCGAGCGGCCGAAGCCTCCCCCTCCCCCTCCCCCTCGACCCGCCACCCGGAGCATCTCGGACCGAGGGGGTGGACCGGAGGCCTCCCTTCCTCCCCGGGAGAAGGTCCGAGAGGCTCACTCACCCGCGGGCGCCGCAGTGGCTGCAGCGGTGCCGGAGGTGCCCGCAGGAGCCCCAAAGTTGAAAGCCATGTCGCGGGAGCAGGGGACCGAGACTCTGCTCCCGCGACACCCGGTGCACTCCGCTTTTCAGTCCCGCGGGGAAACCGCCCTCGGACTAGGGAGTTCCGCCTCTTTTCGGGCCCAGCCTCCGAGGCCGGAACGCCGGAAGGGCGCACGCGGCGGGGGCGCGGGGGCGGGAACGCGCCGCCGGCTTCCGGGGGCTTCGGGGCTCTGCGTGGCCGGGGGCGTCTCAGCCGCGGGCGAGAGCTGGGAGTCGGCGGGGCGTGCGGTGCGGAAGCCCCTAAGTGCTGCGGTAGGGAGGCCCCGTGGAAGCATGTGCGGGAGGTTGAGTAGGAGTGTGATGAGGACGGAGAGGAAGGCCGCAGCCTCACCTCCGTGGCGGAGGGTACAGGGCGGATGCTAAGACTCACGGAGGCTCCCGGAGCAGCCTGACCCAGTCAGGGGTACATGGGAGAAAGGGTTAATAGAGATGCCTTTGAGGATGGTATCTCTAGGCCCCCCCCCTTTTAAAAAAAATATGACAAACCTTATAGAATTATTTGATTCTTAAATCTATGTGCTCGTATACTTTAGTAAAAATAAAAATAACAACAACAAGCCCACATTGTGTTTATCAAAATGACAAATCCTTGGACCCATCTGCTTTTAAGAATTCATCTTACAAATGGGCAAAATTTTGGACAAGTTTGTTGGTTAGAGCATTGCCGATAATAAGTGACTGGAAACACGGGTTTGCTTCAACAGTTGGATTGATACAAAGGAGTACTATTCAGACATGGAAGGGGAACAGTAGAGCTCTTTCTGTGCTTAAAAGAAAAAGATCTCAAAGATGTATTACAGGGACGCCTGGGTGGCTCAGTGGGTTAAAGCCTCTGCCTTCAGCTCAGGTCATGATCAGGTCCTGGGATCGAGCCCCTCATCGGGCTCTCTGCTCAGCAGGGAGCCTGCTTCCCCCCACCCCCCTCTCTCTACCGGCCTCTCTGCCTACTTGTGATCTCTCTCTCTCTCTCTCTGTCAAATAAATAAATAAATAATCTTTTAAAAAATGTACTACATAAAAGACAATTAGAAAACCTTCTCCGGTATGCTACGATTTTGGTGATGGAAAAGGGGGTTAGAATATGCAAATACGCATTCTTGTATAAAATATTCCTGGGAAGATAGGTATAAAAAGGTGAGTGACATTAGTTAACCCCTGGGAAGATGAACTGCGTGTCTGGGAGACGGTGGAAGCCTTTTCACCATAAACCCCTTTTATGCTTTTTGAAAATGTAAATGGTTTACCTACTCAAAAAACGAAATCACGCCAACAGTGGTAATCGCAGGAGTCCCAGTGAGAGTGCCGACGAAGGGAGAACAGCAGGAAGGGAGACAGGAGCAGATGGATTGGCAGGTGTGGAGGGAAGAGGAAGGAGAAGTTTAGCAAGAGTCCCCGTTCTCTGGCCTGCACGACTGGGTGGATTGCGGTGCCATTCCTCGGTAGTGGGAATTTGGAATGAAGACAAGAAAAAATGAATTCCTTTTTTTTTTTTTTTTTTTTTTTGCTTTCTGGATTTGAGGACGATCTGGCGGAGGCTATCCAGCAGGTGTTGTTGGTACGTGTCGGCTGGAACCGTTCAGGTTGTAACGGAAGTCAGGGAGTCAGTGGAGTGGTCAGGAAGAGTTATCAAGCCAGAAGAGGTTGCCGCTGATCGCAGGTATTGAGAAGAAAGGAAACGGCCCCCAAGGGAGCGAGAGAGAGCGTGGTTGGAGAGCAGGAGAGCCCGCAGAGTGCAGTCGCAGAAATGATGCGGGGACGGGAGAGGGAGCAGGATGAACAACGACGGGGAGTCTGTGTTCCACAGCAAGCCCTCCCTGACCCCCCTTCCTCCACCAGGGCAGGAACTCTTTTTTTTTTTTTTACTGGTTTTATCCCTACTGCGAGCAGAGGGCCTACCCCTGCAACAGACTTTATTCAATACTGTGGGGTGATGAATGAGTCCTGTGACATGTCCCTCTCCCTTGCCTTTCCCATATTCATCTCCAAGCTACTTTATCTTTTAAACATTTCTAAAATACTTCATCTCCCCTGCCATCTCCCCGATTCCAATTATCATTGTCCTTCGCCTAGACCAGGGATTAACAAATGATGACCCAACGTGGACTGTTGTCTATTTGGGTAAAGACACACAGACACGCCCATTTGCTTACATGGTGCCTGCGACTGCTTTTATGATCCCAAAGCAGAATTGAATAGTTGTGACAAGAGAGGTCTGCAAAGCCAAAACTTTTTCATCTGGCCCTTTACAGAAAAGGTTTGCCAACCCTGACCATGACATTGCAGGAGCCCTTGTAGTGCGGTGAGCAGGAGTGTCAGATGGTGACCTCATTCTGGGGTGCCCAGAGAACCAGCTAACTGTGGCTAGGAGTTCCCCCCTCTGCTGGGAGAAGGGGCTGCAGCCAAGCTCAGGTCCCATGGAGCCAGGGTCTTCTCTTCCCCAGTGATTCCACTGGCAGCTGGCATTCCCGATTTCTAGACAGCATTCACCCCAATCCAAACTGCCTGTGGCTCAATGGCTTGTACATTCCTTCATGGACAAGACTGCTTCTTCATGCTTGTCTCTTCAAAAGGGGGACTAGAAGGCAGATTTGTACTCTTTAGTGAGACCAAACAGTACTCTGGCCCTTGGCTGGCCTCTCCGTGGGATGAGAGGAGGTTGGAGGGTCTGCGCTTTTTATCTTGCTCTTCCGGGCCTATACATTTTTATTTTCCCCAACAAAACCAATTAATTAACCCCTGCTGTGCAGCTCTGTGGAGTTCTCCCTGGAGTCCGGTGCATGACCCCCATCTCACATGCCAACGCAGACCCCAAAGGGACCCACCCAACATGGCAGCCTCCTCACTGACCTCCCTGTATCCACATAGACTCTTCCAGTTTACTCACCTCGCAGCCAGAGCAGGCCTCGCTAAACAAACCTGCCATGTCCTATTTTGTCACTTGTAAACATGTTCCTTCCTGCTCCTGCCCCCTTTGGTTAAGGGCCAATATGTCGGCCTACTGACCCCCAGTGCTGCTAAGGGGCTTGCAGGCCTCTAGAGAAAGCCCTGGGGCAGAGAAACTCGCTGTGGACCCGCTTCAAGCTTGATGGGTCAGGCTCTCTGGACCCGTCCACCACAGCTAAGCAGAACTCACAGGGAGCCCAACAGGTGAGACTCAGGCCTGCATCTGTCACAAGGACAAAGAACGTCTTTCAAATGAAACTCCAGAGACGATAGTCATCTGATGACATCACATACGATTTCCAGTGAAATTTCATAGAAACAGTTTTATTAGTGAAATACTTCATTGCGTTACGGGTAGAAATAAACAAGTCTAGAATCACATGAAATGAACCAATTATTTCAGCTACAGGAAGAGCATTCTGGTCAGTATTCTGTTTGATGGCCAGGAGCATTTACTTCCAGAAACAATGCCCAGACAGCAAGCGTGAAGGTCACCCTTTGCAGAACTCGTGTCTCAAGCAATTTAAATAAAAAAACAAAAACCAACCTCCCTTCAGTAAAAACCCCAATAGGGGCTAGTCCTATAGTACTCACTGCACTTGATCATTAGTGATCTTTCCAGAACATAAAGAAATTAAGTCCAGTAGGAAAAGCCTTGAGCTACCAGTGGCAAAGCCCATTCCCTGTCCTGTGTTCAACTCTCAGATTTCCCTGAGAGAGGCATAGTCACCTCCCTCTGTTCGGTTTCTCCCTAAACTGAGTGTCATAGTACAGGACACACGTATTTTGTGATAACAACAATTACAGACTTTGGAGGCCTTTCCAGGATAAGGGCTCCGAGAGAATCAGTGAGGAAGTCTGTTATGCTCAACCTAAAGCCCGAGAGGCACGTTTGTTCTTTTTAACCAACCAATAACCCTGACGTCAGTGTATGGGCTTTCCACAGATTTTTCAGAGGCATAATATCACATGGGATGTTAAGCCAAATCACTATGAAGAATTGCAAGGCGGTAATGTGTTTTGGTCTCCCTGCCTGTGTGGGAGTCAGTCTGAAAGCGTACATGGGCTGTTATCATTCATAGTATTTAGAAATTTCCTCCTCACAGATACCCTGATAATAGGATGAACCAATAAACATGCACTGGTTCATCAGTTTTATTCATGTGGATAAGTGGATAAACAAAAGAATATAGTCCAATATCGATAAATTTAAAAATCTAGATATTTGGCATTATTGAAGACAAAATATTTTCAATTTAGTTTTTCCCCTTTTGGTGATTTGGGATATCTGTAAGTTCTATCTTCATTCACGGAGAAGTTGGGAGTTTAACGAATTAGCCCCTTCAAGAAGGGAACACGTCACATATTGTGTTGTTGGTGTAGAGAGAAAGAAACTGGGGCAAATAATGGGATTACCACCTCCACACAGGATCAGAAGCTGTATTTGTGACAGTCATGGCCTTCTCGCTTCATATGCTACACTGAAATCCAGCTTCAGACAGAAAATCCTGTAAGATGATTCAGCTGTTATGAAATTCTCTGTGCACTTTGCTGGATAACTATACAGTTTTCTCGATCAAAAATGAATAGTGAACTTTGAGAACCAAGAAAATGCCCTTAAATATGCTTGAATTTGTGTCATGTGGTGGTTCCTAATCCTCTGATTTAGGCTGCACTGAAAGCCAAGGGGTCTTCTGAAAAGAGGTGGCCCTGCCCCCTGGGTCCCTAGGGACCTTTCTTTAAAGCCTTTTCTGTGCAATATTTTAAAACCCCCTCATTCATTCTGTCAGTAAGATGATTGTCACAGGATGTGTAGGGCACATTTTTCTCTCTCCATGAGTGACAGTGAACCACAGAACACTGGAAGAGGTCAAATCTGGGGACAGAAAGCCAACTTACAAAAACAATTTCAAAGTTCCCATGAAGACTGCCCCGGAAGAAATATCCTGTGAGCACCGTCAGACTTCCTGAAGTGTGTGTGTAACTCGGGCTGTGAATGGATGGATTTCCCATATTCATAAATAATTTTACAAAGAATCACTCAATAATATTGTAATTAATAGAGTATCATATTTGGCGCGGGTGACTGGGGGAAAAATCACTTACTGGTGACACCTCTCCGAAGCACCTTTCCACACCAAGATTATTTTGACTAAAAACAAAACAAAAAACCCTCCCAAACTACGCACAAATGTCATAACTAGCATTTACTTCTACACCACATGAAACATCTGTACCTGTCCACACCAACATTACCTGTACATCCTCTCAATTCGCAAAAATACGAGCAAAAATGCCTCAGGTGCTTAATCACAATCAACTCCCAGGGTTCGCCCCACAGCACACCCCCCACACCCCTTCCCCACTGGGCTTGCAAGGAGTCAAAAGATCGAATTATTTTCCTGGAGGAATTATGAACTGAAGATTAGCATGAAATACAATATACCACTTTTTAAAAAGAGGACATTAGATGCCTTTTAAGGATGTATTTATGAGGCTACCATTTTACCCTGGGTTCCGAACTCTTCCTTCCTTCTCTTTTGGGGTGAAATACAACAGAAAATACAACAGAAAATCGTCTTTATATATTTCAAGCACAAAGTTGGTGACTGAAACACACTGAAGAAGGTTAGACGGAGGGACGTTAACAAGCCACGCGGACACATTTTAACCACGACAGTGGTCACACAGTTCTGGAGCTACCAGCACCCAATTAAAAAAAAATTACTATACAAGAGTTTATTAAATACCTGCCAGACACATGGAAAACAAACAATTTTATAAAGCCTAACGGCCAACCGAGTCAGTCAGTCGTTTAACCTCCTGCCGGGACGCTCTCCTCACTCGCCAGCGCGGGGTCTCCGCCCTCCTCTCCGGGACAGGCCACATGCCCGTGTAGACGCGGATGGTCCGGGTCAGGACAGCTCACACGGCTCCTCCGCCCAGCTCGGGCCGCGGTTAGGTTCGTATGAGGGGCGCCCTTTCGTCTGCGGTTCCCTGAGACTCCAAAGAGAGGGGACAGCGGCGTCAGGTGGTCCCTTCAGAAAGTTCTCCCAGGGGGGGAAACGCTGGGGGCCAGGGCGGCGGGGGAAGATGGGAGGAGAGTCTGACAGGAGGGCGGCTGTCCCACCTCAGCCGGCTGCTGCCTTGCCCTTGGGCCCTCAGCCTGGCTCCTGATTCCGCAGCAGCGCCCTCCCCGGCACCCTGGGGCCCATAACCCTCATGGACACACTCCATGGACTTGCTCCTTCCTGGCTCAAAACCTACCAGGGAACTAGGTCTCAGAGGCGGTGGGTGCCCAGTCGTCGCCTGCTTGTTGACTACACGCAGACGGTTAATGGCAGGAGCAGTGAGAGCACTGACCTGGGCTTTCACCTGTGCTTGTGAAAATCTCAGTGACTGTGCGACGTCAGACAGGAAGGGAGGCCCAGACACAGGAAGGGCGAGATAATCACCTCAGACACAGGAAGGGCGAGATAATCACCTCAGACACAGGAAGGGTGAGATAATCACCTCACACCTAAGTCACGCTGCCCTGATGGGCACAGCGGAAGAGAAATCGTGTCGGACACAGGGAAATCCGAGCTAATACTATTCCGATGGTTTCAACCTATTTCATTTCCTCCCTCACATTGGCCTCAGACACTTAGTTGAAGCGTCTAGAAGGGGGGGAAAGCCTTTGGTGCAGAAAGGGACACTGCTCCCACAGGAAAGGCTCCTTCATGGTGGAGCTGGGAGGGCCAGGTGGTCACTTAGGTCAACCGAACTCTGTTTATCCCAACCATTTGTTGTGTGTGGGGGGGTGGGACGTTACTGGTCCCCTGTGCCAGTCATTTCATACGCAGGGATGACTCAGTGGGAGGCATCTTCTGGCATCCTCTGATTCCTTCCAAGCAGGTCTCTGCTTGTCTTGACTTTATAATCTTTGAATTACTTCATCCCACAACTCATGCTTATCGAGCTCCTATGAAATGCTAACGCCAGGGCCAAGTGCTTTCTGTTCACTATACCCTTTAATCCTCACAAAAAACCTCTTCAAGCAGGTTCTCTCATGATCCCACTTTACAGATGAAGAACTAAGGCCCATTTTAGTGCCACGCCACCACTAAGAGGCGGAACTGGGATTTGAACCAGTCTGACACCAAAGTCCAGACGTTTAGCTGTTAAATATTCTCCCTCTCCTTTCGGGTTATTTTCAGAAATATGAAGCTCAGTGCCAGGTATTCCAGGCCTACCAAGACAGCCCCCACTTCTAGAGAGCATCACTGCATTCCTCCTCCCTCTCTGACACACTCGCTTTGCTTCCTTTGGTTCAGTAGTAACGCGGCCAGGAAATCACCGCGCCCAGCACAAACCCCCAGATATCCCCCTGGGGCTTCCGGTGACGGAGCCGTTGACAGCCCTGTAGTGGAGCACAGCGGACCTCATCGGGTAAAGTTACCCAGTGAGGGAGATGCTCCTCCAGCCACTGCTCACCTCGTCCATGGACCCCTGTCCTTTGCACGCAAGCCAGGTGAAGACCAATCCAAAAAACACGCCCAGCGCCATGATGATGTAGGGTATGTTGGTGACGATCAAAGTGGTGTTAATCACAGACTTCAGTCGACTTGCAGTCTCTTTATCAATGAGAACACTCTGGAAGGCAAGAAAATAGTATTCCCCTGATTACTAAATACGCAGGCTGTAAAGTTTTTTGCTCTATCTTTCCTCCAACTCATTAACCATAATTTGGGTAAGTCTTCCCGTTAGCAAACTGAAGAGACTAAAAATTCATTTATAAATTAGAGTAACCAGAAGGGGCATTTATTCATTAACATCTTTTTTTTTTTTTTTTTTTCCTGAACACATGTCTTCCTTTCCAATTAGGTTGGAAGTAGGAGGGAAAGAGTAATAAAACATAACAAAGTAACACCATCATTTGTATCAGACAACTCCAACACATCCTTTAATATCTAATTCAACATAACTTCCAACCAGAAGTTTTCTCTGGCCAACTCAGGCCTGTTAAAAGTCCCTTTACTAAGCTTCTGTACCAGTCCCTAAAACCCCCATCACTGCGCACTCTGTGCGGTAACTGTCTGTTGATCTGTAGGTCTCCTTGTGACTGTGAGGTTTCCAAAGGCAAGACTTACATCTTAATCACCTCAATGTCAGAAATAGCACTCTACACACAGTAGGTGCTGAATTAATGCCAGTTGACTAACTGAATGAAATATTCCAAAAATAATATGCACAAAGTATAATTACTGTCTTGGTTAAATCCTTAGTGATGGAGACCAGGGGTCTCAGGACCCTGGCTGGCTCTGTCGGTAGAGTGTACAACTTTTGGTCTCTGGGTGGTGAATTCGAGCCCCTTGTTAGGTGTAGAGATTACTTAAACATAAAATCTTTTTTAAAAAGTTTCTTAAAAATAAAAGTAACCTAAAAAGACCAGAGGTCTCAACAGGTTGTCTAAAGAAGTCATGAGGCTCACTAGAATTCCAGAGGGTATTGATAACCAAGAAAATGTTCTAGAATAACACTTTCTGGATGCAGAACAAATATCTTATCTCTTTATTTATTTATTTTTTAAAGATTTTATTTACTTATTTGACAGAGATCACAAGTAGGCATAGAGGCACAGAGGCAGGCAGAGAGAGAGAGGAGGAAGCAGGCTCCCTGCCAAGCAGAGAGCCCGATGCGGGACTCGATCCCAGGACCCTGAGATCATGACCTGAGCCGAAGGCAGCGGCTTAACCCACTGAGCCACCCAGGCGCCTATCTTATCTCTTTAAATTGTAATGGGTGAGATGTCTGGAGAGCTTAATTTCATAAAAATTATGAGCAACAAATGGAACTTTGGGCTTAATTTAGGCTGAACCTGCACCAGACTGGGGCAGAGGATGGGTTTCTAGGACTGGAGCTTCCAGTAACTGAACAAGATCCAAAAAGGAGGTGGGAGAGCAGTATCCAAGGTCACATCAAGGTCTAATGTTTCCTTTTTGGAGAGTAGAGTCAAGTCCTTTCTAGGAGGTACCAAAAGCACAAGGTTTTACTCCTCAATTCCCTGGACTCAATACAGTCTTCAACAAAAAAGCAAAGCGATCGTTGAGTTGGAGGGGACTTCAAATGTAAACACAATTAGGAACACAAGCCGGCAGAGCAGGGTCCTTCCCCATTTTCAAAAAGCCCTGCTTCTGAGTCCTTCTCTGCAAATAGTAACAATGACAACTCGGGAGCAACTGCAAACAGATCCTAGAAATTGGTGAATATTGCTTACATTTTCCTAGCAAACAAAGTCTTGTCTTAGAATTGCAATCATAAACCCTTCAAAAGTTTATAAATGTGGCTACCAAAGTAATGCCAGATGAAAAAAGAAGGTTATAAAACTGTATTTATGGAGTGGTCTCAACTATCTAATATCACAAGCAGAATAATGCTAAGAGGCAACAGGAGCCATGTCAGCTGCACTTGTTTCTGAAGGGCAGGTTATCAGTGATTTGCCTTTTAAATATTTTAAAAAATTTTTAATTGAGGTATAATTGACATAAACAGATTAGTTTTGGGTATACAATATAATGGCTCAATATTTGTTTGGTGATTCACTTCTAAAGTATAAATTTAATAATTTTCCAAGAGCTTTATAAACAGCTCATGTTAGTTTGACAAAGTGTAAGACACTAAATTATTTTTTACAAAGTTATTATTGGAAACACTTTAACCACACGCTGTTGAGTAAAATAAGCAAGTTAAAAATAATATCAATCTCACCCAGGTTTTGTGAAAGTTATTTTAGCTTTCCTTTTTCTTGCCAATCACTGTTACTGAATTTTCTATACAGAGCAAGATTATTAATTAATTAATTAATTAGGGAACAGAGAAAAATAACATAAACTTTAAAAAATGGTGCCATTAACAACAGAAGCAAGCCAATCAAGAATTTATTAGAGAGGAAAAGCCCCCTACATGTTCCCCCTCCAAACTGAGTAGGAGAAAGAGAGAAGTTGAGGGGATTTGTACAGTAAATGCACGTGATTCAGAAAAGAATTTATCACAGGTGTCTGAGATAGCAGGTGGTTTACTGAGCTTTCTGAAAATGTTTTTATTTGCAGAACTTTAATTTATACCTAATATTTTGGGATAAAATTTCTATGGGAGTAGTGTGAAAGAAAGAAGTATTTCATTAGCGAAATACTTTTTGTTTGAACTATGACAGGTCTGTGTCCTATAATTCATGATAGATGTTTGTTTATCCGGAAGTTAAAAAAAAACTCTGTAGGCTATGATAAAAGATAAGGTAACCATGTATCACTAAAATGTCCACAGTGTTTGACATTGCTTCATTTAGCTCTGCATTTTGTTTCTGACATAACCAGCTGCCCAGAAAAAGAGTTTCCCCCAAAATATGTTCTTGAGAAAGGAAATTTTTTCAAATCTCAAACACAGTCAGCCTCATGTAAACATATAAACAGAAAACTTTCTGAAGACAAACAAGTTTTTAAAAATCAGTGGCCCCCTTTCTCACATCTTACATCGCGCAGTCACAGTAGCAGATGACATACCGGAAGTCTCCCACACTTTCACAAGTGAAATATACCCGTGGCTCCCTCCCACGACTTACCTCATTGATATACATCACTGGGAAAACCAGGGTTCTAATGTTTCCCGTTTCACTATAAAGAGAAAAGGTGACAAATCAAGACCACCATGAGATAGCACCTCATACCTGTTAGAGGGGCTAGGGTCAAAAGGCAAAATGTAGTGTATGTTGGTGAGGATGTGGATGAAAGAAATCCTTGAACCCTGTTGGTGGGAAGGTAAATTGGTGCAGCCAGTCTGGAAAAGAGCATGCAGGTTCCTCGAAAAATTTAAAACAGACCTACCATATAATGGCATATGGTACCATATAATGGTATAGAATGACCATATAGCATTTTCACTTCTGGATATTTAGCCAAAGAAAACAAAAACACTAACTCAAAAAGATACATGCACCCCTAGGTTCACTGCAGTATTTTTTTCCAGTAACCAAGATTTGGAAACAACCAAAGTGTCCATCAATGGATGAATCAATAAAGGAAACTTGATATATATTCACACTGGAATACTACTGAGCCATAAAAAAGAACACAATCTTGCCATTTGGGACAACCTGAATAGGCCCTTGGGGGCACTACACTAAGCGGATCAGCAGAGAAGGACAAATGCTATATATTCTCCCTTACACGAGGAATCTAAAACAAACAAAGCAAACAAACTGAGCCCACAGATGACACAGAGAACGGATGGGTGGCTGCCAGAGTTGGGGGCTGGGGGTGGGCAAAATGGGTGGAGGGAGTCAAAGGATAAAAATTTCCAGTTATAAAATAAGTCAGTCCTGGGGATGTAACATACAACACGGCAACTATAGTGAATAATATTGTAAGCACAGTGAGAGCTGCTAAGAGAGTAGATCTGAAAAGTGTCATTGCAAGAAGAGAAATCTGTACCTAGTGTGGTGATGGGTAACTAGACTGACTGGGCTGATCCTTCTGTAATACATCTAAATGTCGACTCATTATATTGTCAACCTGAAGCTGATATAATGGATGTCAATCGTGCCTCAATAAAAAAAAAGACGATGTCTGAGATTATTTTATAGACATCCTCATTATGATAGCACACTGGCTGGAGAGATAAGTTGTGGGAGCAGGGCTCCCCACTGAGCGCAGAGCCCAGTGTATGGCTGCATTTCACAACCTGAAGATCAAGACCCTAGCCGAGATCAAAACTCAGATGCTTAATCAACTGAGCCACTAGGCACCCCTCCTCAGAATGTTTTATGACCAGGCCCCTAAGTATTGTCTTCGCTCGAGCCCAGAGCACGTTAGCAAGAACCAGCTCTATACCTGCTGTTTGGGGGACCCGATCTCATTTAATTCTCTCACTAGTCTCCTGCGGTAGGTACCACTGTCCCAGGGATTATGGGTGGTATTATGTCCCAGGGATTATGGGACAGTGGTACCTACCACCTGCCCAGGACCAAAAGGACTGTAATTTCATTTTGATTCCAAGGCTCTAGGTCTTAACTACTAATTTATACTGCCTCAGGAAAAGACACAGGGGTGGCAAAATGCATTCTTGCAAACCACATTTATTTTCCAGAAAGATCCATGACATGTGGGGTTAAATCTGCAAATCTGATGGGGGAGCCAAGTGCTGTAATAGATAGATGGGTAGACAGACAGAAACAAAGAATAGATACCTACCATTATGTACAGTTTTGCAATTTGTTTTTTAAGTCATAAGCATCTTCTCATACCCCTAAAATTCCCATTGAAAAGTCTCAGCAGGAGATTATATTTAGTGACCCTGGTTAAGCGGTGGCTTTTAGATGGAGTGCGGGGAGGAGAGGCTGGACTCAGGAGCCTATGTGAACTGCCCCTTAACTGGGAGCCTGTGGCCCTGGGTGGGAGCAGTGGGCAGACAGGAAGGGAGGCGACCAGAGTCGTGGCAAGGGCAACGCCGCATGCCATGGAGAGGTGCGCACTCTGTAGCCTTACGTCACCTCTCCGTGCCTTGGTTTCCTCATCTGTAAAATGGGGCTAACACAGCATAACCATGAGGAATACATGAGTTCCTGTGTGTAAAATGCTTGGAACAATGTGTGATCCAGAGAGCAGGCTCTAGGTGTTTGGTTAAATAAAGCACGTAAATTCCAAGACCAGGACAGCCTCTGCGGTCGCCGATGATGCCTCATCCCTGAAGGGCAGGAGGGGGCAGGCTTAGAAAGGGATCCGTCTCCTGACATCGACCCACCGGAGAGTCAGTGCAGCCAAACCACCCACTGCCTCCGACGAAAGAGGTAAAACTTACGCAAAGTCTTCTAACTTCTTGACGTAAACGTTGATCTGGAACCTCTTCGCGGCTCTTAGAATAATTCCAGTCAACTGTGATCAGAGGAGTGTGAAGAAAACACGAGGGCTTATTAAAACCATGAACAGCTTTTCTCGGCAAAGCACCAGCTCCATGGGATGCTCAGAACCAGCGTGGCCGCTGCCAGGTCCGCGAGGACAGGTGGGACACGGGAACACGGACCCCAGGGCAGAGGCAGAACCGCGGCTGTGGTCGGGTGACTGGTGGACCACTGCCTCCCAAACTTCACTATGCGTGCGAGCTCTGGGGCCTTGGGACCATGCAGACCGTGATGCCGCAGGGCTAGAGTGAAGCCTGACATGGGGTGCGGCTGGCGAGCACCCAGGATGCTCCCCTCGGGATGGTGAAGCCCTGGGCAACCCTGCCAGAAGGGAGCTCTGAGCCCGAGAGCGGGCCCCGGGACGGTCGGGACGCCCACGAAGCCGGAAGGCGGTCTGCCCGTGGCCACTTCGCCTCTGAACTGGGGTTAAGGGACTGCCCTGGCCCTCGGGGACAAGCACCTGCCCACCTTTCTGCTGAGGAAGAGGAACTGACTGAAGGTGAAGAGAAAAGGTGGGGGAGGGGGGGGGAGGGGGAAAAACACTTGGATCTTTTTCACAAAAAGATAAAACCATTGATTTCTCAGACACAAGAGCAAAGTGCCTATAAATTGCTGAGCTAAAAGGCTGTTCTTGCTATTTCTTTACTGTTCCCTGTGCTCAAAATCCCCAAAATGAAGATAGCTGACCTCTAACTCAGTTCCAACAGTGAAGGGCTCTCACATCATAAAACGATATTCCTTTCCTTTTAACGTGGTTTTTAGTTTATCTCCTCTTTGAAAACAGGACTAAAGTACATGTATATCTAATGCCTTTTAAATTAATATCATACAATAAACTCTCAACAGTGCCTGCAGAATGAGGCTTGCTAGAAGTAACTGAGGCTCGGGGCACCTGGGTGGCTCAGTTGTTGAGTGTCTGCCTTCTGCTCAGGTCCTGATCCCAGAGTCCTGGGATCGAGCCCTGCATCGGGCTCCCTGATCCGCGGGGAGCCTGTTTCTCCCTCTCCCACTCCACCTGTTTGTGTTCCCTCTCTCGCTGAGTCTCTGTCAAGTAAATAAATAAAATCTTTAAAAAAAAAAAAAAAGCACCATATATTTAAATTTCAACCAAAACATTCCCAGCAGTGAGCAAAGAAAAAATGTGGCTTCAACCCTGCTGATCTGTCTGCCAGTGGGAGAATGTATACACGTTCAAGTCCAAGGCTGGCAGCGGAACACTGGCCAGGTTTTACGGGTCCAATTTCGGTCATTCCAGCAATGCAATGTTTACAGGTGCTTTTTCGTTAGGTTTGCCGCTATTTCTGCCTGTCAGGGCCACACAGTTCAGCCTGTTAGGCCATGAGACTAGGTATCACATGCACAGAGCTGAGGCTTTTCCCCTTGAATATGTATATGCGAGGCAGACAGTAATGTTAACAGGCTCTGGACTAAGCCAATAAACACTGCGTTGGACAGAATAAAATGCAAGCTTTTACCAGGAAGACGTGTGCACTCACAGGGTTTATGTCCACAAATGTCTCGTGATCATCCTTATTGGGATGCATGCCGTCTATGGCAGAAACGAACTGCTGGTCCGCTTCGTAGAAGTGTGGGAAAGATATAATAATAGGTGCACCTGCATTTTAAGGAAAACAGAAATGAATGATGTGGTTCTTGAAAATCCAAGATGAATGGGAAGTTCCTGCCCACAAACCTGGTTCCTACGGAGGGGGAAGTTCTATCCATAAGTAACCTCGGGTGGGGGAGAGGGCAGGTTAAATTCCGTCCGACACCTCCTAGTTTGGGATTTATACTCATTAGCTAACATCTCATTGACCCTAACATTATTTTATTCTACCATATATAGTGAAGTCATGGCTAAATTACATATTCTCCAGTATTTCTTGCACCTATGAAATATAAAGGTTTACACACATTATTTTAATTAACATTCCCAGGAGCCCTATTAAGTTAAACCTATTAACTTCATTTTGCATTTGAGGACAGTGAAGTTCAGAGGTGTTAGAACAAAACACGTCCAGGGGCATCCAGCTGTTGGTGATGAAGGCAGAATTCTAACTGAATGAGAGACATCTCATCTGAAAGCACTTGTTTCAACAGCAAATCTCTACCAGTAAAATGACTTTTTTTCCCTTTCTTTTGGCCTGCTTTTCTGTTTTTCTGCTTTTCCTGGTTTACCTAAGACAGGCTTTCTTCTACTGAATATGTTGATACAAAATTTTTTAAGACTTTGCCTGGTCATGCTATCTGCCCAGCATTTGACTAGCTCAAGGTCTGCCCACATGATCTGTTGTTTTTTCTTTTATTTCCTTCCCTATTCATATTAAAACTCAAATAGAGACTGTCTATAATGGCCAAGACAATCCACCTTGCAATCAATGCAACGCCTATCAAAATATCCGTAGCATTTTTCACAGCACTGGTACAAATAATCCTAAAATTTGTAAGATCCTACAAAGACCCCGAATAGGCCAAAGCAATCTTGAGAAATTAGAACAAAGCTGAAAGCATCACAGTTTCAGATTTCAAGATATGCTACAAAGCTTTATTAAACAAGTGTATGGTCAACTAATCTATGACAAAGGAGGCAAGAACATACAATGGGGGAAAGGCAATCTCTTCAATAAATTATGTTGGGGAAACTGGCCAGCTACATGTAAGAAAATGAAATGGGACCACTTTCTTACACCGTATACCGAAATAAACTCAAAACAGATTAAAGACCCAGCTATGAGCCCTGAAACCATAAGACTCCTAGGAAAAAAAACAAAAACAAAACAAAAAACAAAATGGCAATAATCTCTTGGACATTGGCCTTAACAACATATTTATAGATATGTCTCCTCTGGCAAGGGAAACAAAAGCAAAAGGAAACTATCAGGACCACACCAAAATAAAATCCTTTGGCACAGCAAAGAAAACCATCAACAAAAGAAAAAGGCAACCAACTTAATGGGAGAAGATAAGGGTTCATATCCAATATATATAAAGAACTTACACAACTCAACAGTGAAAAAAATAATTTGTTACAAAGTGGGCAGAGGACCTGAATAGACATTTCTCCAAAGAAGACATCCAGTTAACTGATAGACACATGAAAAAATACTCAACATCACACATCATCAGGGAAATACAAGCCGAAATAACAAGGAGCTAGCACTTCACACCTGTTGTTCCGGCTAGTATCAAAAAGAGATTAGAATAACAAGTGTTGATGAGAACATGGAGAAAAAGTAACCCTTGTGTGCTGTTGGTGGGTAAACTAGTACCACCACAGTGGAAAATAGTGTAGAGTTTCTTCCAAAAATTAAAAAATAGAAATACCGTATGATCTGATAATTCTATCACTGAGTATTTGCCCAAAGAGAATGAGAATACTAATTTGAAAAGAAACACACAGCCCTATGTTCACTGAAGCATTAGTTACAGTAGTGTCATCAATAGAGGAATGGATAAAGAAGCTGTGGCATCTATGTACAACAGAATATTACTGAGGCACAAAAACAGAGTGAGGTCTTGCCATCTGTGACAACATAGATGGACCTGGAGGGTATTATGCTAGGTGAAAGATCTCAGACAAAGACAAATACCATATAATGTCACTTACTTGTAGTATCTAAAATCAAAACAAACAAACAAAACAGTAACAGACCTATAAATCCAGAAAACAATGTGGTGGTTGCTAGAAGGTAGGTGTCTGGGGGAGTTGGGTGAAATAAATGGAGGGGATTAAGAGGTACAAACTTCCAGTTATAAAATAAGAAAGTCACACAGACATGAATAGCATAGCATAGTGAATACAGTCAATAATTGTAATAATGTTTTATGGTGACAGATGTGACTGCACTTACTATGGTGAATGATAATATACAGAATTGTCAAATCACTATGCTGTGAGGTGTTAAAACAACACTGTATTGTCAAATATACTTTAGTAAGATTTTTTTAGGAAAGGAACAAATAGGGAAACAAGTTATTAAAAGAAACCTATTCTAGATCGTGCTACTGAAGAGGAGAGAGGGATCCAACAATTGTTGGAGAAATTTGCTTATTGCCAAATAATTTAGATTTGCTTACATTATCTATCAGCCATGCTCAAGATACATACCATCTGTCACGTCCGTGTGTTTTGTTTAGGAAGAAACTGTTCACTAAACAGTTTCACAAAGCCATAATTTCCTTATTTGAGATCTACAGTGATCTTTAAAATGTATTTTTAAAGATTTATTGGGTACTTAATAAGGGCCAGACATTGTCTTGAGTGTTTTATATACATAATCTCTCACCTTCACACAATATTTCAAGGAAGTTATCATCAATTCCCATATTACAGATGAGAAAATTGAGGTCTACCTCCATGTCTTTTCTTTTCGTTTTTTAAGATTTTATTTATTCAACACCAAGAAACACAAGAAGGGGGAGGGAGAGAGGGAACACAAGCAGTGGGACAGGGAGAGGGAGAAGCAGATTCCCCACTGAGCAGGGAGCCCGATGCGGGGCTCTATCTCAGGACCTTGGGATCATGACCTGAGCCGAAGACAGACACTTAATGACTGAGCCACCCAGGCACCCCTGAGATTTTTACCTCCTTCATCAACTTGGCTAATGTGCTAATAGACAGAATATGGATCAAATCCAGATCTGCCTGACTCTAGAACACTCTCTCATCCCACTATCCAAAATGTTCTCCAAGGAAATTTGAAATACCTGAGGATAATTCCAGAGAGACCAACTTTTCGGTCCACATCTGGGAGTACATAAGAGGCAAGTACATAAGAGGAAAAGGACTGTAGCAAGACGGTGATTTGCCAGAGAGAATCTTTGTTGATCTTGATATCAACTTTTTGAGGAAGCAGAATGTTAGCAAAACAATGAGAAAAAATATGTCCATATTTGTGCCTTGAGCCAGAGGCACATGGACTGAGTGGGCAAGGCACGATTTCAGGACCATCCACCTAGGAAGGAAGCAGGAGAGGTCAGAAGCACGCACTTGCTCCCATTTACTTTGGTCTTATGTATCTCCAGGGAAGGGTGCCATGTCCCCGGGCACAGTGGTTTCCAAATGGTACGTACCACCTTCATGAGAATCACCTGGAGCTCAGGTTAAAAGTACAGGTTCTGGGACCCTGGGACATCTATTTTTAATGACTCTTCAGATAATTCCCCTGCAAGGCCAGGTTTAGGAGCCACTGCCATGGGAGAGAAGGAATAGGGAGGTATACTGCTGACTTGAGACTTACCCCAAAAGGAGATTTTTTTTCAAGCAAATTAGATACAAGGGCAAAAGTTAGCACATTACTTTATTTAGGAAAGAGGGGTTCCAAAATTTCTCAAAAGAAACTTTAAAGAGGAATTGTAGCCTAAGAATTATCACAGCATGGACAGGAGAAGACCCTATGTTCTAGCGGGGATTTGCTCAGAGACAAAAATTTTATAAAAATCATTTTACCTCTCTGAGCCCTGCTTTCCATGATTATAAAAAGAGGCCTTTGGATGCCTATCTAGTAAGAACACTGTGACTAATTATGCAACATATGATTGTTAAAGTTAGTTTTCAAGATGAAGAAAATGCTTTGTCAGCTGTACTAGCAATAATCCTGCCTTGTTCATGGAAAGGAGCAGAATAGCTCAGACATTCAGAGACACTGGGAAATTTGTAGTCAGGTATGCTAAGCAAAATAAGTCAATCAGAGAAAGACAATTACCATATGATCTCTCTGATATGAGGAATTTGAGAGGCAGGGCGGGGGGTTTTGTGGGGAAGGGAGGGAAAAATGAAACAAGATGGGACCGGGGAGGGAGACAAATCATAAGAGACTCTTAATCTCAGGAAACAAACTGAGGGTTGCTGGGGAGTGGTGCGGAGGGTTAGGGTGGTTGGATTATGGACATTGGGGAAGGTATGTGCTATGGTGAGTGCTGTGCAGTGTGTTAGACTCATGATTCACAGATCTGTACCCTTGAAACAAATAATGCATTATAAGTTAATAAAAAAACTCTGTTTTGAAATCATCATAAAATTTTTTTATTTATTATTTTAATTAACATATAATGTATTATTTGCTTCAGGGGTACAGGGCTGTGATTCTTCAGTCTTACACACTTCACAGCACTCACCATATCATATACCCTCCCCAATGCTGAAATCATCATAAATTTTTAACAAGATATGTACTTTCTCATTACCAAGTTCTCCACTTTCTCATTTAGCATTGTTACGAACATGAAATCAGTTAATTTCCACATATTAACTCCATGTATATACGTAAACTACTTAGAACAATGACTAGCTGAACAATGACTACGATAAGTGCTTGGTTAACATGAACTATTATTACTATTAAGACTTCTAAACTACCACCCAGAAAACACAACATGACCATTCTAGGAATAAGAAGCATTACACAAGAGAAAGATGAAAGGGAGCAGAGGAACTACAACACTGCCAGAAAACAATGAACACAATGGCAATACGTTTAGTTATCAATAATTACTTTATTTATTTTTTAAAGATTTAATTCTTCTAGATACAGCAAGTGTGTGTGTGCAGGGGTGGGGCAGAAGGAGAGCAAACCCTAAAGGAGACTCTGTACTGAGCCCAGAGTCTGACAAGGGGACCAATTGCACATTGTTGAGGTCACGACCCAAGCCGAAACCAAGAATCAGATGCTAAACTGACTGTACCACCCAGGTGCCCCTCAATAATGACTTCAAATGTAAATGGACTAAATTCTCCAATCAAATGCAGAGTGGTCAAATGGATAAAAATACAAGACCCATCCATATGCTGCCTCAAGAGATTCACTTCAGATGTAAAGACACATACAGACTGAAAGTACA
Organism: Mustela lutreola; assembly: GCF_030435805.1. Classification (NCBI taxonomy): domain Eukaryota; kingdom Metazoa; phylum Chordata; class Mammalia; order Carnivora; family Mustelidae; genus Mustela; species Mustela lutreola. The sequence goes on along the minus strand of NC_081290.1, from coordinate 6,521,285 downwards.
TGGAAGGAAAAATGTCCCATGTAATTGGAAATCAAAAGAAAGCTGGGGTAGCTTTAGTTACATCAGACAAAATAGACTTTAAAACAAACACTATAAAAAGAGACAAAGGAGAGCATTATATAATGATAAAAGAATCAGTCCAACAAGAGGATATAACATTTTTTAAAAAGATTTTGTTTATTTATTTGACAGACAGAGATCACAAGTAGGCAGAGCAGCAGGCATAGAGAGAGAGGAGGGAGCAGGCTCCCCGCAGAGCAAAGAGCCCGATGTGGGGCTCGATCCCAGCACCCTGAGATCATGACCCGAGCTGAAGGCAGATGCCTTACTGACTGAGCCACCCAGGTGTCCCAAGGATATAACATTTTTTAAAAAAGATTTTATTTATTTATTTGACAGAGAGAGACATAACAAGAGAGGGAACACAAACAGGGGGAGTAGGAGAAGGAGAAGCAGGCTTTCCGCTGATCAGGGAGCCCGTGTGAGTCTCAATCCCAGGACCCTGGGATCACGACCTGAGCTGAAGGCAGATGCTTAATGACTGAGCCACCCAGGCATCCAGGATATAACATTTATAAATATTTATGCACCCAACATAGGGGCACCTAAATATATAAATATTAACAGACCTAAAAGGAGAAATAGATAGCCAAACGATAATGGCAGGAGATTGTAATACTCCACCTCACATCAACAGACAGGTCATCCAGACAGAACATCAAAAAGGAAACTGGCCTTAAATGACACATGAGACCAGATGAACTTAGATACATAAAGAACATTCTATATAAAAGCACCAGAATACACATTCTTCTCAAGTGCACGTGAAACATTTTCCAGGACAGATTATATGTTAGGACAAGTCTTAAAAATTTAAAAAGACTGACATCACATCAAGCATTTTTTTCTATCCACAATGGTATAAAACTAGAAATCAATTATAGTAAGAAAACTGGAAAATTCACACATATGAGGAAACTATATAACATGCTCTTGAGCAACCAATGAGTCAAAAAAGAAGTCAAAGGAGAAATCAAAGAATGCCTTGAGGGACGCCTGGGTGGCTCAGTTGGTTAAGCAGCTGCCTTCGGCTCAGGTCATGATCCCAGCATCCTGGGATCGAGTCCCATATCGGGCTCCTTGTTCCACAGGGAGCCTGCTTCTCCGTCTGACTCTGCCTTCTACTCTGTCTGCCTGTGCTCACTCTCACTCGCTCTCTCTGACAAATAAATAAAATCTTAAAAAAAAAAAAAAAAAAAAGAATGCCTTGAGATGAATGAAAGTGAAAATACAACATCTCAAAATTTATGGAATGTAGCAAAAGGAATTCTAAGGCAGAAATTCACGGTGGGAAGTACGCATCGTAAGAAACATGAAACTGTCAAATAAGCTAAGTTATTTGAAAAAGAAGAAAAAATGAAGCCCAAAGTTAGAAGAAGTAGGGAATAACAAAGACCAGAGCAGAAATGAATGAAATAGAGACTTAACAGATAACAGGAAAGATCGATGGAGCAAGGAACTGGTTCTTTGAAACGACAAACTCTTGCTAAGGCTCCTCAAGAAAAAAGAGAGCTCAAATTAATACACCAGAAATGAAAGAAGTGATCATACAACTAATACCACGGAAATACAAAGGATCATGGAAGACTACTATGAACAATTACATGCCAACAAACCTAAAGGAAATGTATAAATTCCAGAAACATAACCTTCCAAGACTGAATCTTGAAGAAACAGAAAATCTGAATTGAACAATTATTACTAAGGAGATTGAGTTAGTAATCAAAAACTTCTTACCAAACAAAAGTCCAGGATCAGATGGCTTCAGTGGTGAATTCTACCAAATACTCAAAGAAGAATGAATACCAATCCTTCAAAGTATTCTAAAACATAGAAGGGCAGGGAACATTTCCAAGCTCATTTTTACAAGCTCTGTGTTACCCTAATACCAAAACCAGACAAGGACAGCACAAGAAAAGAAAATTATAGGCCAATATCCCTCAGGAACATAAATGCAACAATCCTCAAGAAAATATTAGCAAACTGAATTCAACAATACTTTACAAGGATTGTACACCATAATGAAGTGAGATTTACTTTAGGGATACAAGGATGATGCAACATTTGCAAAGCAAACAACAGGGTATATACCACATTAACAAAGTAAAGGATAAAAATCAGTGATCATTTCAACAGATGCAGAAAAAAAGAATATGGCAAAATTCAATATCCATTATGATAAAAACTCATGATAAAGTGGATATAGAGGGAACATCTCTCAACCTAATAAAGGTCATATACAACAAGCCCACAGCTAACATCATACTCAACAGTGAAAAGCTTAAAGCTATTCCTCCAGAATCAGGAACAAGGGACGATTACCTATCTTTGCCACTTTTATTCAACATAGTATTGGAAGTCCTAGCCAGAGTAATTACTCTGGCAAGATAAAGAAATAAAAGGCATCCAAATTGGTAAAGAAGAAGTAAAACTGTCACTATTAGCAGATGACATGATATCATATGTAAAAAACCCCAAAGACTCATGGCATGTGGGTGGCTCAGTGGGTTAAGCCTCTGCCTTCAGCTTGGGTCATGATCTCAGAGTCCTGGGATTGAGCCCCACATCAGGCGCTCTGCTCAGTGGGGAGCCTGCTTCCCCTTCTCTCTGCCTGCTTCTTTGCCTACTACTATCTGTCAATAAATAAATAAAATCTTTAAAAAAAAAGAAAAAGAAAAAGGAAACCTGAAAGACTCTATCAAAAAACTGCCGGAACTAAAAAACAAATTCAGTAAAGTTGCAAGATTAAAAAAAAAAAATCAATATATAAAAGTCAGTTGTGTTACTATAACACTAATAATGAATTCTCAGTAAGAGAAATTAAGAAAATAATCCCAGGGATGCCTGGGTGGCTTAGTCGGTTAAGTATCTGCCTTCGGCTCAAATCACGATCCCAGAGTCCTGGGATTGAGCCCCACATCGGGCTCTCTGCTCAGCTGGGAGTCGGCTTCTCCCTCTACCTCTCCCCCTGCTTAGATTCTCTCCCTCTCTCCCTCTCCTCTCTCTTTCCTCTCCTCTCTGATAAGTAAATAAAATACCAGAAAAAAATAAAGAAAGAGAAAATAATCCCAGTCACAATAACATCAAAAGGAATTAAATACATTGGAATAAATCTAAGCAAGGAGATAAAAGACCTGTACACTAAAAATTGTAACAGGAAAGAAATTTAAGAAGACACAAATAAATAGATAAGATATTCCATGTTCATGGATTGGAAAAACTAATATTGTTAAAATGCCCATACTATCCAAAGCAATTTACAAATTCAATGCAATCATTATCAAAATTCCAAAGGCATTTTTCACAGAAATAGAATAAACAATCCTAAAAACTGTGTGGAAACACAAAAGACCCCCAAGTAGCCAAAGCAATCTTAACAAAGAAGAACAAAGCTGGAAATATCATACTCTCTGATTTCAAACTATATTACAAAGCTATAGTAATCAAAAGAGTACAGTATTGGCATAAAATAGAAATGTACGTCATTAGAACAGAATAGAGAACCCAAAAATACAACCCATGCACATGTGGCCAATTAATTTATCACAAAGAAGCTAAGAACATACGATGGGGAAAAAACAGAGTCTTCAATAAATGTCAGGAAAACTGGACAACCACATGCAGAAGAATGATACTGGACCACTATCTTACACCACACACAAAAATACACTCAAAACAGATTAAGGTCTTGAATGTGAGACCAAAACCATAAAACTCCTAGAAGGAAACATAGGCAGTAAGCTCCAAGACATAAGACATGGTGATGGCTTTTTGGATCTGACTCCAAAAGCAAAAGCAACAAAAGCAAAAATAAATGGGACTGCATCAAGCTAAAAAACTTTTACACAGCAAAGGAAACCACCAATAAAATGAAAAGGCAACCTACTGAATGGGAGAAAATACTTGCAAATCATGTACCTGTAAAGGGTTAACATCCATCCAAAATATATAAAGAACTCATGCAATTCAAGAGCAAGAAAATCCAAACAATCCAATTTTAAAAATGGGCAGAAGATCCGAATAGACTTTTTTCCCGAAGAAGATATACGAATGGCATGAAAAGATGCTCAACATTATTAATTATCAGGGAAATGCAAATCAAAACCACAATGAGGTATCACCTCTCACCTGTCAGAATGGCTAAAATCAACAACACAAGAAACCACCGGTGTTGGTGAGGATGCAGAGAAAAGCGCATCCTTGAGCACGGCTGGTGGCAATGTAAATCGGTGCAGCCACAATATATAGAAAATATATAGAGAAAATGATATAATTTTTTGAGGGTCCTCAAAAAATTAAAAATAGGGGCACCTGGGTGGCTTAGTTGGTTAAGAGTCAGACTCTCAATTTCGGCTAAGGTCATGATCTCAGGGTCATGAGATCATGCCCTGCGTAAGGTACCATGCTCAGGGCAGAGTCTGCTGGAGATTCTCCCTCTCCTTCCCCCTCTGCCCTCCTCCTGCTTGCATGTACACTCTCCCTCTCTCTGTCTAATAAATAAATAAAAATAAAATCTTAAAAGAATTAAAAACAGAACTACCATACTATCCAGCAATTCCATTTCTGGGTATTTACCCAAAGAAAATAAAAACTAATTTGAAAAAGATATATGCACCCTATGTTCATTGCAGAATTATTTTCAATAGCCAAGATATGGAAATAACCTAACTGTCCATCAATGGGTGAATGAGTAAATACGTGGGGTGTACACACACACACACACACACACACACACACACACACACACAAATGCAGTGGAATACTGCCACAAAAGGAATGAAATCTTGCCATGTGGAACATGGATGGAACTTGGGGGCATGATGCTAAGTGAAATGAATCAGACAAGGACAAGCATCTACGATCTCACTTCCATGTGGAAATTAGGAACAGCAGCAACAACAAACCAAGCTCATAGAAACAGAGAACAGATTAGAGGTTGTCAGAGACGGTGGGGTTGAGGGAAAGGGGTTCAACAGATGCAAATTTCCAGTTATAAAATAAAGATCTCAGGGATGTAGTACACGACATAGTGACTATAGTTACTTGTACTGCATGTTTACAGCTTGCTAAGAGGACAGGTCTCACGAGTCTTTGTCACAAGAAAAACATTTGTCTTTGTAACTGTGTGTAGTGATGGATGTTAAGCATACTCAGTGCAGCGATCATTTTACAATATATACAAATCACGCATCATTAGAGTGTATACCAGAAACTAACGCAATGTTATATGTCCGTTATACCTTACTTTTTTTTTTTTAAAAACAAGCAATGCAGAAAAGCCAGTAGTTTACCATTCTACAGCCACATTATGAAATATTATTCTGGAAAAGTCGGAATCACTCTTTCATGTGGGCTGAGAACATTCTTTGCTGAGGAACTAAGCCTGCGTCCGAGGCGACAGGGTCACGTCCCTCCCCTCCGCCTCGAGGCGACAGGGTCACGTCCCTCCCCCGGCCTCACCGTTCTTGCAGATGCTGATGTTCAGAACGCCCGAGCCCAGGCAGTTTCCTTTGGGCACACAGAAGCCGGCATTGTCCGAGCTGTTGGCTAGTATCTCTCCAGGCACCTTATAGCGGAAGGCAGGCAGGCCCCGCACACTCTCGAAGTCACTGAAAGTTATGTACACGGATCTGGTAGGAGGGAAGAACGGAAGAGCCAGTGCGTTAACAACTGTTCTCGGGCACAACGTGGCTCAAGTCCACGGGCTACAGGCGGGCAGTGAAGATGCAAAAGAAGGCTTGAAAGGAACCCAAGCCACTTGGCGTAGAAGAGAAATGATCAGGAAAGAAGTTTAAGAGGCAGCAGGTGGAGTAACAGCCACACCAGGCCAAGGGGGGGAAAAGGAGCGGTAGAAAATGAAGAGGACATTCAGGACGGAGACTCACACGGAAAGAAATCGAAGCGTCGTCCAGACCAGCACGGACACGAGTCAGTGTGGACGAAGCAGAAGCAAGGGGGAGGCGGGGACAAAGAGAAAGATGAAAAGGCAGCAAAGGGCGCTGGGACCGTGGCCGGAGCCGAAGGCAGACGCTGGACCGACCAAGCCATGCAGGCGCCCCCGTGTGACACTCCCGACTCCGGTGTGACGCTCCCGACTCCGGTGTGACACTCCCGACTCCGGTGTGACGCTCCCGACTCCAGTGTGACACTCCCGACTCCGGTGTGACACTCCCAACTCCGGTGTGACACTCTCGACTCCAACGCTTCCCTGCGCCCTCAGGGGTAACTGCTGTCCTGAACTTGGGGTCTATCCTCTCCTTTGCAGGTCTTAACCCTTTCACAAACGTGCACATTCACAAACAACGCGCGGCACGGTCTGCTCTACTGAAGTGTTATATAAACAGCACGCGTATTCTCTTCCTGTAATTTGCTTCTTCGTTCAATATTATATTATGAACACTTATATTTTAAATATAAGATATATTGTATTTTAAATCTTTCTGGTATCCCCTCATATGGCTACACCACAATTTATGTTCTCCTTTTTAGAGTGCCTTAGATTGCTTCCGATTTTCCACTCCTAAACCTAAAACCACACTGCGATGAACTTTCCTGTGCATGTCTCCTTACAGGTCCGCACAGGCGTTGTCCCGGCCAGGGAGCTGACGCAGAGCAGTGGGGCACCATGGCTTCTGCGTGTCCTCGGCTTTACTAACATGGTCAAAGGGCACATCAAAAGTGGTTGTGTCGGGGGCACCTGGTGGCTCAGTTGTTCAGTGTCTGCCTTCGGCTCAGGTCATGGTCTCAGGGTCCTGGGATCGAGCCCCTCATCGGGCCCCCTGCTCAGTGGGGAGCCTGCTTCCCCCGTCTCCAGCTTCCCCTGCTTGTGTTCCCGCTCTCGCTCTATCACAAATAAATTTTTAAAAATCGTAAAAAAAAAAAAAAGTGGTTGTGTCAGATAAGAACATGTTTCCGCTGTACCAAGTCTGTTAAAAAGCCTCCAATGGGGGTGCCTGGGTGGCTCAGCGGGTTAAGCCTCTGCCTTCGGCTCAGGTCATGATCTCAGAGTCCTGGGATCGAGCCCCACATTGGGCTCTCTGCTCTGCAGGGAGCCTGCTTCCCTTCCTCTCTCTGCCTGCCTCTCTGCCTGCTTGTGATCTCTGTCTGTCAAATAAATGAATAAAATTAAAAAAAAAAAAAAGCCTGCTATGACGCTTCTAGGTTGCCTTATTGCACTCACTGCATTCCAGGGCATCTCTGACCCTTCTGTCCTTCCACAGACACGTACGGTCAAGAGCAGACAGCCAGAGGGGGACTGTGGTGTCCTGTGGGGGAGCCGGAAAGGCCAGGAACGAGGCACGGGCAGCAGGGACGGAGCGGCGGGAGCCGATGCCAGAGCTCCTTCTGGGGAGACATCACAGCCGGACGCTGGAGCAAATCACTCAGATTTAGGATGCCACCACTGTTGCCGGCAGGGCTGGCCGGCCAGGCGCTGCCATCGTGTGAGCCACAGAACCCCAGAACAGCCATTCTTCAGAACACTGGACCGACAGTGTCAAATGAGACTAAACCCCTTGGGATTTTGAGGAGCTCCATGAAAGGGCTTGCGCGGTAAGTGGGGCGGATGTGGAGGTGGGGCGAGTCAGCTGCTCGTTCCGGCAGTTTGGGGTGACGGGGGGAGAAAGGGCAGGGGCCGAGGGGGGACAGGAATCCGGATGGAGAGCAGGATGCCTTCCTCCTTCCTCCCAGAGAGGAGCCAGAATCACGAAGGAGCAGGGGGGGAGAGGGAGAGCTTACAGGGCAAGTGGGAGCAGGTACGATCTAAGGGAAGCTCAACAAATGCCTGCAAACTTGAACTAGACAACGGTCTGAGTGATCTCCTGCGTAGTTGACCGCTGACCGGTATCACACTGGACAGCACCTGTCATAGTCACTAAGAGCCGCCTCTGGACATGGACACCGTCCGCCGGGCCCAGGGAGAAGCGCTTCACTGACAGTGACGCATCTGCGCCGAGGACAACTCCCGAGGGACAACTCCCACAACTCCCGAGGCAGGCAGCTGCGTCTGTCTTTGTTTTACAAATGAGGAAAGTAAGGCACAAGGTGGCTGGACGACCTTCCCAAGGTGGCACAGCTGTAGAAGTTGGAGCTGGCGTTCAAATCCACTGACAAGGAGGGGGAGCAGCACAGGGAGAGGGAGAAACAGGCTTCCCGCTGAGCGGGGAGCCCAACGTGGGGCTCGATCCCAGGACCCTGAGATCATGACCTGAGCAGAAGGCAGAGGCTTTAACCCTCTGAGCCACCCAGGTGCCCCAGCATTTGTCATTGATTAAGCAGAAATGCCCAGGCCTACGGAGGTTAGCTGCCTATATTCCTCACCCTTTTGGTGGTCCTACAGTCAAATAACTTATCTGGAAAGTTCTTACCTGCAAAATTCAGATGGGAAGACATAAAGAATTTCCTCTTTGTCTATCAAGGGGTGAAAAGAATCTCCATCTGTTCCATTGATCATATTACATGTGTCTGTTGTCCACCAGTCAAGGGACCTGTGATTGAGGAGCACAAGGAAGAGGAGACTGTCACATTCGATTTTAGATCTTTACAGATGGTCGGGACTTTTCAAGCCTTAATTGGGAGCCAACTACCCACAGAAGCTTATTTATACGCAGACACAAGGGGGACTCTGGTTAGGGATTGGATCAAGAGGGTAGGCACCTGATCCCCGAATCCATTCTGATAGAGGCAATGTCTAAAACTCCCTCTTTCCTTCCTGCAAAAAAGAATATCCTATGTCGTGGTTTAGAAATACTTTTTCTTAAAATAATGATTCAGTTTAGCATGCACGACAGCTAGTCCACTCACAGCAGAGTTCGGGATAGGTATGATCGGCTCTTGAGGACAGACTTAAGGTGGCAGAGTAGAAGGAGGGCCTTATGCTTGCCCCATCTCTCAAACACAGTTAGCTGAACAGCAAATCACTCAGAACACCAGGAAACCAATCTGAGGACTGAGAGGACAAACTGCACAACGAGAGGGAGAAAAGGGGCCACGTCATGGAAGGTAGGAGATGTGGGGTTGTGATATGGGGAGAAAAGAATCGCCAGTGCTGAGGGGAGAGGGGCCCCTGATCACAGAGAGAGAGAGACAGAAAAGGGGCACAGGCTGCAGGTTATCACACAAGAAAAACACTTCCCCAAAACCACTGACGGGGAAAACTTGGGATAATCACAAGTTTTTACGTCTAAAATGTTAGAATTCTGCACCATTGCTGGGGTGAAGCCTCGCAGGTGAGGCCCAGGAGCAGACAGTGTGGTCGGAGGATCCCCCGCGTGGCACGAGGAGAGACCGTTCCCTTCTTGGAGTGCACTTGGGAGAAGTGGATTGCCTCTCTCGAGACAAAGGAGCCAGCAGGTGCCAATGTGCTGTCCCGTTCATCAGCACAGGAGCAGAGACACCTGCTGCGGGCCACTAGCACAGCTGCAGACATTTTACTGTGCTTTACTGTAAACTCCAAGCCCCTGCACGTGCGTGTGACCGCCCTACTGCGACAAACTGGCACCAGCTGCAGTATGGCAAGACCCTCCCCCAGAGGATCAGTGCCCATCTGTGCCATGCTGGGTCCCTAAAATTTGGAGTTTTGAAACCCAGCTGGCGGTCCTGAGACAAAAGCCACAGTGCCACCGGGTGGGCAGAGGCTCAGACGCTGGCAAAGTGAAGGCAGGGACATGAGGGACATCGGGACAAACGAAGGGAGAGTTTGCTCCTCTTGGAGGCTTCCTGGACAATGGTGGGCGCGCACGCCCCTCTTTGGGGATGAGAGAGCGGGCTGCCACCAGTTTTCTCCCCTGTCAGCACAGACAGATTAAAGGGGACTCTCTGAGTGGGAAAGAAAGCCCAAAAGCAACAAAGACTAGAAAGGAACAGAGAAAATCTCCAGAAACACTGACTTTACAGATAATACAACAGCACTAAACTTGTATCACCAACAATCACTCTGAATGTAAATGAACTGAATGTGCCAATCGAAAGACACAGGGTATCAGAATGGATGAAAAAAATAAGACCCATCAATTGCTGCCTGCAAGAGACGATTCTCTTTTCTTTTTTCCGTGCATGTGACATTTATTTATCTATTTATTTATTTCCTCTATGGTTCTTTATTTATATTTATTTATTTATTTACTATTATTTTTAAAAATTAACAATAATGTGTTGTTGGTTTCAGAGGCAGAGGTCAGTGATTCATCAGAGCTCATCACATCACGTGCCCCCCCTTAACGCCCGTCCCCCAGTTACCCGAGCGCTCCACCCTCTGTTCCTCCCGCAACCCTCAGTTTGTTTCCCATGATTAAGAGTTAGAGCCTCATTTTAGACCTAAAGACACCCGAAGATTGCAAGTGAGGGGATGGAGAACCATTTGTCATGCCAGTGGGCATCAAAAGAAAGCTGGAGTGGCCGTACTTATATGAGACAAACTAGATTTTAAACCAAAGAGTGTAACAAGAGATGAGTAAGGGCACTATAGCATAATAAAGGGGTCTATCCAACAAGACCTAACAATTATAAATCTTTATGCCCCTAACGTGGGAGCACCCAATTAAACAAATCAATTAATAACCAACATAAACTCATTGATAACAATACAGTAATAGTAGGGGACTTTAACACCTCACTCACAGCAATGGACAGATCATCTAAGCAGAAAATCAACAAGGAAACAATGGCTTTGAATGACACACTGGACCAGATGGACTTAATACATATAGAGAGAAAAGAATAGGGAATATATAGAGAATATATTATAATACTATAGTATATAATATATTAGATATTAGATATATATTAAATATAAGATATCTATTAGATATTATCTATCTATATATTTATAATTAGATAAATAATATCTAATCTATTACATAATATGTCTAATATATATTATATAATATTATTATATAAAAACATATAAATGTTTTTATATATAATATGAATATATTTTTTTCACCCTAAAGCAGCAGAATATATATTTTTTTTAGTGCAGTTAAGAAATGGGCATTAGACATGAGTTTTTCCAAAGAAGACATGCAGATGGCTAAGAGACAGATGAAAAGATGGTCAACATCACTCATCACTGGGGAAATACAAATCAAAACCATGATGAGCTACCACCTCACACCTGTCAGAGCGGCTAAAATTAACCACACAGGAAATAGCAGATATTGGTGAGGATGTGAAGAAAGGGAAACCTTCTTACACTGTTGGTGGGAATGCAAACTGGTGCAGCCACTTTGGAAAACGGTACGGAGGTTCCTCTCCAAGTTGAAAATAGAGCTATTCTACCACCCAGAAACTGCACGACCAGGTATTTACCCAAAGGATACAGAAATACAGATTCAAAGGGGCACAGGCCCCCCAGCATTTATAGCAGCATTACCAACAATAGCCAAGTTAAGGAAAGAGTCCAAATGTCCACCAACCGATGAATGGGTAAAGAAGAGGTGGTACACGTATATACAACGGAATATGACTCAGCCATAAAGGGAATGAAATCTTGCCATTCGCAATGATGTGGTTGGAGCTAGAGTGCATCATGCTAAGCAAAATAAGTCAGAGAAAGACAGATACCATATGATTTCACTCTCTGTGGAATTTAAGAAAACAAAACAGTGAATATAAATGAAGGGAAAAATAAAGCAGAGGAGACTCTTAACTTCGGAGAACAAACAGGGCTGCCGGAGGGATG